>NC_045987.1:20074727-20404727 GCF_010909765.2 Amblyraja radiata | reverse complement strand
AAACAATGGTACTTAGTTAACATGATTTGGCTTTGGAAAAGGGGTTCTAGAGTTTAATACCAACCACACTACATTAAATCCCAGACACGCATCTTGTTATAATACATGACATTTTGCCAAGTCTTGAAGTTGTGTATTTTTGTTTGCTTTGTAGCCCTGGGCATTCCTAATCCATAATAATGTGGGACTTCTGTTCGTCTTTTGTGACTTGTTGATCACTTGTAAAAACACACACACGCACGCACGCACGCACACACACACACACACACACACACACACACACACACACACACACACACACACACACACACACACACACACACACACACACACACACACACACACACACACACACACACACACACACAATATATATATAACTATTTAAATATAGTAACTGCACAACTATATATAACCGTAGTTATATATGTATTGCCCCTCTCATCTTAAAGATGAGTAAATAAGTATAAAAGTAAATAAATATGTAATAAATTTTCTTTAATATATAAATATCTCTTAAAGTGAATAGACACATATAAACAAAAACATTTGCATACAACAATGTAAAACCTGCCACCGTTTTACATCATTAGTCAGCAATGCTCCTTCTGGTCATACAGAAGTCAGCAGGATGTGTTTAATTTAAAAAATAACCAACAAAAACTGGACCTCATCGGGTGTAATAACCAGAAAAGGTCTTGGACATCCTTCAAGTCCGTAGAGTTAGTTTCAGATCTTTGACAGTCAGTTTGTTACAGCTGCTTATAATAATACACCCTAAAATCACCTGCTTAGGATCAGTGCTGCGTTGGACTCTAGGTAACAGTTTGGCAGGAAAGTGGAAAATGCACAGGAGGGGGTAGCAGCTCACACGCTGAGCAGGGATCAAAGAGTTTAAAGGTCAGAGGACATGTCTGCCTAACCATATCTTTCTGTTGAATAGCTGCTTCAGATTGTAAATCTGAAGAGGATTTCATTAAGTCCTTCTGGCTGCTGCTGGGGCATGAAATCATAAAATTTTACATCATAAGCTTTTCCTGCTTCTGGAAGCCAGATTGATGTACTGGTGTATGTTTAAAATAAAAGTGTTTGCCACTTTTAGAAACAAGGTATGTTCCTCCCAATTCACTTTATATCATTACAAAGTCAAAATATCAATACAAGTATTCAGGATAAAAAATGGTGACTATGATTTAAATTAAACTTCAATTTTAAATGTTAAAACTGCATTTAAATGTAATTGTAACACACTTATAACTTGCTGTATTCTTGGTCTGCGGTAATTTGATTAGGGGAGGGGAGGACAGTTTAAGGAATTGTAATTTAGCTTCTGTGTTGTTTGAAGATTTTGAACCTTATGTTTGAGGGTTCAGAGAACACTTTTGTATATTTTTATTTGTGTGGAATTGTATTGAGACACTCTGGGAATATGATAGCAAGTGGCAGTGTGCTAAGGTCCTAACCTGAGTGAGGATTTAAAAAAGACATGTCATCAAGACAAATAGTACTAACTGCTTCTATTTAATAGGCTGGTGAAGGAGGGCCCCTGTAGTTTGTTTGAAAAGTTCATGGATTTTAACTATGATGGTGTCATTTTGAAAAACTCAAAGCACTGTTTGTACTGGGGAAGCAGATCTTATTGATTAAGTCTGAAATTCTTGGTAAGCTACATTTATAGATGTAATAAACAATATGTTTAGTATTTGGTGAGATGAATCTCTGGACATTTTGATTACATGGTGCATATCATTCGTAAGATTGAGGGCATGGGTATCCATTAGTGTCAGAACTTTAGCTGTGCACTCTATGTGTGTTATTTAATGCAAGCTTAGATCAGCTCGTATAAGCACTGGTTAATTTAATTGTTCTCCATTATTAATTGAAATAACTTTCTTAGGATGGACATTACTTATAAAATGGCAAGTAAATGACAGCATGTAAAAAAAATACCTAGATCATTTCTTTTATGCTTCTATGAACTGTTTATATTAAACTCTTAAGGGCTTAAAACTTCCAGTTTGCAACAAACTCTGAAAAAATATCCTTTGGGTGCAACTATGATTTATTTCAAACATCTCTCTCCAAAATACAGTTTGGCCAAAATAAATGACTGTAGCATTTTCTGGTTTAGCATTTTCTGAAATCGACCAAGTATACTGTACCTGGTGTGATTTGGCCTGCTTTCTTTGCAAGTTCGCTTTAATCCCCTGCTTACAGCAGCTCAGTTTTTATTTAGTTTAGAGATACAATGCGGAAACAGGCCCTTCAGCCCACCGGGTCTGCGCAGATCACCGATCCCCCACACATGAACGCTATCCCACACCCACTAGGGAACATTTTTACATTTACCAAGCAAATTAACCTACATACCTGTACGTGTTTTGGAGTGTGGGAGGAAAACAAAGATCTCAGATGGGGGGGGACGTACAAACTCTGTACAGACAGCACCCGTAGTCAGGATCGAACCCGGGTCTCCGGCGCTGCATTCGCTGTAAGGCAGCAACTACCGCTGTGACACCGTGATGCCTGTTCATTATCAATTAATTTAGATGTCAAATTATATTTTTCTGAACATGCTTTTCAAACTAAAAATTTCATTTTCCGTAACAGAAAGTGAGGAACATGGCTTTAGAAGATGTAGTGATACTGAACGTGGACAACAATACACTGGAAACACCATTTGATGATCTTCAAAGCCTTCCTAACGATGTGGTGAGCATGACCTACCTCTCATTTCTGTGCACTTTTATAACTGAACTCAAAATTTAATATTGCAATTTTTCCAATCTCTGTCTCTCTGCTACCCCCTTCCCCTTCATTTCTCTGTTTTATGTCAGTGTTATCTATTCATTAAAGTGCTTTGTTTTTCTGCATAAGGACAAGGCTACATGAAAACGGTCGGTCTTTTACCAGCACCCTTTGCATTTCACATCATATCATCCTTTTCTGCTTAAAGTTAAGACTACGTCTTTCTGGCAATATATAATTGTGCAATCTGATTGAATTCTTTTAAAATCCATTTATACCATTGTTTGAGAAAATGATTGATTACTTTATTCTGCGCTGTCATTGCTTTGTACCTGTGCTTTGCTTTCTTTCCACCCATTCTATTTCATTCTTGAATAATGGATTGGTATTGCGGGCTAAATTGTGTTTTGGTTGCCAGGAAAAAAAAATGTGTTCAATTTGCTTTGCACTCTGTCAGTGCCCACCTGCTATTGGAGTACTCTTAATTAATAGATCAAAGAGACATGACAGAGGTGGTAAAGTGTGTCAATTCAGGAGGAGATAACAGTCGACTTTGATCTAAAACAAAGTTGGACCAGAAAGGGAAACAACTCAATTTTTCTCCAATCACTTTGTGATCGATGTTCTGACGCCTTTTCAGATTTTATTTAATGTTACAAGAAAGGGTAGAATAGATTTAGGGTGTTATTTAAAGGTCCGACTAAAGAAAAGGTCCCTTTTTGATGTAGAACACTGACTTTAAAATTACAGCGGATAAATGAGAGTGGCATACACGGCGGCAGAGTCTGGGTTGTTCAGTGTTTTGTTTGAAAGGTGACATTGCCGGCATCATTGCTGCGTGTGGCACCTAGATGTGAGAAGTGTAACTAGTTATTGTGCTGCACAGAGGATCCTCATTTTGCAACCCGCTCGCCATCTGTTTGAAGTATTGTCCGGCTTTGAGGAAGCGTCGGCAATGCTAACAGCATTTCGGGTTTACTGCACTAAAAACAATTTGACATTTACAGACATGAAAGTACACATTGCTCACAAAAATTCTCCCCATAGGCTTTATTGTGCACTCAATGAGCTCCACAATTTGGCAGCCAAAGTAATTATACAGTAACAACTGTTCTGTTTCAATAGATATAACTTAATCCTTTCAGCGACCCATGTTCTCCATACTGTAGGCCAGCCCCTGGGATTAGACACCGGGGCGTTTACATAGAGCAACGGATGGCATGTCCTGACAACATAAATACACACCCGTGAATAACGTGTAATTTATTTCATAATAAATTTTGCAGGTTTATTGGCAAAGTCCAAGTTTGACTTCAAAATCAAATAAATTAAATACCTCCTTACCGTTGTAAACTTTTGTTCAGGAGATAGGCTCTGGGGATGGAGATGGAGATCACAATTTACCATTAAACCTAGGGGAAACTCAGTGGCCCATTATTAGTGCCCTTTCTTCTCAAGCTGGAAGGTGCAGGGTTCGACTCCCAGCTTGGCTGCATTGGGACTGAGTTAGTTGGTCGTCACTGCAGATTGTCGGGAAAAGCGATTAATGCAGGGATCGTGATCCTGTCTGAGAAATCATGAAGGTTACAAACTAGTGACTTTAATAATCCATCAAGCTAGGCTTATCAGTTTTGTTTTTTAACTTTTACTTTTGCGGTTCACAGTTTTTCAAGCTTCTTTTTGCATTTTACATTAGCAGGTTGATGTTTCTCCACTGCCCTGTATAAAGGACGTCCATAGGGCATAGAATCAGGGCATTCAGGCCTACTCGTCTATGCCAACCAGGTTGCTTTGTCGAGCTAGTCCCACTTACCTGTGTTATGCCCAATTACCTCCAAACTTTTCCTATCTATGTCTAAATGTCTTTTAAATGTCATAATTGTACCTCTCACTACCACTTGAATGTAATACTATGGTGGGAGCTAATTGATATGTAAGGGTGTGCGTAACGTGGGTGTTGATAACGGAGGGATGGCCTGCACTCCAGTTCAAGTTCGTAGTTGAGTTTAGATTAGAGATACAGAGCAGCAACAGGCCCTTCAGCCTTCCAAGTCCGCGCAGACCAGCGATCCCTGCCCACTAGCACTATCCTACGCGTAGGGACAATTATACAGTTTATATCAAAGCCAAATAACTTACAAATCTGTACGTCATTGGAATGTGTAAGGAAACTGGAGCAGCAGAAGAAAACCCACGGGGTCACGGGGAGAAGGTACAAACTCCGTATAGACAACACCCGTAGTGAGGATCGAACCCAGGTCTCTTGCGCTGTAAGGCAGCAACTCTACCTCTGTGCCACCGTGCCGCGCCGGTTGCACTGAGCATTTTGTCCCTTGCGAGCATAAACTAGCTACATGATAGTGTGTAACTATCATATTCATTGAACAATCACAGGACAACTAGAGGAAGATTGTGCTACTTTTATGCATTTATGTCTATTCAAAGAAACATTTTGCCAGTGTCAGGACATCTAACTGGGCAGCTTAAAGGATTTATTAGAGGCTGCTCAATCAGTTCACAGAATGTGCCTAAAATCAAACAGATTATTTGATCAGCATTTAGTTGCCAATGTACTTATTCAAAAGGCATGTCAGTAGTGATACAGTGAACGGCACTTTCCAAGTAAGACAAAGAATAATGCCAGCAGCTGTTCGACCAGAGCCACTGACTACTGCGCAATGATGCTTGTTATTGCCAGCATGGTTTTCAGCAGTGCTATTTTAATAACAATGGCCGATTAAATGACATTAATGTAAATCATAATATATATTTGGATTTGAGATTGGAGCAGGGAGGTTCTACTGCAGTTGTACAGGGTCTTGGTGAGACCACACCTGGAGTATTGCGTACAGTTTTGGTCTCCAAATCTGAGGAAAGACATTCTTGCCATAGAGGGAGTACAGAGAAGGTTCACCAGACTGATTCCTGGGATGTCAGGACTTTCATGTGAAGAAAGACTGGATAGACTCGGTTTGTACTCGCTGGAATTTAGGAGATTGAGGGGGGATCTTATAGAAATGTACAAAATTCTTAAGGGGTTGGACAGGCTAGATGCAGGAAGATTGTTCCCGATGTTGGGGGAGTCCAGGACAAGGGGTCACAGTTTAAGGATAAAGGGGAAATCCTTTAGGACCGAGATGAGAATAACATTTTTTACACAGAGTGGTGAATCTCTGGAACTCTCTGCCACAGAAGGTAGTTGAGGCCAGTTCATTGGCTATATTTAAGAGGGAGTTACATGTGGCCCTTGTGGCTAAAGGGATCAGGGGGTATGGAGAGAAGGCAGGTACGGGATACTGAGTTGGATGATCAGCCATGATCATATTGAATGGCGGTGCAGGCTCGAAGGGTCGAATGGCCTACTCCTGCACCTATTTTCTATGTTTCTATGTTTCTATAGCATGTTTGTAAAATTAAAACACTCTGGTGTATTTGGGTGCATTTGTCCATTGCAGCATCCTCCATGTGTCTGCAGTCTAGTGACGGGAAGGCTGCTCCCTTTCACTCTATATCTCTGCACACTGTTTGTAATGAAGGATTAGAAGCTCGAGATGAACTGCTCGGACTTCTGCAAGGGCCACGTGAAGGGATTGCCTGCTTGAATGAGAGATCATAATGCAAGGTGACTTCGCGCCTTTATGATGGGAAACAACAATGCCCAGGACCTGTACATCACAGGTATCTGCCTGATCCCTGGTGAATTAACTTGATGGTTTATGAAAATAGGAGCAGAAAGTGAACAAGTAACAGAAGATAGACATAAAGTGCTGGAGAAACTCAGCGGGACAGGCAACATCTCTGAAGAAAAAAGATGGGTGACTTTTCAGGTTGGAACCCTTCTTCAGACACGACTACATGCTACGGTGATGAATAAGTAACAGCTTGAGTCTGAAGTGTTAACATCCATCAATATTTGACCACCAAATCTACCAAAAAAAACTTCAAAGAGGATAGAATTTAACCAATGAAGACGTTGAAGTTAGATGTCAGTTATTTTTCTCCAAGACTTGAAGAAGCAGCAGCAGCTTGATTTTTTAGTGAAAGATTGATCTTCTCAGGAGTTCACACTGGCACTAACTTGACACATCAGGGTGTCTACATTCCTTGTGCGTTTTTACAATTGGGGTCATGGAGGGAAACGTCCAGAGACATAGGATCCTTACATTGCTTGAATCATCCTTTCGGATCATGATATTTGACATGTGAGTGAGATGATAATGGAGTTCCCCTACAGTATTCTAGCATATGGATAGAATACGTTTTGAGGGATACGGGGCAAACGCAGGCAGGTGGGACTAGTGTAGATGGGACATGTAGGTTGACATGGGCAAGATGGGCCGAGGGGCTTGTTTCTGTGCTGTGTGACTCTATGATTATGACACAAGGGTCAAGGTGCTTCCTGAGCAATGAGAAACCTGAAAAGAAACTGATAGTAGGAAAGTACACAGGGTTACGCAATCCCGAGAAGGGACCCAGAAGTGCAGTAATTTTAGGTGAAGTGCTCATACCATTTGTTAGCAGACATCACTTGAGAAAATATATTGCATTTAGTGAAATGTTACCAGTAAGAAAGTCACAATGCCCAAGTAGCATAAGCTATGGAGACTCTGTTTTCAGAGTATCCATCTGATGGATCGTATTATTGTGTGCATGTCAAAAGCTTTTGTTATCCTGCTCCGTGTTCAAAGACCAGGTTCATAACAAACTAAATCGGGCAGCATGGTGGCGCAGCGGTAGAGTTGCTGCCTTATGGGCCTGTCCCACTTAGGTGACATTTTAGGCACTGCAGGAGACTACACATGGTCGCCACATGTTTGCGGGTGGTTGCCGGGAAGTCGCCTTCATGGTCGTGAGGAGTTCCCGCATTCTGGGATCTAGTTGCTGCCTCATTATGTTCGCCGCGAATTTTTCAACATGTTGAAAAATTAGCGGCGACTAGATTGAAGCCGCCATGGAGAGTAGCAAGAATTGTCGTGCCGTAGGTGGGTCGCCAGGAGGTCCTAGTGCGTTGCCAGGAGGTCGAAGGTTCGCGTAGGTTGTAGCCGGTGCTGACCGGTGAATTTTATTGGCTCATTTGGAGAAAAAAAACGTAAGCAGTAGTTTTCAGAACCAAAGATAACCTACCGGTAATGTTAATGTCCGCCGAGCTTCACAGCCGTTTTAAAGATACATTTCCAGGATATTAACTATTTTCTAACCCAGGATATTAACAAATTTGACTTGACTTGACAAATTTGTAGATGGTTTAGTCCTGGTCTTTTAAAATGCTCGTGAAGTTGAGTTTCTTGGGGATTGGGATGGGGTGGGAAGGGATAGTTGATAGGGTTATGCATTGGACAGCTAATTTGAAGGGGGCTAATATTGGAGAAGCTGCTACTGAGAGGACGGGGGCAACAACGGTGTGAAGGATAATGGGCGATCAGAATGATGGAAATATTTTAGCGGGAGAAAGATAAAAATAATAATAATAATAAATTTTATTTAATGGGCGCCTTTCAGACATCTCAAGGACACCTTACATAGTAATCGGAATAATAACATTTAATCGGAATAAAATAAGTAATAAAGACATCACAGAGACACAAATTAAAAACAGAATTCAATCCAAAAACAGAAAATCAAAAACACAGTGTGAAGAGAGAGCAGCGGCAGCCAAAGCGCGCCAGCGTCCACTCTCTCTTCACGGCAGCCATCTTGGACACAGACTTACAGGATTACAATTAGACAAAAAAATCATCCCCCCACAGTGGATAGCACTGTGGGGGAAGGCACAATGTCCAGTCCCCACCCCATGTTCACCCCAAAGTCAGGCCTATTGAGGCCACCGCAATTGCCTCTACGGAGGCCCGATGTTCCCTGGCCGTTCTCACCGGGTGGTCTTGCCCCGGCGCCGGGAGAGTCCTTTCGGCGGCTGGGCCACCTGGAACGGCCGCTTCCTGGTTGGAGCCCGCGGCTGCCGAAGCCGACAAGGCCGCGCCGGTTTGGAGCTCCCAGGCTACCGATGATAAAGTCGGCGCCGCCTCTCCGCACTGCCGCCTCTCCGCACGCTGCCTCTCCGCTCCGCAGACCCGCAGCCCGGAGATGTTGCTCTCGGCGGTCCAGCTCGCCAGAGCTCCAGCGCGTCGCTCCAGCGCGGCGACCCAGGCAAGGCATCGCCCGCTCCACTCCGCTCCGCTGTGGTGCTCCAGCGTTGGGCCGCCGCCGAGGCCGATGTGCTGGGTGGTCCCCGCCAGGAAACGGCGCTCCAAGCCCGCTGGTAGGCCACGAGGACGGGTCGACGGGCAGCCCGGAGAAAAGGCTGCCACACCGACCAGGTAGGGACCTAGAAATAAAGTTACACCTACCCCCCACATTAAAAAGACCATATCCCCTACAAACAAAAAACAGGACTCACTAAAAACTATTAAAAAAACGAATTTAAAACGGACGGCTGCTGGCTAGCAGCCGTTCACCAAGATGGCTCCTCCCCCCCTTATTGAAAGATGAGTGTCTTGGACCTTCAGGCAGTGCCAAAGTAGGGTGGTGCCATTGAACAACTCCAAAAAGCAACCGTAACTCTTGTCATTAAGACCCTCATCGAGGTGATTCTTCAGTCGAACCTTGAGTAGAGAATGTCTTTAATGGATGCCAGCCTAGAACTGAGGCCAAAGGGAATATTTTGTTACCACACTAGAGTACCTTTTGAAAAATTACTATCAGAGGTTGTGTCCTTGAATGATTTGCTTCGGTCCAGTATTACACCATTGATGGATTCTGTGAAAGGGTTATCCTGTGGGACTTATTAAAGCAGAGTAGAGGAAGTTTGATGTCACACTCATATCCTGCAGAGATGTCAAATACAACATCCTTGTATACCACACTTAAGTCAGTTTATATTTTCATTACTGCATTAGGCAGATGTACCTCGGCATATAAACATTACTGGTGATTAAGCCTAGGGCACTCTCAACAGCTTTAGTAGCATCTTTTGTTTACACCATTTATTACAATTACAATCAGAAGGAATTAGCACAGTTGTAATTTCAATTTTATTTAAAGCACCATGGATTTGGCATTTTGCAACAACATGTATTAACTATTGAAAAGTAATGGAAAGTATTCTAATGTCACACATGTATATTATTAATAAATAACTGCATCATAGTGCAGAGAAGATAGCATTGACTTTGGATGAACACAGAACTCTGAGATTTTAAACACTTTCCAGTTTGTGTTGGAGTAACAGTGGACAGATGACATTTTCAGTCGGACCCTTCTATAGATCCTTTTGGGACAATTTGGGTCCTCGCCTTTCCATTTCCTCCAGAGATGCTTCCTGACCCGCTAAGTTACTCCAGCACTTGGTGTTTTTTTTAATCTACCAGCATCTGTAGGTCATTGTGTCTTCTCTATCCTGTTTATTCTTTTGTCACACCTCCGTATTCATGCATTCTAGCAACATAATCCATATATGTATTGTGTGTGTGCGTGTGCATGTGTGTGTGCGTGAGAGAGAGATAAAGCTCCATTTCTGATATCAAGACAAGTGTGGCACAGAGGCGCAAAGTCACTGCCTCACAGCGCCAGAGCCCCAGCCTCGATCCTGACATCGGGTGCTATCTGTATGGAGTTTGCACAGTCACCCTGTGACTGCGTGGGTTTCCTCGGGTGCTCCGGTTTCCCCCCCACACCCGGTTTGTAGACCACTTGGTCTCTGTAAATTGCTCCAACTGTTTAGGGAGTGGGTGAGAAAGTGGGATAACACAGAACTCGTGTGAACGGGTGGATCCATGATCGGTGTGGACTTGGTGGGCCAAAGGGCCTGTTGTCTCAATCAATCAATCAATCAATCAATCAATCAATCAATCAATCAATCAATCAATATGTTCAGTGTTAATCCTATTTTAGAAATGATACAACAATTGAATGCAGTCGTGCATCCAGTATGTGGTTTGGTTTACAGCATATGAAGCTGATGAGCCTTTTCAGACCAGAAGTAGGCAGGCCCAATATTTAAAAGGTCCAAAGAGTGTTTATTTTCAAGGGGTATTTGGATTATTTACATTGAAATTCCCCACAAAGTAACATGCAAATTGTGGTGTGGGAAAGCAGAGTTCTATCTTTGGGCTATATCAAAGCTAATACAACGTCAGTGGATTTTTCCACAAGCATTGTAAAGCATGTTTATCTGTAAATAATATATATGAAATACTTTAGAATAACTTGCATTGCATACTTATTGATAATCTACTGGAAGGGCTCAGCAGCAGCAGGGGGATGTACAAGGGAATCAATGCTTTGGGTCAAGGATCTTCGGAAAGTGAGGAGACAAATGTGTTTTAAGTTGCAAAGAGAAACGGAGAGAATAGAGGGGAAATTGTCAAAGTAAAAAAAATACTATAAAACTTTGAGCAAAATGAAACTACACCAATTGAAACAAAGGCACAACTGTGGGGATGGGGGATGGGGGTGGTGGGGGAGGGTAAAGGAAACATGGGGAAGGGGTGTGAGGTAGTACCATGAATGTAAAATGCCCAGTGGAAACAAATAAATGCAGATGCTGGTTTAGACCAAAGATAGACACAATGCTGAAGTAACTCAACGGGTCAGGCAGCATCTCTGGAGAAAAAAAGATGGGTGACGTTTCGGGTTGGGACCCTTCAGACTGCTAATAGAGGAATGAGGGAGGTGAAGACTTGGAGACAAGAAACGACCAGGAGCATTCAAAGACCAAGAGTGAAGCATTGCATGTGCATATTGGGCACTGAAGGACCCATTCCTGTGCTGTACTGTTCTATGCAATAAATGTTATACTATGCCTGGTTGGTCCATTGTTGGCTAGGGTAGGTGTGATCTCAAGAATACCCAATTGTAAGATGTGATGCCTTCTTTTCAAGCTCAGACGACACTTTGTTGGACTTTGGCAAATGTTAATATTTTGTTTCTCCAATGCTTCTCCAGAATGCTCAAATCTATTAAAGGTTATACATACCCATAATATTAACCTGTTTGATTGATCCAGAGATCTACTTACTATTCTCGGTGGTGCTTGCTTTTGTTTCTGATTTCTTGCATAGAACATAAGAACAGTACAGCACAGGAACGGGTCCTTCAGTCCTCAATATGCACATGCTAGATTTTGTTCTTGATCCCTTTATAATTTGCTTCCTATACCCCCAGAGACCAGTGGCAACTCCTTTCTCGGACATCTCAGCACAGTAATGTTCAGTGCATCTCAACATTTAGGTCTTTAACAAACTTTATTGGTTTTGCGCAGTCCCTGCCTTTGTGTACTGTGACATCAGATGAGGGTCAGGTGGGACTACCCTGAGGTACTATAGACAGAAGAAACTGCAGCTGCTGATTTACAAAAAACAAGACACAACATGCTGGAGCAACTCAGTGGTCAGGCAGCATCTCTGAAGAACATAGATGGTGACATTTCGGGTCGGGACCTTGCTTCAGACTGTAAATTCGGAGTCTGACGAAGGGTCCCGACCCCAAATATCATCAATCCATATTATCCAGAGAAGCTGAAGATAGACACAAAATGCTGCAGTAATTCAACAGGACAGGCAGCATCTCTGGAGGGAAGGAATGGGTGATGTTTCGGGTCAAGACGCTTCTTCAGACTAGTCAGGGAAAGGGAAACGAGAGATATAGACAGTGATGTAGAGAGATATAGAAAGAATGAATGAATCACAGAGAGGGAGCAGCAAGAGAGGATGTTGCAGAATTATTGTCGGAGAGAGGAAGGGAACTTCTTCAGAGTATATCTCTCGTTTCCCTTTCCCCTGACTAGTCTGACGACGGGTCTCGACCCAAAGGTCACCCATTCCTTCTCTCCAGAGATGCTGCCTGTCCTGCTGAATTACTGCAGCATTTTGTGTCTATCTTTGGTTTAAACCAGCATCTGCAGTTCCTTCTTACACTTATCCAAAGAAGCTGCCTGACCACCCGAATTACTCAGGCACCTTGTGTCTTCCCCTGAAGTACTGCGTTAGTCGTTACTGCAAAGCACTGGTTTCAATCTGCTCTTTAAACAGGAGAGTGGAAAGAGTGTATTGAAAGAGAAATCATAACCTCAACATTAATTATTCTGTGCGCGAAATATACTATTTATGATGGAAGCTTTGTGTATTCAATGACAATGCCATTGATATCTGTTCAATACTTCCAACGAATAGCGCCTTTGTGTAAATGGTAATCAGCTATTAGGAACATGCTCACTTGAAGTGCAGCATTGTGCCTTAGAGATAATTAAACACCCCCAGAGCAAAATAATAAGGGCAGGGCATGATTGAGTGATGAATAACCTAATGTACAGGTGGCATGGCCCTTTTGGATCAGAAGGAGTTTTGACAAACATATCGCTGTCCTCAAAAGGAACAAATATCGTCAAAATGCTGCCCATATCTGCACTCCCAGATTTCCTTTGGATTTTGAAAACTACTGCTGCAGTGGAAGTAGAAACAGGAGGTGATATATGCTTCTCAACATTAAACATTTGTGAAAGTGAAATTATTTTTTTTAATATGTATCAGAAGTCAAGAGTGAATGCATTGTTTACTGAGCTATTTCACCATTGTAGCACTGGTCAGAAATACTATTTTATTTGAACGTGAAATAAATATTTATTTGGGCTCTCTTAAAAATTACAAGAGAATAGTTATTCACAAAGTCTAATTATACAAGCAGGCATTTAGTACATAATATGTAATACAATATCACTCTCTGTATTAGATGATCTCTTTAAATATATAAATACTAAATCTAATAATGTTAACATCACAAAGAGACACAAAGAACTGCAGATGCTGGAATTTTGAGCAAAGCACAAAGTGCAGGAGGAACTCAGCGGGTCAGGCAGCTGAGTTCAGAATCTGAAAACGATTCCCGACCCGCAATGTCGTCTGTCCATTCCCTCCGCAGATGCTGCCTGACCCACTGAGTTCCTCCAGTACTTTTGTGTTTTGCTCAAGTACTATTGGTGAAGCTGAGAATTTCCAAATTTGGTGACAAATGTATATTTGCACTCTTTTCGTTGTTTGGCAATGTTATCTTTGTGAGTGAATTTCAGAAAGCAGAAATTAAAATAAAGAACATTAATATAGCGTCACATGTTCTATCAGCACCGCCTGACAGTGACGATACCTTGACATGGCTCTCAGTTCCAACTTTTTTATCACATTCGTATCATGGTTCTGAGATTCAGAGTATGGCTTATTTCACGATGTTTTCACTCCAATTTTGTATGCTTTACCAGTTATTATTCTTTGATCATAATTATTACAAAAAGGCAGGATTGATTTCTAAGGTGGAATGCTTACTTTTCCCCAATAACAATACTGTATTCCCATCACAGCCATTTCTTGACACCATAATGCCTTATAATCACTCATTTTAAGTTCAACACACTGATATTGGCTTAGAATCTCGCAGAAGAAGAATGCATCCAACCTCCGTTTTTTGGGGGGGTTGAAGGAGAGCCTCATTTTTCTTACTGTTTGTTGTATCATACTGGTTAGGGTACAAGAGGTGTTACATGCAAAGATTACTTGGAATACTTACTGAACAGATTGCAGCGTGTCTAGTTTAGTTTATTGTCGCGTGCTAACCAGTCAGTGGAGGGTCTATTATCATATTATCATAATCATCATAATTGTAATTTATTAGCCAAGTATGTTTTGCAACATACGAGGAATTTGGTTCCAATTTGGAATTTGGAGGAAGAAAGATTCCAAGGGGAGTAAGGGGCGACCGTGGCTGACAAGGGGCGTCAGGGACAGTATACAAATAAAAGAGAAGAAGTACAACGTAGCAAAGATAAGCAGGAAGCAAGAGGATTGGGTGATGTTTAAAGAGCAACAGAAGATAACTAAAAAGACAATACGGGAAGAAAAGATGAGGTACGAAGGTAAGCTAGCCAAGAATATAAAGGAGGATTGTAAAAGCTTCTTTAGGTATGTGAAGAGGAAAAATTAGTTAAGACTAAAGTTGGATCCGTGAAGACCGAAAAAGGTGAATTTATCATGGGGAACAAGGAAATGGTAGATGAGTTGAACAGGTACTTTGAATCTGTCTTCATAAAGGAGGGCACAAACTATCTTCCTGATATAGTAGTGGCCAGAGAATCTGGGGTGACGGAGGAACTGAAGGAAATCCACATTAGGCAGGAAATGGTGTTGGGTAGACTGATGGGACTGAAGGCTGATGAATCCCCAGAGCCTGATGGTCTGCATCCCAGGGTAGTTAAGGAAGTGGCTCTAGAAATCGTGGATGCATTGGTGATAATTTTCCAATGTTCTATAGACTCAGGATCAGTTCTTGTAGATTGGAGGGTAGCTAATGTTATCCCACGTTTTAAGAAAGGCGGGAGAGAGAAAACAGGGAATTATAGACCAGTTAGCTTGACATTGGTGGTGGGGAAGATGCTGGAGTCAATTATAGAAGATGAAATAGCCGCACATTTGGATAGCAGTAACAGGATCGGTCCGAGTCAGCATGGATTTACGAAGGGGAAATCATGCTTGACTAATCATCTGGAATTTTTTGAGGATGGGACTAGGAAAATGGACAAGGGAGAGCCGGTGGATGTAGTGTACCTGGACTTTCAGAAAGCATTTGATAAGGTCCCACATTGGAGATTAGTGGGCAAAATTAGGGCACATGGTATTGGGGGTAGAGTGCTGACATGGATAGAAAATTGGTTGGCAGACAGGAAACAAAGTGTAGGGATTAACGGGTCCCTTTCAGAATGGCAGGCAGTGACTAGTGGGGTACCGCAAGGCTCGGTGCTGGGACCGCAGCTATTTACATCAATGATTTGGATGAAGGGATTCAAAGTAACATTAGCAAATTTGCAGATGACACAAAGCTGGGTGGCAGTGTGAACTGTGAGGAGGATGCTATGAGAATGCAGGGTGACTAAGACAGGTTGGGGGAGTGGGCAGATGCATGGCAGATGAAGTTTAATGCAGATAAATGTGAGGTTATCCACTTTGGTATCAAAACCAGGAAGGCAGATTACTATCTAAATGGCGTCAAGTTGGGAAAAGGGGAAGTACAATGGGATCTGTGGGTCCTTGTTCATCAGTCTATGAAAGTAAGCATGCAGGTACAGCAGGCAATGAAGAAAGCAAATGGCATGTTGGCCTTTATAACAAGAGGAGTCGAGTATAGGAGCAAAGAGGTCCTTCTGCAGTTGTACAGGGCCCTAGTGAGACCACACCTGGAGTATTGTGTGCAGTTTTGGTCCCCTAATTTGAGGAAGGACATTCTTGCTATTGAGGGAGTGCAGCGTAGGTTTACAAGATTAATTCCCAGGATGGCGGGACTGTCATATGCTGAGAGAATGGAGCGGCTGGGCTTGTACACTCTGGAGTTTAGAAGGATGAGAGGGATTCTTATTGAAACAAATAAGATTGTTAAGGGTTTGGACACGCTAGAGGCAGGAAACGTGTTCCCGATGTTAGGGGAGTCCAGAACCAGGGGCCACAGTTTAAGAATAAGGGGTAAGCCATTTAGAACGGAGACGAGGAAACACTTTTTCTCACAGAGAGTTGTGATTCTGTGGAATTCTCTGCCTCAGAGGGCAGTGGAGGCCGGTTCTCTGGATACTTTCAAGAGAGATCTAGATAGGGATCTTAAAGATAGCGGAGTCAGGGGATATGGGGAGAAGGCAGGAACGGGGTACTGATTGGGGATGATCAGCCATGATCACATTGAATGGCGGTGCTGGCTCGAAGGGATGAATGGTCTACTCCTGCACCTATTGTCTATATCACTATTGTCTATTGCCATACAGTCATATCTTAAAAGCAACAAGACACACAACTACATAAAAAATTGACATAAACAACCACCACAGCAGCTCCTCCACATTTCCCACTGTGATGGAAGACAATAAAGTCTTATCTTCTTTCATCCTTTTCTCCTGCGGTCGGGGGAGTAGAACCATCCACAGTCGGGGCGATTGAAACTCCTGCAGCCGGCGGTTGAAGCTCCCGCTTCGGGGCGATCGAAGCTCCCGCGGCTTGGAGCTCGCGAAGTCGGTCGCTAACCAGGGACCGCGAGCTCCACGTTGTTAAAGTACATGATTACAATTAAGCCATCCACAGTGTACGGATACATGAAAAAGGGAATAACGAATAGTGCAAGATAAATTCCAATAAAGTCTAATTAAAGATTGCCCGAGAGTCTCCAGTGAGATAAATAGTATCTCAGGACTGCTCTCTAGTTATTGATAGGTAACTCAGTTGCCTGATAACAGCTGGGAAGAAGCTGCCCCTAAATCTGGAAATGTCCATTTTCACACTTCTGTACCTCTTGCCTGATGGGAGAGGGGAGAAGGGAGAGTGACTGGAGTGAGACTCGTCCTTGTTTAGTAGACAAGGACTGATCCATGAATTCATTACTAGGATACTGTAATTTCCTTCATCATAATTTGATCTTCAACTAATTTCCTCACCTGATATTTATATTTGCCTATGTTTCCTACCAATATGTAACTTATTTCTCAATAAGTCCAATTCCTTTACAAGGCAACTACGACAGCCTATGTCTTATACTTGCTTACAGCCTGGTGCTTCACTTAGCTTAATGATGTCGTCTAATTGGGGCATATGCGTTTCTTCACACCATTTGTCATTGCTCAATGGTATTCAATGGTACTTTATTGTCACATGTACCTATCAGTAACACTGTGTACAATTCAGTCAAACCATACTATACATCAGCACAATCATGAATAAATATCAACGTGCGAAGATTGTAGTATTGTGTTCCAGCGATCGTGAAGGTGCTTGCCTAAATTTGATTTTGACAATGTCAGTGCCAGTACATGGTTTTCATCAAGCCAGGACTGTTTTGCATCAATGCAAATTTGTAATACTACTGATCCAGAAGTAAATTGTTACTGACCTTTCCATTCATGCAGATGACAGTTTCTGCCAGACAGACTTTGCAGCTTGTTCTGTATCCATTACAGCCAAGATATCATCACCGGACTTCATTCTACACCTATTCCAGTCTGTCAGGCAATTCAACTACATCTGTAAAGCAAATGAATGCAGTCAGTCTCCCACACTGTTTTAATTTCCCAGCAGGTGGTTTTGTTTGCCGACTTTAGTGTCTTGTATCATGGTCTGTTTGGGAGATGCTCAGCTTTTGTGCATCATTTTCTATACAGTCTAGCATTTGAGCCATTTCCACTATCTTTATAATTACCTGTAACAAATATTTGTTTTATCTGAATGCGATTCACGTTTTTAACCTCCAACTCAACAGGAACGCCTCCATATTTGCATTCTACGGTTTAAGATCTTATTAGCCATGGATACAATCGAAATGCTGTCAGGAATAAAAGACAGTTTTCACATTCATTGAGCCAGTTCTATTACTTGCAGACTCATTTAGACTATTTGATGTCCTTGAGGAACATGCTTTGTAAATTGTGCTGAAGGCCATAATATTCTGCTGACTTTTTTTCTTATATCCATCTATGATAGTTTCTGAAGGTATGTGATTTAAAAGTTTAATTATGCTGAAGAGATTTTTTTTTTCCAATAATCAGAAACTCCCAAGTGATGTTTTGTTATAGAAAATAGTTTGTTGCTTGAAATTCTGATGGTCCCCCACGCCTGCATATTTATCTGTGATGAAATCAGTCGAGAAAGATGATGAGCAGCATTTTACCACATCATCTTTGATGGCCAATTTAACAACATTGTTGGTGACACAAGAAACTGCAGATGCTGGAATATGGAGCCAAGCATGGACTGCTGGAGGAACTCAAGAACCGTGCAGCATCTTCTGTCTGAAGAAAGGACCCGACTTGAAACAATACCAGTCTATTTCTCTCGACAGATGCCGCTTGTTTTCTCACGACATTGTTGCTGACAAGATGGACATAAAATGCTGGAGTAATTCAGCGGATGAGGCAACAGCATCTCTGGAGAAAAATAACTAGGTGATGTTTTGGGTTGAAACCTTTCCTCAGACCCGATCCAAAACATCACCTATTCCTTTTCTCCCGAGATGCTGCCTGACCCGCTGAGTTACTCCAACTTTTTGTGTCTTATCGTATAAAACAGCATCTGCAGTTCCTTCCTACACATTGGGGCTGACAAGGTTAGCCTTTGTTAACTGTAGGCTGGAGAGCAAGTAATTTGAAGAAAATTACTTTATTAGATGGAGTCTGAAGAAGCGCCCCGACCCAAAATGTCACCTATCCATGTTCTCCAGAGCTGCTGCCTGACCTGCTGAGTTACTCCAGCACCTTCCGTTCCTTGTTTCTACTGTTCATCTTATTTGGTTGATATTGTGATATCTCCTGAAGGCACACACTCTTAATGGGGCACGAAGGAAAGAACGTTGATGTTATTCTCATCATGATAGTTTAGGAAAAAAATCTCTGACTCTTTAAAATATCTTGCATCCTGATGTATTTAATGATATCTGTTCATCAAAGACATTACATATTTGAGCATCAGAAATGCTCAGAGTAGGACATTGATTAAGTTACTGGACGAGCAGCTGGAGATATGAACCATTAATCTACAGGCCAGGATTCAAATCCTAGCATGGTAGCAAGACAATTTAAATTTGTACATTCAATTTAGAACTAAAACTAATCTCAGTAATAGTAAACACAGCCATTAGATTGTCATAAAACCCACTTCATGAATGTCCTTAATATCACTGCGAATGTGTTTGACACAACTGACTGCTCAGTTCAGGGTAATTAGTGACAGATCTTCACATCTTGTTCATTTATGGTACACAAAAATGCTGGAGAAACTCAGCGGGTGCAGCAGCATCTATGGAGCGAAGGAAATAGGCGACGTTTCGGGCCGAAACCCTTCTTCAGACTGAACATATGATTTTTTTTTTTAAACCGGAAGACGTGTACAGTAATCCCTTGTTCAGACCCGATCCGAAGTGTCGCCTATCCATGTTCTTCAGGGAAACCTGCCTCAATGACTAATACGTGATAGGACTTATATCCACCATAAAGATGGATGGTGTTCAGTGCAATCATCTCCTACAGCTGGTCCACTAAACTCTGGCATCGCTAAGCAGCTGCAGCACAGTAGCGCTGCTGGTAGAGCTGCTGCCTGACAGCGCCAGAGACCTGGGTTTGATCCTGACCTTGCTGTCAGGGTGCTGTCCGTGTGGAGTTTGCACGTTCTCCCTGTGACTGCATGGGTTTCTTCCAGGTGCTCTGGTTTCCTCCCACATCCCACAGATGTGCGGGTTTGTAGGTTAATTGGCCTCTTTAAATTGCCCCAAGTGTGGAGAGAGTGGATGTGAAACTGGAATAACGTAGAACCAGTGTGAAAGGGTGATCGATGGTCATCGTGGACTGTGAAACAAAGGATCTGTTTCCATGCTGTATGTCTAAATGAAGTCCTGGGTCTCTACCTCCCGTATGCTGGAGCTCAGCTCCAGTGCCATGCATAAATTCAGAAGGTTGGCTGAATCACAGGTGGTGATGAGTCAGCGTCAAGGAGAGAGATAGAATACTTGGTTGAGAGGTGCCATACCAACCTCTCACATAACGTCAACAAAACCAAGGAACTAATCGTTGACTTCAGACTTGAGTTTCAGGTCAGGACCCTTCTTCAGAATACAGAGAAATGTGCAGAGTTGCATTTAGGGAAGTCTAACATGGGCAGGACCTATACAGTGAATGGTAGGGCTCTGGGGAGCGTCTGGGGAGGGATCTAGGAGTACAGGTGTATGGTTAGAGGAGGTAGTTGAGGCAGGGACTAGCCAAACGTTTAAGAAACAGATAGTTACATGGATAGGACAGATTTGGAGGGATATGGGCCAAATGCAGGCAGGTAGGACTAGTGTAGCCGGGATATGTTGGCCGGTGTGGGCAAATTTGGAAGAAGGGCCTGTTTCCATGCTGTATCACTCGACGACTATGACCCAAAACGTCGGTCCATTCCCTTCACACATGCTGCCTGATCTGCTGAGTTCCTCCTACACTTAGTGCTTTGCTTAAGTTTCCAGCATCTGCAGTTCCTTTGGTTTCCGTAGTAAGCATCCAGCTTGGTTCCATCATGACCTGGTATGAAACTTTAAATGCCCTGAAGCACAAAAGGCTGCAGAATCATGGACTAAGCCAAGTACATGACAGGCACAACCTACCTCACCATCGAAACCGACTTCAAGACGAGCTGCCTTGAGAAGAGGATTGGGGAGTGGATTCCAGATAAGGTCTTGAATAGATGTTGGCTTTCAGGGTTTGGGAAATCAGGGATGCAAGGCACACCAAAACTTTGAGCAGTAGCTGGACACAGAGAAGTTGGCATAGGATCAAGAGTGGACAAACACAAGAAGCAAAACCACAAAGGTGGTTGAGTACATGTAGCGAGTTCATAAGTTGTAGGAACAGAATTAGGCCATTTGGCCTATCAAGTCTACTCCGCCATGCAATCATGGCTGGCCTATCTTTCCCTCTCAAACCTGTTCTCCTGCCTTCTCCCCATAACCCCTGACACCCTTACTAATCAAGAATCTATCAATATCCGCCTTGAAAATATCCATTGTTAAAAACAGCCTTCTGTGGCCATGAATTCCGCAGATTCATCATGTTAGTTAGGAACATGGAAACATAGATGTGGGTGTAGACCACTCGGCCCTTCGAGCCAGCACCGCTATTCAATATGATCATGGCTGATCATCCAAAATCCTGCTTTCTCCCCATATCCCTTGATTCCGTTGGCCCTAAGAGCTAAATCTAACTCTCTTGAAAACATCCAGTGAATAGGCCTCCACTGCCTTCTCTGGCAGAGAATTCCACAGATTCACAACTCTGGGTGAAAAAGGTTTTCCCTCATCTCAGTCCTAAATGGCCTACCCCTTATTCTTGCACTGTGACCCCTGGTTCTGGTCTCCCCCAACATCGGGACCATGTTTCCTGCATCAAGCCTGTCCAATCCCGTAAGAATTTTACATGTTTCAATAAGATCCAGGATCCATGCAGCTGAGATTTTGCTTGCCTGAAATCAACCATGTGTGACGCCAGGCCCCATTGATGAGGACATTGAGGTCGACACTTCGTTAAAGGTTTAATTTGATAGAATACTGGGTGCAATGATAGATATTAGTGATAGTCATTCCCACTGTTATTTAGCAACCCAACTAGTTTTACATTACTGTCTGTTGGTAGCAATGGCTCGAGCTTGTTGAAGGTCTATCAATTCCTTTTCTGTCTTTTTTATCACAAAATACATGACAGTTAATTTTCCCATTGGAATATCCTGTACCTCTGTTTTACTTTCTCTGACATAAATGCTGTCATCTCAATCATCGTCAATGCTAACAACCCCAAGTACATTTCTATTATGTCCCACCTCAATTCTTTACCAGCCTCCTCTATTGTAACTTCAAAACTAATAACCGAAAAGATGTATAATACTTGACACCGTTACATCTTTTAAAAAGCCTTATTACTCCTCAGTTTTCAGTTGATATTATTTGATCTTGTCCATTTTTCTTTGGTGTTTGAATGCCATCACAAATTGGGTGTCTAATTTCATCTGTGTCAGCCGCGTCAGATTCTGCTCCCTACAGGAGCTATCGGCTTTCTACGTTCTTCTGTGTTCTTCGGCACTGGCAGCTTTTCTTAACTTTGCAGAGTAGGTTTTATTTTTCTGAAGGCAGGAACGATGACCAGCTGACTCAGGATATTTTGGATACCCAGTGAATCAGTTATACACACAGCGGACTTCAATCATTACTGTTTGTAATTCCACCAGTTACAGAGTTGCTTTCCATCCTTGGGATGGTGCTTTCACCTCTCGCAAGGACCTCCTTCCAGACTGGCGGTTGTTCAGCATGCGGCCATCTGCAACCAGATATTGTCATTCAGATGCAACTGTATCACATAGCAACTATATATGAAAAGGCCATTGTGCTTTTAGATTGTCACATAGCTCGTCCTTGCCTTCTCTTTGTACGGACTAACACAAATATCTGCTACTGGATCCTTTCCATTCATTATAATGGCTGTCTCTGTAACCGCAAGTTTCCCCGAGAGAAATAAGGAAGTGCCAAAACAATTTCTTTCCTGTTTAATGAATCTTTTTAAATTCTCCTCCCGTAGTCATTGTTTCATAGAATCATGCAGCATAGACACAGACCATTTGGGCCATGCAGACTAGTGGACACCCTTGTGTATAGAAACATAGAAAATAGGTGCAGGAGTAGGCCATTCGGCCCTTCGAGCCTGCACCGCCATTCAATATGATCATGGCTGATCATCCAACTCAGTATCCTGTACCTGCCTTCTCTCCATACCCCCTGATCCCTTTAGCCACAAGGGCCACATCTAACTCCCTCTTTAATATAGCCAACGAACTGGCCTCAACTACCTTCTGTGGCAGAGAATTCCAGAGATTCACCACTCGCTGTGTGAAAAATGTTTTCCTCATCTCGGTCCTAAACGATTTCCCCTTATCCTTAAACTGTGACCCCTTGTTCTGGAGCCCATTTATTAGGCCCATGCTATTAAGCCCATTGCCCGGCACCTGGTCCATAGCCTTCTGCCCAAGTGCTTCACGTCCTTATCTAGACGCTTCCTGGCTGCCTTGAGTGACTCTACTTCCACCATTCTCTCTAGCAGTGCATTCCAGGTTCTCACCACTCTGTTGGTGAAGAACTCGCCCTTCATGCCCCATCAAAATCTATTCCACCACCCCCCCTTACCCTAAACCAATGTTCTCTAGTTCCTATACACCAGAGGCAATTTACTGAGGTCAATTAACCTACAAACCTGATGTGGGAGGAAATCCACACGGTCACAGGTAGAACGTGCAAACTCCACACTCCAAGGTCAGGATTGAACCCAGGTCTCTGGTACTGCGAGGTAGCGGCACTACCCGCTGCGCCACTATGTCGCTGAACATATGCGCTCGGTCTGCCAAGGCCTATTGGATCTCATGGTTGCTAACCATTTTAGCTCCCCTTACCATTCCCACACTGACCTTACTGTCCTGAACCTCCTCCATCGCCAGAATGAGGTCACACTCAACCTGGAGGAACAGAACCTCATATTCTGCTTTGGTAGATTACAACCTCACAGTATGAACGTTGAACTCTCTGTTTTTAGGCAATCTCTTAAGGGCCTGTCCCACTTGGCCGTCATTTGCGCGCCATTTGCGTGACCTCCAAAAATGTGGTCGTCGCGTTGTGACGCACGGGTAGCGTGTGGGTAGCGCGGGACGGGCGCATGGAGAGGCGTGAAGGAGTGTGGAGTTGCGCGCGGTATCGTGTGGCGCTCCAGGATTTCGTGCTGCATGAAATCCCCGTGCGCCGCCTGCATGACGTATCGCGTACGCACGCTGACGCATTGGGTGCGCACGCTGACACATTGGCACGGCACGCTGGCGTCCCGACGTCTCACGTGTATCGCGTGGTGATGCATGGTTACGTCACCGCGCGTAACCATGCGTCACCGTGCGCCGCAGGGTATTCTAATGACGTCAAGCGCACCAGACGGCATGATGACGTGTGATTTGCACGCGATGTCGCTCGTAACGACGCGTCAACCTATTTTACATATGACGCGTAAATGAGGTGCAAATGACGGCCAAGTGGGACAGGACCTTTACTTTCTTCCCTTACCCCCACCCCACTTCCCTCCCCTGCGCCCCACGCCCCACCTGGACTCCCCTCCACTCACCCTCCTCCCCTTCCCAATTTCCTCCCTCTGGCTTTACAATCCGCAACTCCTCAAACCTGTATCACACCTTATTTCCTTACTTATTTCTGGCCTTTGTTCCAACCATCTGCCTATCAAACCCCCCTTTGCCTTGGTCGACCTATTACCTGTCACTCTTTGTCGTGCATCTCCACTTTTCTCGCCTTCTTCTACACCCCCTCCCCCACTCCCCTTACAATCAATCTGAAGAAGGGCTTTGACCCGAAACGTCACCTATCCATGTTCTCCAGGGATGCTGCCTGACCTGCTGAGTTACTCCAGCACTTTGTGTCCATGGGGATAATCAATGCAACAACTAGAGCGGTTTACATTGTAATTTTAAATAAACAAAAGTTAGATGGTCACTCAACCTTCATTTCACTCGGCAAAGTGACAAACTTCACGTATCCTTTCATTGACAAGTTAGAAATACAAACAATTTGCAATAATATAAATTGAATGACACTGAATGAATATACTGCCAGTTTTGGTTATGAATAAAGCTGAAAGTGGAATAAAAATGTAACATGGATTTGTGTTGAGACTAGATATGTTGGATTCACACTAATCCATTGCTTGTTTTACAAATATATTTTTGGAATCCGTAGCATTATTAATAATGCACTGGTGTAAGAGCTGACTACCAGGGTTTCAATGGAGGGCAATGCATTCCTCATTTCAAGAGTGCTAATTCTTTTTTCTTCTCTTATCATCATGCAATGTGCAGTTGGCAACACTAAAGAATCGACTCAAGAAAGTTTCAACAACCACTGGGGACGGCGTAGCTCGTGCATTTTTGAAGACTCAAGCTGCCCTCTTTGGTAGCTACAGAGATGCTCTGAAGATCGAACCTGTAAGTTGAACAAATTCATTGCACTCTTAAAGCTTTCCAAAAAAACTATTATTTTAAAGCTACGAGCCAGCTATTCTGAGCTAGCCTAGCTTTTATGACATGGATAAGGCAAGCAAGGGATTATTTCCCCGAAAATACTGCATAATCAAAGTTAGACTCATAAAGTTGCCCCATTAAGATACGGCCTTGTCGGCCCATTCATCTAAGGTGACAGTATTTGCCCATCCTCCCACCCTCCAAAGATGTACAGGTTTGTAGGTTAATTGGCTTCAGTAAAAATTGTAAATTGTCCCTCGTGTGTAGGATAGTGTTAGTGTACTGGATGATTGCTGGTTGGCAGGGACTCGGTGGGCCGAGTGCCTGTTTCTGCGCTCTATCAAAAGTCTAAAGTTTTAGTAAGAATTAAGTATATAAGAAACTTTCTTACTAATGATATTGCATAGAAAACCTCTGTTATGCATTGCTTTTCCATAGGAAGTTGTATTTGATTTATCTAGCCCATTCAATGTAATTTCTCTGCCGATATCCTTCGCCGTTACCTTTATTGCGCTGCATGAAAGGTTTGGGGAAATATGTAATTTATAATTTGTTTATCAGAACCTTCTGCTGTCAACATTGGGAACGAGTGTCATTAAAATTAGCAAAGTGGTAAAATGCATTGATTTGTAGTGCCTGTAGAACGATGTTTGGTTTTGTATTCAGAAATCATTGTTCTATTGATTCTGCATAGAGGAACTAAGTACTGAAAGATGCTGTTGGAATTCTCGTGGTTAGTGTGCCTAACTTTTGAAGGAATTTGTTGGGGTCTCGACTGCCCTATTACTCCCCTTCCCCCCCCCCCCCCCCCCCCCCCCCACACCTTAATGCTTCAGCTTGTTAAGACTGCGAAGAATAAATTCTGCTATGGATTCCTGATTGCTTAATTTAGTTTTTGTTCAGTGATACAGTGCGGAAACAGGCCCTTCGGCCCACCGAGGATAATGTTCACTCATCCACGGCCTAATGACAGTCAAGCATTCTGACAGAACAGAAACCAGATAGAGTCAGGGAGAAGCGAAAGAGTTGGACCTCCTTCCTGGCAGCATAAGTATGGATAAGAATAAAGGAAAATTAGCTTGACGCTAGATAATTCTCTCAAATGAATATACCATCAATGTGTAGGAAGGAACTGCAGATGCTGGTTTAAACCGAAGATAGACACAAAAAGCTGGAGTAACTCGCAGGGACAAGCAGCATCCCTGGAAAGAAGGGTCTTGACCCGAAACGTCACCCATCCCTTCTCTCCTGAGATGCTGCCTGTCCCGCTGAGTTACTCCAGCTTTTTGTGTCTACGTACCATTCATGATGATGGTTCCGACTTCCCGCTAAACAATACAATCATGATGAGGATCGGGGGATCTTCATGGCACTGCACAATTTTGTACATTTTCATCGTCAGAAGAAATGAAGAACAGAGAATCTTCCTACCTTTCATCACCAGTCAGTACGATCCTTCTCCCTCATGTTTTCCAGTTTCCGTTTGAAATGCTTCCATGCTACTTGTCCAGATTCAAGTCGCAGCAATCCCACATCTTTAAGGGTTGTGCCTTTCAGAATTCCTATTAAATCATTTGCCGACTATCACAAGTAAAGGCACCTTGTTTTGCTCTCCAAGTAAATGAGATATATTACTGCTGTTATTTCTCAATGTACCTGACAGGTGTTCACAAAATGAGGAGAGGCATAGATAGGGTAGACAGCCAGAACCTTTTTTCCTAGGATGTACTGGGTAAATTTCTAATGGAGTTGTAGGTGCCTGGAACGCACAGCCAGAGGTGTTGATGGAAGTAGATACGATAGCAGTGCGGCCTTTAGGTGGGCACGTGGAAAAGTAGGGAATGCAGGGATATGTTTATGTGCAAGCAGAAGAGATTAGTTTAATTTGGCATCTTATTCGGCACAGACATTGTGCGCCACAGGGCCTGTTCCTTTGCTGTACTGTATTATGTTCTTAGAAGACAATGATGATGTTGCTACATTCATAGAACCTTTTTGGTTGTGTATTACAGCGTGGTGTTGCCATTCAGACATGATAATAGTTGGTATTTTAATGACTGAAGCGCCAATTGCTTAACACTGTCATAATTGTGCTCTGACATTCAAGAATGGATGGTTTAATTTTTCAGAAACATACTCTCACCTTTGATATAATGCTTGTAGATGTTGTATTTTCTTTTTGATGGAAATTTATCTAAACTACGTTAAAATGTGTACATTCCAATAATCTTCAAATGCTTAATAAATAGGTCATATATCCTTTTTATTAACATTCTATTGTAGATCTATGCCTACTAATAGCGTTTACAGAATATTTGGTAAATTTAGCGAAAGATTGTAACATCAGCCAAGATCATAGCTTATTAAAACATACCCTAAAGCATCTAAGCCTTTTCTTAATTCTTCCCTTTCCCCTCATGTTGCAGATATTGGGAGCTTAATGATACTGTTGTTTTCCCTATTAGCTTCTTCTCCCTTTGCACTGACAATTGCTTGCAACTGGGGTAATAGCTAAGCCTGTTAGCTAACTGCAGTAAAGTTCTTAAAATTATTGTCCTCTGCAGACACTCCACTGAACCATAAGATTTCTCCAGCTAACTTCAGAAACGGTGCCTTTTTCATTTTAGTTTTTGTTCTCATGTCGTCGAAGTTATTAATGCATTTGTGTCAAATTGCAATGTCGTCAGTGGGTCCTTGCATTAGATTAAGGACGAAAGATGTGTTTTCTTCACTTTGATGTTAG
Organism: Amblyraja radiata; assembly: GCF_010909765.2. Taxonomy (NCBI): domain Eukaryota; kingdom Metazoa; phylum Chordata; class Chondrichthyes; order Rajiformes; family Rajidae; genus Amblyraja; species Amblyraja radiata. The sequence continues at coordinate 20,376,653 of NC_045987.1, read as the reverse complement.
ACTTGCCTCTACAACTTGGGTAACCGCACAAATTGAGATATTATATGATGGATCAAAGTTAATTATTGATTAAAGATATGTTTTTTTATACTTTTAGTGTCTTTCATTGCAACTGGGCAAAGTCGTGCCAAATGGTTTTCTACACAGACAAGTGTAAGGTCTTGGGCATTGGAGGGAAAACTAATGAACGGGTGATCGTTGGTCGGCGTGGACTCGGTGCTTTCCATGATGTATTTCTAAACTAATGAATCTCCATCAGCATTACATTTTATTTACTGCACAAGCCAAACTTGTTGCCTTATTGGGCTGCTCTTGGCTTAATGAACCATTCCATTTTAATACCAATTTTTGTGGCATCTAGCCTGAAAATATTTTTTTGTAACGCACGCCAGTCAATCCACTCTAAGACTATTTCCTCACAGAACTATTTATCCAATTTGCATCATGGTGTTGGTGGTGTTGAATTTGAATCCATCCAGCACAGATGTGCAGCTGGTAGAACCGCTGGCTCACAACGCCAGAGACCCGGGTTTGATCCTTACTTCGGGTGCTGTCTGTGTGGAGTTTGCACGTTCTCTCTGTGACAGAGTGGGTTTCCTCCGGGTGCTCCGATTTCCTCCAACATCCCAAAGCTGTGCAGACTTGAGGGTTAATTGGCCTCAGTGTGTAGGTGGTGGGTGCAAAAGTGGGATGACATAGAACTAGTGTGTATGGGTGGACACAAAATGCTGGAGAAACTCAGCGGGACAGGCAGCAACTCTGGAGAGAAGGAATGGGTGACATCTCGGGTCGATACCCTTCTTCAGTCTGAGTTACTCCAGCATTTTATGTCTACCTTCGATTTAAACCAGCATTTGCAGTTCTTTCCTACACATTACTTTTTCTTTTTGTTGTCTTCTATGGAAATAAAAGTCATCTCAACCTTCGCAAATCACCTTTCTTTCTTGTAATGTTTTCCTAAACTGAAGCAGCTATCTGTGTTGCCATTCTGAACCAGGGCCATATTAGTTAGTGCTGATTTAGTGTGACCCCCTGCTCAATGGGCTGTGACAGTTAACTTCAGGTTTGACAGAAAAGCTAGTAAATTTGCCTGACCTATGCCTGAAGGAGTGTCCTGACCCGAAACATCACATATTCCTTCCCGTTACAGATGCTGCCTGACCTGCTAAGTTGCTCCAGCACTTTGTGTTTTGCTCAAGATTCCTGCGTCTGCTGTTCCGTATGTCTCCGTGTTGGTCTCATTACTGGAAGGTCACAACATTTATAGCTCCAGTATTCACCGCCACATTAAAGTGGGGGAAAATAAGATGTCCAATATATAATAAAGTTTAGATGAATATTCTGCAGAACAACCTGGGAAACTAGAGATTTGAAGTCAAAAATAACGAAATGAGGTGAGGAACTGATTTTCCACATACAAATCTCTGTTGAACTCTGTACTGCTGAAGCCAGTGACACAGGCAAAGTAAGTAAATAGCTCAACAGAGATTTATCAGTAAATTACCCTTCAGTCCTTGTCGATTGTGCCAGTGCCTGATGTGATAATTCAAAAGAAAGCCATTGCCTGGCATGCTCCAGATAGGTCTACAGATATTTATCCATTTATCCCAGGGAAATTACAATGCTGTCTGCCCTAATCAGTGCCTGTGATAAGGTTTATCATATCTCAATTATGTAAAGCGTACGGCATATTTCTGTTAATTTCTCTGCATTCTCTTGGTGCAGTGATCCCTCTGACCAAGTAATAACAAAACAATTAAATAGAAATTACCCATGTCGATGGATTTTGGCTGACTGGACATCGGTCTGCCTTTGTAACTTTCTTTATCTGCAATTGCACTTTCTAGGAATGAAAATGGTTTTAATTTCTCCTCGGCATGACTTCAAGCTTTGAGGGGCACCATGTTCACATTTTGTTTTCTTCTCGTAAAAAAAATCTTAACTCTATGGCTGCTTTTAGGCTCACTGTCTGCAGCTTGGAAGCGGCATTTTTCAAATTGATGTGGTCCTTAATATTCCGGTTTGAGTTGCGAAGAAATTGAAAACACAGTGAGATGAAGCTAAATTAAGCAAATATTTGAGCAGCTCAGGCAGCATCTGTGGAAAGACAATCTAACAGGACTGTCTTCTGATGAAGGGTCTCAGACCTGAGATGTTAATTGTGTTTTGCTTTCCACAGATGATGTCTGACCTGCTGACTATTTCCAGCATATTCTGGTTTTATTTCAGATTTTCGACATCTGCAGTGTTTTATTTTCATTTTCTTGAGCAATTATTTGTTTGGGCAGGGTGACTGGTGTATTGTGATGTGGGAATGAGGCAGTCTACAATGCATTGACGTGATCAGTAGAAAATAAGAGACTGTGAGTCAATGACTTCCTTTGATGGTTCCTCTTTTAGTTAGCCCTGGTGTATAATAAAATAATTATTAACCACAGCTTTTGGTCTGTAAGATAAATTATTGCCTTCCGTTGCAGAAGTGGCTGCCGGTGTGAAATAATGCCCTTGTGCTTCTACCTTCTGTTATAAATCATTCTCGTCTCTTCCACCTTTGTTGGTCTAAACAGATGATGTGGTCAATTTTTTAGGCAGTTTTATAAATTTAATTGGTTAACTGAAATGACCAGACTTAATATTAAAGTGCTTCACACAAGACAAAGTGATTTTGTACGTTGGTGGACACATCTTTGCCTCACGCTTCCTCCATTTTCCACTGTCTCTCAGTGGTTCATGCTAACTGTGGGCTTTAGTGATTTCCCAACAGAGGGGAGTCAGTATCAGTGCGCAAGTTGCAGTGGGCTGTTCACTGCGACTTCCTGACAGCCGGCTTGAAAGCAGAGTAGACTGAGATATACTTCCCCAAAGCCAAGAATGATTTGTTGTCCACAGACAAAGGTCTCGTGAAAGATGGGGCAATTCTTCGAAATATGCAAGGTTAAGTGGGAGGGAGGATAAATGTGGCTAATTAACATTTTACTTTGTTAGAACACACATTTTGAGGCTGCATCATCCTTTGTGCTGTGATATCCAGCCCTCCTCCATTAGGAAAAGACTATTAATCATACAGACCAGGAGCATAAACGTTGGGGAATTTACGGTATTTTGTACACCCCAATTACAAATGTAGCTCTCTACGTTTAAATATAAATATATGTGGAGAGATTCAATTTGTATCTATCTGATCTGAATTCAGCCCATTTATCTTGTGTAATTGGGACTTCAGTGATATTACTACTGATAGTTCGAACTTACCTACGATTTTGTGTACATTTTGATCTTTTATTTACTTCTTATTTACTTCTAATTCACCAAATGCAAAACGTTGGGAAAAACAGTTTACCATCTACGGTCTGTTTCGCTAAATACCTCCCAAAAGTGGCACAAATTAAGTTCTGAGTCATAAATGTATGGTAGTGCAACAAAAAGCATGCTTCTATGTAACTCTACAGTCACATAAAGCTAAAAGTAAGAACAATATTGTCTACCTAAATTTACTCTCTAAAAAATATACTTGGAATAAATTAAATTCCAATTGGATTGTCGGAATCTTAGAAACCCTTAAAAGGAACACTCAACCTTTGACTAACTCAGAGCCTGTTGATCCATTCCACTTATCCCTAATTGTACATAAATTTGACAGCATATCACCCCCTCAGTAAATGAAATATGAGTGCAAGTATAGCTTCATTTACACTTGCAGAAGGCCAGAATTGGTCGTTGATGTTTATTACTGTTCTTGAGCACCAACTTTTAAACTCAACATTTTTTCTCCTTCTGGTAAGTAGTTTAAAAAAAATTAACATTTTGCAAAAAACAACTGTGTATTGTGAACCCGAGTGAATCCCTCAAAATAACTTGTTAAACAAATCTTACAAGTTGAGACACAAGAGACGGCAGATGCTGGAATCAGGAGCAACAATCTGCCAAAGGAACTCAGCAGGTTGAGGAGCATCTGTGTGTGTGTGTGTGTGTGTGTGTGGGGCGGGGGGTGGGGTGGGGGTGGAAGGTGGAAGGAGTTGTCGATGTTTCCAGTTGAAACCTTGCATCAGGACTGACAACCTTAAAGCCCTGTCCCACGGTACGAGTTCATTCCACGAGTTCTCCCGAGTTTGCCCTGATTCGAACTCGGAGATTAACGGTAATGGCCACTCGTCGGTACTCGGGGCTCTCGTGGACATTTTTCATCATGTTGAAAAATCTTCCTGAGTCTTCCCGTATTTACCTGCCGTTAGCGAGTCTTCCCGAGTACCCGCCGTTAGCGCTAAGAGACGTCCCCATGCTCCTACGTACCCGCTACGTTCATTCTCCGTGCTTACCACGAGTTTGATTTTTTTTAAACTCGGGAGAGATCTTGGAATGAACTCGCACCGTGGGACAGGGCTATTACAAGTATGTGATTTAGATTAAAATAATGATTTAGTGCAAGTCCACACCGACCAACCTGTCCCATCTACACTGATCCCACCTGCCTTTGTTTGGTCCATATCCCTCTAAACCTATCCTATCCTATCCATGAACCGGTCTAAATGCTTATTAAACATTGTAATAGTACCTGTCTCAACTACCTCCCCCGGCAACTCATTCCGTACATCCACCACCCTTTGTGTAAAAGGTTCCTATTAAATCTTCCACCCCTCCCCTCCCCCCCCCCCCCACCTCATCTTAAACCTCTGTCCTCTGGTTCTCGATTCCCCTACTCTGGGCAAGAGACTGTACGTTTTCCCAAATCTATTCCTCTCATGATTTTGTACACCTCTATAAAATAGCCCCTTGTCCTCCTGCTCTCCAAGGAATAGAGTCCTAACCTCTCTCTCCGTATACCTCAGGCCCTCAAGTCCTGGCAACATCCTCATAACTCCTCTGTGCACCCTTTTCAACTTGATAATACCTTTCCTATAACATGGTGAGCAAAACTGAGCACAATACTCGGAATGTGACCTACCAACGCCTTATGTAAGTAACTGCATCATGATCTTTCAACTTCTCTACTCAATACTCTGACTGATGAAGGCCAATGTGCCAAAAGCCTTTTTGCTCTCCCGATCTACATGTGGTGTCATTTTCAAGGAATGATGTACCTGAACCCTTAGATCCCTCTGCTTTACAACATTCTGTTGAAACAGGGCTTGCTGTCTCTCCCTTCGGGGGAATGCGACTTTTTTGTCATATCCCCCTTCTCTGCCTCCGTCTGCGCTGAGGCCTAATGGCGGAGCTGGCGACCTCGAGACCCCGTGGGGGCGGCCTGGCGAGGGGCTGAGACGCTTACGTGAGGATGACCCGGCTCGGGGCTGGAACGGTGCTCCGGTGGCTGAGACGGCGTTCTGGCGGCGGCGGCCTGAGTCCGGGGTTCGGCCGCGGTCCAGTGGACGACGTCGTCAACAGCTGCGTCCGCTGGACTGGAGGGCGGCAGCTTCGACCACCCCGGGCCGCGGTGTTTGAACCGGCCCGTTCGCGGAGCTCGGTGAGCCGCGGGACTGATTTTACCATCGCCCGGTGGGGTATCGCCTCAGCGCAGAGGGAGAAGAGGAGGGAAGAGACTGCAGCCCTAAGATTTTTGCCTCCATCACAGTGAGGAGGTGCTTCGTGGACTCACTGTGGTGGATATTAATTTGTGTTTATTGTCTGTTCTGTTGTTTATTATTGTATGTATGGCTGCAGGTAACGACATTTCGTTCAGACCGTAAGGTCTGAATGACAAATAAAGGATCTAATCTAATTCTGCAGAACCCTACTATTGACTGCGTAGGTCTTGCCCAGGTTAGACTTCTGAAAATGCACCACCTCACATTTCTCCGTATTAAATTCCATCAACAATCCTCTCCCACCTGCCCAACTGATCAAGACTGCTGCAATTTCTGACAAACGTCTTCACTATCTACAGTAACACCCACTGTAGTGTCATCTGAAAACTTGCTGATCATGCCATGTACGTTTTCATCTAAATCAAGGTCCAAGGTCAGTTTATTGTCACATGTACCAACTAAGGTCACATGTACCAATTAAATACAAATTACCCTACAGCCATACTAAAAAAAAAGCAACAAGTCACACAACTACGTAAAAGTTAACATAAACATCCACCACAGTGGATTCCCCACATTCCTCACTGTGATGGAAAGCAATAAAGTCAAATCTTCTTCCTCTTTTATTCTCCCACGGGTCGGGGCAGTTGAACCATCCACAGTCAGGGCAATCGAAGCTCCCGTAGCCGGCAATCGAAGCCCCCACGTCGGGGCGGTTGAAGTTCCTACGGCTTGGAGTTCTCGAAGTCGATCTCAAACCAGAGACCGCAAGCTCCGCGATGTTAAAGTCCGCAGGCTCCCGCGGTTGGCGCTACCAAAGTCGATTCCCGACAGGGATCGCGAACTCCGTGATGTTAAGTCCGCAGGCTCCCACAGTTGAGCTCTCGAAGTCGGTCTCCAGCAAAGGCTGCCAACTCCTCGATGTTAGGCCGCAGTGCGGACGGAGATACGAGACGGAATAAAAATTGCATCTCCATCGAGATAAGAGAATAGAAAAAGTTTCCCACAACCCCCCCCCCCATACATAAAACAAGCTAAAGAACACTAAAAACATACATTAACACATACAAACAAACAACAAAGAAGGAAGGGACAGACAGACTGGCGAGGCAGCCATTGTTTGCGCCACCTGGTGGTAGTCATTGATAAAGATGAGTAGTCCTTTGGGTAAAACATGAGACCAAAGCTCTGACTATCAGCTTGGGTAATTGTCCTGGCAAAGACGAGGAGAGGGTTTGCCGCATTATTTTTATGCCTTATTTTACATCATCTACCAGTGACACAGCTGGTGGTGTCGCTGCCTCATGGCGCGAGACGCCAGGCTTTGATTCTGACTTTGGATGCTGACTGGGTAGAGTTTGCACATTCCCCCAGTGACCGCGTGGGCTTCGTCCCTGTGCTCCGGTTTCCTCCCACATGCCAAAGCTGTGCACGTTTGTACATTAATTTACCTCAAAGAATAGATGTGTAAGTGAGATAACATAGAACTAATGTGAACGGGTCATCAATGGTCGGTGTGGACTCGGTGGTCTAAGGGCCTGTTTCCATGCTGTATCTTTCAATCAATTATATAGATTAAAGTATCAGAATCACATTGTAGGTCGTTGCCTCTTGCTGTGTACTAACTTATTCCAATGCTCCCTACAATAGTGGGGGTTGCATCACAGCTTGGTTTAAGAACAGTTCTGCCTGAGACCTCAAGAAATTGCAGAGAGTTGTAGATGTAGCATAGTCCATCACGCGGACCAGACTCCCCAACATGATTCCATCTACACTTCACGATGCTTCGGAAAAGAGCCAACATAATCGAAGACTTGTCCCACACTAGTCATTCCGTCTTCTCCGTTCTTCCGTCTGGCAGAACACGCAGAAGTTTGACAGTGTGCACCACCAGACTCTGGTGTTTCCCTCTTTTTTCAGTCTTCTGAACAGTCCTTCCATAAGCTAGGGTACTGGCTGATTCACCTCCACCCCATTCCGGACATTGGACTTTGTTTATGGAACTGAGCGGTAGAGTTGCTGGCCTACAACATTAGAGATCCAGGTTCGATCCTGACTACAGGTGCTGTCTGTATGGAGTTTGTGCTTTCTCCCTGTGACCTGCGTGGGTTTTCTCTGGGTGCTCCTGTTTCCTCCCACACTCCAAAGAGGTACATGTCTGTAGGTTAATTAGCTTGGTCAAATTGTAAATTGTCCCTCGTGTGTGTAGGATAATGTTAGTGTTTAGGGATCGTTGGTTGGTGCGGAAAACTAAACCAATGTATTATAATGCTGAGTTCTGCATTCTGTATCTTCCTCTTTGCACTACCAATTGTACTTGAGTTTGACTTGATCATATTTATGTATAGTATTATCTGAGCTTACCGGATAGCGAGTAAGACAATATATTTCACTCTACCTCAGTTCACATGACAATAATAAACCTAAATGTACACTACAAAGTACATTAGCTATGAAGCCCTCTTGATATCCTGAGGTTTTGAAGGTGCAACAGAAATGTAAATACATTTTTTCTCCTACCAGTACTTATGCGTGATGCCATTTTTGTGTTCAGATGTTATATCAGCAGAAGGGTTTACTTCTCTTTTAAAATTTCACCTATTTAAATCAGCCTCTGTCCCCTATATGTCCTTGTATCTAAATGTCCCTTAAATACTGCTATCGTGTCTGCGTCCACCACCTCCCAGTGTTCCAGGCACCTCCCCGTGTTCTTTAAAAAAAGCTTACCTCACAGATCTCTTTGAAACATTTACACTCTCACCATTGACCTGTGCCCTCTAGTATTCAACATTTTCTCCCTGGAAGTTTTGGTGGAAAGATAGCAGATAGACTTCAATCTGGACAAGCATGAGACAATGCATTTTAAGCGGTCAAATGCAAGAGGAAAATATGCAGTTAATAATAATAATAATAATAATACATTTTATTTATGGGCGCCTTTCAAGAGTCTCAAGGACACCTTACAAAAATTTAGCAGGTAGAGGATAGCTATATGCTGCGTTTCACATTTACTTCATTAAGATACTTACTGTTGAATGTTCTAGGCTAATTCATGTTGTGGTGAAGAAACAATCATCTGGAGAACTGTTTGAATGTTTCTAGCCCATGGCTTGACCTAACCATGATAATCTCACTTTGTAACAAAAAGAAGGAACCCAGAAAAGCACACCACATCTCTGAAGAACAGCTAAACTTTGTGTTTGACCTTCACAGTTCCCACAGCAACCGATAAAACCATGACAAATCCCACCTGTAATTTTTGCACTTCACAACTCAACATCTGAACATTAAAAAAAGACGATTACACCAACTTACTATCAGCATGAGCAAACGCACAGTGCTGGAGGAACTTAGCCGGTCAGGCGGCATCTGTGGAGGGAAATGGACAATGACGTGAGGGAAAGTCCTGACCCGAAACATCGCCCATCCGTTCCCTCCCTGACCCGCTGAGTTCCTCCAGCACTTTGGGTTTTGCTGAAGATTCCAGCATCTGCAGTTCCATCTGTCTCCTTCTTGCTATTAACAGGAGTTTGGGAGTCATTCGTATATATATATATAAAGATATTGGCAGGAGAGAGAATGCCTATATATGAGAAGGTGAACCAAGTAAATTGATCTAAGCATTATTTAAAAATTCATTGGCATTACTGTGGTTTCCCTAGCACTAGGAATGAAGGTTTATCATGTAATTAAGAGGTAAATATTGTAATGAAGTAATTAAATGGAGCCATTTTCTGTGCTTGTACTAATGTTAGAGAAATTACAACTAGGTTTGTGCAACTTTGCAAGCTCAGCACTAAGTGCGAACCAACAAATCACAATTCCCAGCACATACCTGTGCAATCAGTTCGAGAAGCTATGTGAATTACAGGACTGCATATCTGTGGGACTTGTTTGCAAGCACCACCCACCAATAGTAAATAACTGACAGGCTCTAAGGGACAAATATCTTGAAGGTAACACAATAAGATAATTCCCCATCATTTTATAAACACGAGTAGGAGGAGGAGAAAATGGCATTTAAGAGCCAGGCAAATGGGTTTACAGGAAATGGAGGAACATGGTTTAGTTTAGTTTAGTTTAATTTATAGTCACATAATGTTGCATGTTAACCATGCAGGGGAAAGACGATACATGATTACAAGCAGGCCATCCATAGTGTACAGAGTATGACGTTTAGTGCAAGGTAAAGTCCAATTAAAAATAGTCTGAGGGTCTTCATTGATGTAGGTAGTAGCACGGAACCGCTTACTAGTTGTTGGAAGGATGGTTTAGTTGCCTGATAACAGCTGAGAAGAAACTGCCTCTGAATCTGGAGGTGTGCGTCTTCACATTCTGTACCTCTTACCTGATGGGAGAGGGGAGAAGAGGGAGTGACCGTGGTGGGACTCGTCCTTGATTATGCAGGTGTCCATGCCCGAGGCAGTGTGAAGTGCAGATGGAATTAATGGATCACATGCAGGTAGAGGGGATTAATTTAACTTGCCATCATTTTTAGCACAGACATTGTGGGCCGAAGGCCCTGTTCTGTAGTGTTCTATATTCTATGAGGCTGTTTACCCCATGACATTTGATCGATGTTGGAGTATGATCTGGGCTAAACTTCAACCTCAGTTGCTTACTAAAAAGGTGACGGATGCATTTGTGTAGTTGCGAGCAGGCATTTTTATTTATCCGCCTGTATTGATAATGAAAATAATATTTATTTTCCAGGAACTAATAGTAAAAAAAACAATTACTTCACTGTCTCCTGGGCAATTGCGCACAAAATTCTTTCCACGCAGATCAGCATCTCTCTGCCTAGCAACAGCATAATCTTTGACTTACAGTGAACAACACATCAGCCTGTGGAAAAAGTCTAAATATACTGCGAAAAGCAAGAAAGAACATGTATTTTCATGTTGGAGTAAACTCAGCGGGACAGGCAGCATCTCTGGATAGGAATGGGTGACGTTTTGGGCAAGACCCTTCTTCAGTCTGAAGAATGGTCTCGTCCCGAAACGTCACCTATTCTAACCTATTTGCCTATTTCCTTCGCTCCATAGATGCTGCCCGTCCCGCTGAGTTACTCCAGCATTTTGTGTCTATCTATGGTTTAAACCAACACCTGCAGTTCCTTCCTACAACATGCATTTTCATGACACCCTTCGGGCTTAAGAATATCACAAAGCACTTTGTGACCTTAAGTAGACAAAAATGCTGGAGAAACTCAGCAGGTGAGGCAGCATCTATGGAGCGAAAGAAATACGCAACATTTCGGGTCGAAACCTCTGAAGAAGGGTTCCGACCCGAAATGTTGCCTATTTACTTCGCTCATTAGATGTTGCCTCACCCGCTGAGTTTCTCCAGCAATTTTGTCTACCTTCGATTTTCCAGCATCTGCAGTTCCTTCTTAAACATTGTGACCTTAAGTGCTAAATTTTGAATTGTGGTTATTGTGGTAAAGTAGGAAATATGTAAGCCGCAACAAGTCCCTTTGAGTCACAATGAAATAAGTGAGATCACCTGACTTCTTTGCAGCAACTTCACAGATAAAAGTCTTGGCCAGCCGCTCTTTTTCTGATAACGTTGCGGGATCACTTCTCTCCTTCTGAGAGGGGCCTCGGTTTAAAGCTTGGTCCAATTGATGGCACCTCCGATATTGCACTGCTTCCTCGGCACCGCACTGAAATGCTGCTATTAATTAGGTGCCCAAGTGTCAGTAGTAGGCCTTGAGAAGGCTGCCTCTGAGCCAAGGCTTTCAACTATTCTATCAGGCATCTGAATCTGTGGGTGATATTTTTGCAAGCCTTCATTATCCACAGCTTGATTCAGGATGAGCCTCAACATCCTGGGACTGACAGAAATCCAGCTCACCAGCAGCAACTGCAGCCTCTTCCATGACCACGTTTGCTCCATTTTCCATCAGACTTTTTTTTTAAATTGTTTAAACCCCAGTGACTCTTAATTTAGTGACACCTCGCTATGGAGAATAACAGCAAAAATCCATGTACTAAATAAAGAATAAATGCAAACAAGAGAAGATCGCTAATTGCCCTGATATTTGCAGATCTGTACACACATCGATTTCCGATGGTTTGTCAGTGGTTTCTGAAAGCTCATTTAGCATCACTCCGTCATCCCACTCTTGCAACAAGCTTATCTTACACTCAAGAGATCAGGGAAATGCTGTATTTGACAAATCCTCAACTGACAGGAAGATAGCTATAGTTTTATTGGTGATAGATACATCGCCAGTCTTAACATGAGAGATCATAAATTAATAAATCACTTCCTTATAGATAAATTAGTCAGGTCCGCATGTGAGGAATATTTCAGCTTGTACCTGCCTTCACTGCCTCATACTAAAATTCTATGCCAAGATGCAGTCTATTATATTAAGCTGCACGTTAACCCGGCAGCTTGTGACAGCTTGACATAACTTGTTTTGTCGTTGACTCTGTAAATCTGACATGATAATTCATTTTTGGTTTTACCCTTGGCATCAATTTGCTAATGGCAAAATATGTTTAGAGTAACAAATCAGTCCCTGATGCTTTTATTTTACACAGATTTCCAGTGTACAACTTTGAGAAAATAAAACATGCAGTCATTTCGGACAACTTCAGAGACGAATCAATTCTTTCCCGGCCCTGCTTCAAATTGAATCCGAGTTACGTTTTATTGCAGAGTTGCCGTACAGATTAGAGAAAATAACCAGATACTATCAGAGATAAAGCCAAATGCATCTGGCATAGGTTTAAAAACAATGATACCATCTATTCAAATATGATATCTCTAGGATATTGTTTTGAAACACTGTCACTGAGTGCTCCATTGCACACTCAAAGGTATAAACTTTATGAACAATTTATATTCAGTGGCTTCAGTTAAGACTCGGTTGAGAGAATTCAAGACAGAATTTCTTTCTTTTTGTTTTCAATGTTTTATATATGTGGTGTACGGTTTGATTTCAGATTGTATTGATTGGTCTTTGCTCAAGCACCAGCGAAATGTTCCCTGATATTCTCATGTTATTTGTTCAGATGTGCTCAGCGTTGTTGACAGCACCGTCAGGGGCTGCTTTCATTCTGACCTTCTCATCATCTTCACAGTACTGTCTTTGCACGACTGACATCTAGTGGCAACTGGAAAACTGCAGCTCCGTTCCTCAGCGCATTCATAGCAGGAGATGATCCAAAGTTGTCCCTTCTCACGTTAACTACAAATAGTGATCACATTAAACTTACACTGCCTCATGACTTGCATGGGGTAGGTGCCAATGACAAGTTACTGCTTTTTATATAACTCCCTAGTTCTTTTACGTTAGTTAGAGTAATGTAGTTTCATTTGCCATCCATTTTAACACGCTTGATTAATCTACCATAGTAGTCTTTAGAAACATTTTAATTTATATCAGTTATGTTGACTTTTTGTCAGTGCACATGATGTTATCACAGTGAATGATGCCTTGACTGGTTGCCATCCTCTGCTAGACAGGCCATGATATCATGGTGCTGGAATAACTCGGTGTCAGGAAGCATCTGCGGAGGGAATGGACGGGCAACATTTTGGATTGGGACCTATCTTCAGGGCATTCTCCCCACATTCTCTTCACCTGAACCGCTGAGTTTCTCCAACACTTTGTGTTGTGCTCAAGATCTTTCTTTTGTCTCCATGATGTCATTAACATGAATGTTCCACTAATGGAAATGTCGATGCATTTGTATTTGCCTTTTCACATTCTCACCTCGGTGTGCCAAACACCTGGTCCCATGGAGACAGCATAGAGTGTAGTGTGGAACTAGTGCAGTCAGAGTTATCAGAGTATGTTGGGTGGCATGATGGCGCAGCGGTAGAGTTGCTGCCTTACAGCGACAGAGACCTGGGTTCGATACGGACGAGTGCTGTCTGTATGGAGTTTGTACGTTCTCCCCGTGACCTACGTGGGTTGTTCACGGGAACTCCAGTTTCCTCCCACAATCCAAAGACTTATAGGTTTGTAGGTTAATTGGCTTGATATAATTGTAAATTGTCACTAGGATAGTGTTAGTGTGCCGAGATCGCTGGTTGTCACGGGCTTTCCGCGTTTCATGTTTCCGCGCTGTATCTCTAAACTATCACCTTACACACGGTTAGAAGGTCAGAAGCAGCGGTTCTCGATCGCTGTTATCACCAGGACAGTTCCAAAATAAGTGGATGATGTGCAGTGATTACAGTGATCGGCATTTCGCTTGTTATCCACACCCACAGGCCTATCTCCACACACCGCAACCCCCTTCATTATAGACTAATAAAAGATCTGCCTCAGAAAACGGGCAGCAGGCACCAAGCTCTTTCTGTGAGGCACATAGTGAGCCAACCTGTTCACCATTTAATGCACTGGTACATTATCTTCCCCTTCCTGCTTTTCACCCCAAAGCTTTTCACTGTAACTGTCTTGGTACATGCGACCAACAACTAAACTAAACTGATCAAGTAGTGATTTATGTATTATTTAGATTTTTCCTTTTAGGACATGAAATGCTTGCAGGCAATGAAGTGTAGGTTGGGATTGTTTGTTTATTTTGGGACAGAGGGTGCTAAGGGGAGGTACGAGGGGCATAGAAAAGGTATGTGAGGGGAAACTGTTCTCCAATGGAGTTACTCTTTATGCTAAACCAAAGCCGTCTCATTTTAGACACCAAAATCAGACGGCTGTGGTTTAGCATAAAGAGTAAGAGATTTAAAGAAAATTTGAGGAGGTTGCTTTTATTTCATCCAAAAGATGGTTAGAATCTGGACTTAAGTGGTGTTCTCTCACAACCTAAAGCATTTTTTGAAACGCTTAGGTAGACAAAAATGCTGGAGAAACTTAGCGGGTGAGGCAGCATCTATGGAGCGAAGGAAATAGGCAACGTTTCGGGTCGAGACCCTTCAGACTCTTTTGAAACGCTTAAATCACTGGAATAAAGAAGGCAATTGACCAAGTGCTGCTAAATGAGATCAGTATAGATGGATTCTTGATAGTTTTAGTTTTAGAGATACACCGTGGAAACAGGAATTTAGGCCCACCAAGTCACCAAGTGCCAACCAACAATCACCCGCATTGATACACATACATCGATAGATGCTCCTGAACGCATCATCAGTGATGTAACCTAGGGTCATTGGGTGTTTCGGGTCTTTCAACATCAGACACCCTCATCCAGGCGACCCAGCCGTGGTTGATCAGACCACGACTTGTGTTCAGGTGGCATTCGCTCCTCCCCATGGACCTCCTCTCCTGATCCAGAGCCATCTTGATGCCTTCTCCGCTGCCTCTGTGGTGTTCTTGATGGCCCTTCTCCTTGCCACTCCGTTGATGCCCAGTGCACTCAAGGCTTTGTAGAGCGATTGCCCTGCAAAACCTCTGCAGCCAACCTCGATGGGCATACACCTTGCCTTCCAGCCCTGCTTACGGCAGTCTATGACCAGCTCTTCATACTTGGCCATCTTCCTTTCGTGGGCCTCCTCCAGACGGTCCTCCCACGGCACTCTCAGTTCCAACAAGACGATGTTTTTGG
Source organism: Amblyraja radiata (assembly GCF_010909765.2). Classification (NCBI taxonomy): domain Eukaryota; kingdom Metazoa; phylum Chordata; class Chondrichthyes; order Rajiformes; family Rajidae; genus Amblyraja; species Amblyraja radiata. Next base: position 20,361,607 of record NC_045987.1, on the reverse strand, counting down.
TCGCCTCTGAGACCAGGAGGATATCTGGCCTCAGGGTGGTCGTGGCAATGTGCTGTGGGAACTTCAGCTGTTTCACCAGGTCTACGGAAAGCTGCCAGTCCTGCGCAGTCACCAGGATTCCTGATGGATTCCTGGCTGCTGTGGTTCTTGGCAGCTGCACTCCGGCCTTCACGAAGGTGATCATCTGGGTGATGGGGCGTTCTCGTCTGCAGCTGCTGATTCCCATGCTGATGGCTTTTGCAATGGGTTTGAGAACCTGGTCGTGACGCCATGTGTACCGGCCCTGCCCAAGAGACTTTGGGCAACAGCTCAGGATGTGCTCCAACGTCCCCTTGCCTGAGCATTGCGGGCAATCTGGAGATTTTGCTTTGCCCCAGATGAAGAGGTTCGATGGGCTGGGCAGGACATCATACACTGCCTGGACCAGGAACTTGATGCGCTATGGTTCAGCCTGCCAGAGCTCAGTCCATGTGACTTTTCGGTCTATGGCCTGCTCCCACCTTGTCCAGGCTCCCTGCTGCCTCAATCCAACTGCTCTGGTACACCTCTCCTCCTTCACCACTGCCCTCACTTCCTCCTGGACCAGCCTGCGCCTCTCCTTCCCCTTGGCCTTGTCAAACTGGGGAGATGGGAAGATTCCCAGGCCTGCTCTTCCCCGAGTCACTGCTCCCACCAGGACTCTGTGGCGTATCCGGGACTCTCCACGCCAGCTCTCCACTTCCTCCCAGTTTTCACCTCCACCCCTGCTTGAGCCACCTTGGGGTCGCTGGAGTCCCTGTACATCATCGCCTCTCTGGCCCGAGTCACCTTGAACTCCTCCTCCAGGGACTTCAGGGGCAGCTGGAGCTTGGTGTTATTTCCGTAAAGGGCGATGCTGCTAAGGCTCCTGGGCAGTCCCTGCCACCTTCTGAGAAAGCTGCTGACTTTCCTCTCCAATCTCTCTACGATGGATATTGGGACTTCGTAGACAAGCAGTGGCCAGAGTATCCTTGGCAGGATACCATGCTGGTGCACTGCTCTCAACCAGCTCTCCAGCTCCTGACAGGTTGCCTGGACAGATGCTGTATCCTTCAGGCTGCTGTTAAACACCTTGCCAAGACTCTTCACTGGCACACTATTTCTGATATCCCAGTTTCGTATCCTGTGCACAAGAAGCAATGTACAGAAGCCAATTGTCTTATAAACCTGCACGTCTTTGAAATGTGGGTGGAAACAGGAGACCCTGGAGAAAATCCACACGATATAAACTCCGCACAGACAACACTTGTGGTCAGGATTGAATCCCAATCTCTGGCGATGTAAAGCAGCAACTCTATCACTGCACCATTGTGCTGGTCTAAAGTTGGCATGAAGATGAATGGGCTGAAGGGCCTGTTTCTGCATGGTATTGCTGCCTTTTATTACAACCCTATAAGATTGTAGTCAGGCCATGCCAGCAGAAGTTGACACAGTTTTGGGTCTATTATTCAAGAAAAGACAAACTAGCATTAGAGGCGGTCCAGAAGAGATTTACTAGGCTAATTCTTGGGGTAAGAGGTTTGTCCTATCATAAGCGACTCAAGTAATTAGATCCATATATTTTTGGAATTATGAAGAATAAGGGAGTGCTGTAAGTGAAACATATAAGATCTTTGAGGGGCATGACAGATTAGATATCAAAACGTTTGCAGTGTTGGGAGAATCTTGAGTGAGAGAAAGTTGTTATTAGATTCAGGGATGCCCCAACGCAGGTTTATATCGGAATTTCTTACAGAGTGTGGTGAATCTTTGAAATTCTGTATCACAGATGTGGAGGCTGGATCTTTGGGTGTACTAAAGAATTGATAATTCTTTGGAAGATCAGAAAATTGAGAGCTGGGAAGAAATTGAGGACGAAGGAGATCTAGCAGAGGAGGAGATGAGGCCTGGGGCAGATCTGCTGTGACAATATTCATGTTCAGAGAAGCAACGTGGGACCTCTCGCATCCGCACTGAGAAGGCAGTGGAAAAGGCAGAACCTCCCAGCATCACAGCGCATCTCAGTCCTCACTGGCGTGACGTCCTGGAATTCCGCTGCCCGGGTCTCTGGAGCGGACCTTGAAGCTACGATGTTTTGTCCCCAGGGTGAGAGTAGGACCCACGGAATCACTGCTGACAAGTGTTTTCATCAGCTGGAGACCAGGTGCTACTATTTTTGATACTTAGATGCTTGAGCACTTGGTAGTACAGTGCTCCCAGAGTGCGCTGTGCAGTTTAAGACTTGAAGGTTGGGCCGTATTGAGTAGCAAGGAACTTCAGATGCTGGTTTAAACTGAAGATAGGCACAAAATGCTGGAGTAACTCTGTGGGACAGACAGCATCTCTGGAGAGAATGAATGGGTGATGTTTCGGGTTGAGACCCTTCCTCAGATTGATCAGAAAGAGATTAACAGACTGTAGGTCTTAGTACCTACAGAGTTCTTGCAGTACTAAGGCAAGCCAATGGATAGAGATGATTCAGTGCTGGAATTTAGACTTTAGATTTTAGAGATATAATGTGGAAACAGTCTGCGGCGACCCGTGCACTACCACTATCCAAAAACACTCGGGACAATTTACAATTTTACTGAAGCCTGTTAACCCACAAAGCTGTACGTCTTTGGAGTGTGGGAGGAAACCCTAGCACCCGGAGAAAACCGTCACGGTTGCAGGGAGAATGTGCAAACTCCATACAGACAGCACACGTAGTCAGGATTGAACCAGGGACTCTGGTGTTGTAACGCAGCAACTCTACCACTGTGCCACATTCTGCATGTCTAGGGAAATGAAACAACATCAGGACCAATGCAGGTCTAAATCAAGTCTGAATGAGCAACAATATTAAATCCATCAGTAAAAATCTTTTTTTGAAATAATGGAAATCCAAAATAAAAACAGAGAATGCTGGAAACACACAGCCGGTCAGGCAGCAAACGTGAAAAGAGAAGCATTTAATGTTTTAGATCTGCAGATCTTTGCCAGATCTTTGTCAGAATGTTGAATGCATACCCTGTCTACGAGATTGAACAATGAGAAATTGTAATTTTCTGCGAGCGCGCTCACCATTATTAATCCTCAGTGTTGCAAGGAAGGATGCTGTATCATTTGCAAATTGCCACAAATTTAGCTTCATCCTTAACATGTGAATTAATGCAAGGTAAATTCAACACAGTGAATGATGTCTAATAACATATGGTCTAAGTATCTCTTTAAAGGCATAATTGCAAACCGCCAATCGACTAATCTTGCCCAGCAAGTGAATAATGAAGTGTGCAGTTGCATTCCACTGGGCTACGCATTGTTTATAGTTAAACATGTTAAATTCTTCATGGTAAATTCTTAATAAAGACTTATCTTCCTCATGGTTGATTTTTCTAAGTCCAATCTTCTTTCCCCTTTTTGTTCTGAATTCACCTGTTCTAATTCACCCACCTCAATGTTCCCTGTTTCCCTTCTTCGATTGTTAAACCTCAGTGGTTATCGAGGTGGACTCTAGGTCCTGTCGCTCACCAACATTCGATGAATTTTGACTGCCATCGTGCATTGTCAACGTACTTCAACAAATTAGGATGTTCTTCAATTTACGGGGATCTTGCAAGACTCGAGGGCCTGAGCTGTAGGAAGAGGTTGAGCAGGCTAGGACTTTATTCCTTGGAGCGCAGGAGGATGAGGAGGTGATCTTATAGAGGTGTGCAAAATCATGAGAGGTATAGATTTGGTGAACGCACAGAGTCTTTTGCCCAGAGTAGGGAACATTGAATGGTAAATAATATTTTGTTTAAGGTGAGGGGGAAAAGATTTAATAGGAACCTGAGGGTCAAACTTTTTTACACAAAGGGTGGCGGGTGTATATGGAACAAGCTGCCAGAGGAGGTAGATGAGGCAGGTACTATCGCAATGTCTAAGAAACATTTCGACAGGTACATGGATAGGATATATTTAGAGGGATGTGGTCCAAATGTAGGCAGGTGGGACTAGTGCATGTTGGTCGGTGTGGGCAAGTTGGGCCGAAGGACCTGTTTCTACACTATATGACTCTTTGTCCAAACTGGGCAATTCCATATGAACACATATGAACTCAGTGCCTTAATCCATAATCTGGCCCAATATCCTCTTCTATTGCAAGTAAACGTTCAAAATCTATTGAGGAATGTATTTGTAGTTTCCTGTACATTTTTGTCTCGAGTACAACTATGACAAACTCCAGGAAAGGAGAGGATGTCAGACGATGACAATCAGGCTCTGCAGTTCAATGGAGCCATTATATTAAGGAGTCAGGTGAAATGAATGAGAAAATATCCAACCGACAATGGCGATGATGATTACATGTAAATGAATACAAAGCACTGTTCATTCAATGACAGAACTTAAATCCAAATCTTCATCTGAGCAGAGAAATTGAAATACTCTTCTGGTCTACAGAAGAACGGAGTGGCAGAGGGAGGATCCATTTATCACAGTTCATGTAGACAGTGGTGATCTAAGTGAGGCGAGGAAGGAGGTTCTGGGGGTTTATCAACAGCTCGGGGCAAAACTGAACAGGGGAATCTCAGAGGTGAAACTATTATTACCTGAGCCATGAGCAAATTGGCAGAGGGTACCCAAGATTAGAGCGGTAAACATGTGGCTCATGGATTGGTGTGGTAGAAAAGGGTTCTGACTCCTGGCAGTGGTGCCTGCACTGGACAAAGAAAGAGCTGGGGTCCACTGGGAAGAAGCTCATCTGAACTGCACTGGGTACAGTGTCCTGGGAAATTGTAGGAGACAATTGGGGGTGTGGGGAATTCTGGTAATAAAGAAATTTAATAAATCAAAAGGTAATCTGAGAGCATGGAGAACAGGATAGTGAAAGGGGAAATGAAAAGAAGGGCCGTTAGTATAGTAAACTCTTGTTATAAATGGGGGGGGGGGGAGGGGGGAATGGTGTCCGTTATTGCCAATTGATCATTATAACCGAATAGGGAATTATCATTGTATAAATAGTAGAATCAAGGAACTGCAGATTCTGGTTAATACACAAAAGGACACAAAGTGCTGGAGTAACTCAGCAGGTCAGGCAGCATCTCTGGAAAACATAGATAGGTGACGTTTTGAGTCGAGACCCTTCTTCAGACTCTCGGACTTTTAGTTGTTGTGTTCATAATCATGAGGAAATCTTTCACGTGTTCCATTTAAGAAGGTGTTTTGCAGAAACATTATCAAATGGCCTACACTGAGCATGAACCACACAGCTGGATATTAGGGCAGATATCCAAAAGCTTCTTCAAAGGTGTCGGGTTTGAGGAACGTCTTAAAGGAAGAAAGATGTGGGGAGGTTTGGCAAAGGTATCCCAAGGGTTTATGGCCAACATTATTACTGTGGTTACATTGGGAAATAAATGAAGTGTCAGAATGAGAAGAACAGAAATATTAGAGAGGTCTACAGCCAACGGTTGTCAGACAGAAGAAAAGGCATTGCATTAAGGCAATTTACTTTAGGATATTGACCAGTTTTTGGTCAGCCTACTGTAGGAAAGATGCCATTAAGCTGGGGAGAGTGCAGAGAAGATCTATGAGAACGTTGCCAGGACTCACGGGCCCCAACTATAGGGAGAAGTTGGGCAGGCTGGGACTTTATTTCTTGTAGCACAGGAGGCTGAGGGGTGATCTTATAGAGATGTATAAAACCATGATGGGAATAGAAATAATTGCAAAGAGGTTGAAGGTGAGAGGGGAAAGATTAATAGAAGCCTGAGGGGCACCTTTTTCAAACAGAAGATTGTGGCTATATGGAATGAGCTGCCAGAGGAAGTATTTGAGACACGTACAATAATAACATTTGGACAGATACATGAATAGGAAAGGTTAGAAGGACAAATATGGGCAAATGGGACAAGTTTGGATGGCGCATTTTGGGCGGCATGAACAAGTTGCGCCCGAGAGCCTCTTTCTGTGCTGTATAACTAATTAAATAGCGGTGAATCAAGAAAAAAATGTGCCTTAATTTTCATGACAAATTTTCAAGCAAAAAAAAATTAGATTCCAGATCCCGAAAGTGAATGGAAAAATGAAACCAGTAAAATGATTTATTTGTGTTCAGCAATTCAAAGCTGTTTGTGCCTCTATTTCAAATATCTTATTTTAAATTGAGGATTAAAAATGATCATTATCCTAAATATTGTGCAATTGAACAAATTTCTACAAAGGAATTGGTCAAAGTTGCTGTGTTTTTGATTATGTAAACAGTATTTTGTTCCATGGGTGATTCTCATGGAAGTGTTCGAGAAGCAAGGACACCAGGTCTTTTCATGCCACGGTGACAGTGTGTTAATGCGACCAGACAAAATGCAACACCTGAACAATGCTCTGTTAAGAAGGCTTAATGATGAGGGTGACGGTAATTTGCTTGAATTGCACAGGTGATTAGTCCGGATAGCTGCAGTCCATCTGGGGCCGCATAGGTGAGGTCCAGCTTGGATTTAGGAGTTAATAATATAATGAAGGTACTCGGGGGATGTTCGAATTTGAGTCTTAATTCCAGACCAGGTGGTACAGAAGGATATGGTGCAAAATAAATAATGACTAGCTTTGCCAGTTCCCACATCTGTTCAGCGGCATAAGAACATTTGGATCATTGCTAACAATTAAAGAAGAATTTGTCTCAATGTTCTGATGTACGTGCGCTACAAAAATATACCCTTGCCTAAAGTACATTTTATTACTGCTCAATCTCAAATGTTTCAGCAATATATCAACTTTATTTCGCATTGTAACCAAAAATATCATATTTATCCATATGGTTTCCATACAGGAGAATATTTACAAAAAAAATGACTGCCCTAAGGCTGAAACTCCTCATTAATAAGAACTTTCTTTACTTCATTTTCTTACAGCAACAGCCCACTGTAACAATTCCCTTGGAAGGCAGACAAACGTATTCTAGTAAGCCGTTCATCAATGCCACGGCTTAAAAGCAAAGAATTGTGAGGCCACCCCAGAAACAGAAACTCTCAAAGATTTAGCGATACGTTTTATGGTTGCAATTTCCCTGTATTCTCTTTACAGTAATGTCTAATTTGCACAGAATCCTTCTTTAAGATACCTTCCTGTTGTGATCACACGCAGCAGGAAATATGAACCTTCCTGAATCATGGTTTGTTTCTATTTTCTCCTTCCTCTCTCTGGGCTACAGTTCCTTTTTATATCTTCCCCAGGTGTGTAATCTGGGCAGTGCGAACTTGACGTGAAAGGTTTCAGAGCCAAACCCAACCTGAGTCACGACAGTCAATAGCGTTTCAAAGATAGAACAGTACAGCAAAGGAACAGGCCCTTTGGACCACATTGTTTGTGCCAAACATGATGCCCAGCTGAACTGATCTCATTTACCTGCATATGATTCATATCCCACTATTCCCTGCATTTCCATGTGCTTATCCAAAAGACTATTAATCACCATTGTGTATCAGCTACCACCACCCCTGGCAATCTGTTCCAGGCGCTCCTCACCCTCTGTGTAAAAAAACTCTCCATTGAACTTTCCTCCTCTCGCTTTATAGATATACCCTCTAGTGTTGGACATTTCCACCCTGGGAAAAATGTTCTGACTGGACTAAGTGGGACCCGTTGGGTCCCATTCTCACACGGGAGGGCTGGTCCCCCAATGCAATATTCCACCTCTCCACCAATTCCAATATTCCACCACTCAAGCATAGCCCCCAACTGCGCAGGTGTGGCTGACGGGCTCCCGTTGTGATGAACCTGATCCCCCTCCTCCCCTCACCTGCCCCTTGCCCTTCTCTCCCCCCCCCCCCACATTCACTCCATCCCCCCTCAAACCCCCCCGCCCCCCCATCTACTCTTAGCGGCTCTCCGGCGTCGCAGCCATTCCCTCCCATTGGGTTCCCATTGTGACATAGAACACGCAGGTATTATTGCGCAGGTGCAGCTGACGGGCACGGCAAGTGGAAAAAGGATTTATTAAAGCTTAAAATGTGCACAACTCTTAAAATATAACAATAATTTAAATGTTAAAGAGGAGATTTATTCAGTCCATTCTTTCTTGTTGCGTCTCTTGTTGCATTCTGCAGTCGGGGTAGGGGGTCGGCTTCAGGTGGGGGCTGTCGGGAGCCGGTGGGGGGAGCGTCCTGCAGCTTGGGGAGGGGCACGGCTTCAGGCGGGGCTGTCGGGGGCCGGTGGGGGAGGGGGAGTGTCCTGCAGCAGGGGGAGGAGGATGACTTCAGGCGGTGGCCAGTGGGGGAGGGGGCTTTCTGGAGGGCTAGTATGGGTGTTGTGGGCCAAAGGGACTGGTTTCCGGAGGGCTAGTATGTACATTGTGGGCCGAATGGATTCTTAGACTCACAGTTCACTCACTCACGGCTGGTGGACTCACAGTTCACTCACACGGCTGGTGGACCCACAGTTCACTCACTCACGGCTGGTGAACTCACAGTTCACTCACGGCTGGTGGGCTCACAATTCACTCACTTGCGGCTGGTGGACTCGCAGTTCACTCACTCGCGGATGGTGGGCTCGCAGTTCACTCACTCACAGCTGGTGGACTCGTAGTTCACTCACTCACTCACGGCTGGTAGACTCACAGTTCACTCACTCACGGCTGGCGGACACAGTTCTGGTGGACTCACAGTTCACTCACTCACGGCTGGTGGACTCGCAGTTCACTCACTCATGGCTGGTGGACTCGCAATTCACTCACTCACGGCTGGTGGACTCGCAGTTCATTCACTCACGGCTGGTGGACTCGCAGTTCACTCACTCACGGCTGGTGGACTCACAGTTCACTCACTCACGGCTGGTGGACTCACAGTTCACTCACTCACGGCTTGTGGACTCGCAGTCACCGTGTGGGTTTCCTTCGGGTGCTCCGGTTTCATTCCACATCCCAAAGACATGCGGGTTCGTAGATTAATTGGTCTCTATAAATTATCCCGAGTGTGTAGGTAGTGGATGTGAAAGTGAGAAAACATAGAACTAACGTGAACAGGTGATCGATTGTCGGCGTAGAATTGGTGGGCAGGTACTGATGCCTTATCTTTCAATCATTTCAATAAATACTGTTGGAACATACGGCAGGTCAGGCGGCGCTTAATGCGAGGGAATCTGTTAACATTTTACGTTGAGAAATTGTAATTATTTTTCATCCTCTGTGAGAGTACTAGAATTTTTTTGTATCTGTCTTTCCTTCAACATTGTTGTGCAAGTTATGGTCCAACCTTGAAAAGTCAGCCCATTTAGGTCTGATCCAGGTGGATTTTGTTTTTAAAAGCAGTCTCCGATGAATAAGGGTCACGACCCGAAAAGTCACCTATTCATGTTCTCCATAGATGCTGCCTGACCCGCTGAGTTACTCCAGCACTTTGTGACTTTCTCCAATGAGTGTTCCCTGCTTGGAGAGTGATAAGTCAAATTGATTTGTGATGTAAAAAAAATTTGAATTTGTTTCTTTCTGCTCAATCTTCCAGATACATTGAAATACTCACCCCTTTTGATAACTTGGCTTCGTTATGGCATATTTACCATTGAAGTGATCTGTGCTACATGCTTTTGGCAATGATAATGAATGTTAGTCTTTTTCGACTCGTAATTCGAGTGAGAAACAGTTGGCCCCATTCTGTTTCTCATCTTCACTGACAATCTGGAGGATGTCATAAACAGTTAGTATTCTCACTGCTGATGATACCACCCTCCTCTAGAATGTGTGTAAATCTTCCCTCCTCAAAGACGTTTGGCAACCAAATCATAGCAGTCAAGTACAGCTAGAATTAGCTTAATGGGATTGACAAATGGCTTGCTGTCAAGCACAGGGCAAAACAAATAAAAAAACTACAGAAAAAAAAATTCTTGTGATGTTGCCCACAGATTCCCACTCTGTTGGTGTAGCAGGCAGTCTCTGTTCAGTGAAAATGGTTACAATGTGAAATAAAGTTGATATATTGCTGAAACATTCGAGATTGAGCAGTAATAAAATGTACTTTAAGCAAGGGTATATTTCTGTAGCTCACATACATCAGAACATTGGAGACAAATTCTTCTTTAATTGTTAGCAATGATCCAAATGTTCTTGTGCCGCTGAACAGATGTGGGAACTGGCAAAGCTAGTCATTATTTATTTTACACCATATCCTTCTGTAGTTTGTTACAATCCAAGCAAACTTGAATTGTTTTCTCTGGAGTGTCGGAGGCTGAGGGGAGACCCGATAGAAGTATATAAAATTATAAAAGCCATAGATAATGTTGACAGTCAGAATCTTTCTTCCCAGGGTAGAAATGTTAAAGACTGGGGGGCAGAGCTTCAAGGCGAGAGGGGCAAAGTTTAAGGTTGCACCGCTAAGCCTTTTTAGGCGGAGGATGAGGGTGCCTGGAATGTGTTGCCAGGGGTGGCGGTGGAGGCAGACAGGATAGTGGCATTTAACAGACTTTTAGATGAGAATATCAATATGCAGGGAATGGAGCGAATAGACCACGTGCAGGCAGAAGAGATAATAAGTTTAACTTGGCATCATTTTGGCACGGACATGTTGTGGGCTGAAGTGCCTTTTCCTGTGCTGTAGTGTTCTGTGTTAGTCTGAGTTTGCATTCTCGATATAGGGAGATTTCACGAAAGGTCACTGGATCATAGATCCTCACCCACGTGACCGCAAAATTTAACTGGGGTACAAACGCCACTTCCAGTACATGTTATTGATGCTGAAAACGCGAACTTTCACACCCGTTAAAAACCGCGAAAACGGCCCGTTTTTGAGCTGTAAATAACTGTGCCAGTCGGGGTGACCGCGAGGCACATCTATCTTACTTTAGAGTCCAGAAGATAAAGAAAAACGAAGGTAAAGACAAGAGAGCGCTGAAGGGAAAATAACAGCGGAAGTTGTTGGCCGTGCAGATATAAAGATCGAAAATATCGGGAATTATCGCGTTTGCTCACTGCATTTCATCAAAACTAAGGCATTATTGATGTTTTGATGAAATGCAGTGAGCAAACGCGATAATTTGCAGTGAGCAAACTGGCACAGTTATTTATAGCTCAAAAACCGGCGTTTTCGCGGTTTTTAACAGGTTTGAAAGTACGCGTTTTCAGCATCAATAACATGTACTGGAAGTGACGTTTGTACCCCAGTTGGATTTTGCGGTCACGTGGGTGAGGATCTATGATCCAGTGACCTTTCGTGAAATCACCCTATACCATGCCTGTGTTCCTGTCACACATGCTCACCACTGTCTAGAACCATCACTTCAGTCCAGTTGTCAGACACATCCAGCTACTATTAAGCTACGATTCACCATTACGCTTAATACTGGGGACCAGGTAGGGAACATGCACTTCATTGTGAGTGGACTCTTTGAAATTGAAGTGTTGTGACACCTACACTTTTCTGAATTTCTGAAATCACACTATAAGATATTACTAAACCATGCAATTTTTGTTCAAAAAATGCAATTTTTGTTACTGGGTTAAAGTAATCTTTTGTTTTGTAGTGAGAGCTGTTGTAGCAAGTCTAAATTATCCCTCTGAAGTGACAATCACATTCCAGGAATCAGTCTGATGAATCTAAATTCTAAATCGGCTTCAGATTAGATTTAGCAGCACAACTGAAATTAAAAAGCAAAAAACTGCAAATGCTGGAATAAAAACAAAAAAGGCTGAAATTGTAGAGAGAGCAGAGGTTTATGTTTCAGGTCAATGATATCACATCAGTTGGTTTTCATAACATATTTAAACTTATTTAATTTTTCAGACATTCATATGCATTGGTATTAGTTCATTATTATTATTATTATTATTATTATTATTATTGAATAATAATGTGCCAATATTCAATAATAATTCAACCACGTGTACTGAGATTCAGTGAAAAGCATTTGTTTGTGTGCTATCCAATTAAATTAGATTATAGACGAGTACAACCAAGCTATACACATATAACAGGTAGAGCAAAGAGTGCAGAATATAGTTTTCAGCATCACAGTAGTGTTACAGTTCCCGTGCAGAAGTCCAATGTCCACAGTGAAGTAGGCCTGCAAGGCAGACAAAAGTGCTGGAGAAACTCAGCGGGTGCAGCAGCCTCTATGGAGCGAAGGAAATAGGCAACGTTTCGGGCCGAAACCCTGGAAGGAAATAGACAACGTTTCGGGCCGAAACCCTTCCAGGGTTTCGGCCCGAAACGTTGCCTATTTCCTTCGCTCCATAGATGCTGCTGCACCCGCTGAGTTTCTCCAGCACTTTTATCTACCTTCGATTTTCCAGCATCTGCAGTTCCTTCTTAAACACTAGGTGTGCAAGGCAACTGATGCAAGTACCATGGTCTGCAATTGTCACTGGTGAGCCATCTGTAGATGGCATTTTCTGAAAATCTTCAGACATTACCTTTGGCATATTTCCAAAGCTAAGCCATGGATCGCAACTAGAAAGGTAATGTAAACAGTAGCGGGGCCTTGTGTGAGGGTGGTATTAAGCTGAGGCCAAAACAAGCATTCCCGTGAAACAGCTGAAAAACTTGGACAACTGCCAAAGTCAAGTCCCACCTTTGTCAGGTTTCAACACTGCTGTGTTTTTTTTAATACTTCAAAATGTCTATGGGAGCATAGCTATTGAAAACATTGAATAAACTTTTAAAAAGTTTAAAAAAAACTGATGACATGTCATTGACCCGAAACATAAACTCCTGCTCTCTCCACATTTTCAGCATTTTCTGTTTTTATTCCAGCAGTTTTTTTTTAAATTTCTGTTGTGGTGCCAAGTTTAACCTGACGCAGGTTTAGGATTTAGATTAAACAGACTGATTATTGGAATGTCATTGTGTTATCAGAGGGACAATTAAGCAGAAAATATCTATACTCTCTTGAGTTTGGAAGAATTCAAGATGATCGCAATGATATGAATGAACTTCTGAGTTTGACAGGGTAGAAGCAGAGCTGATGTTTCCCCTGCCTTTGATGTCTGGAACCAGGGGTCTGCGTCTCAAAATAAGAGGTCAGGCATTCAGGATGGAGATGAGGTGGTTTCTTCACCAAGGCTGTGGGACCTTTAGAATAAGCTACCCCCAATATTCCTGAATGATTTAGGAAGTGTTTCACTGATTAACGTTTCATTAAAAACTGCTGTGGTTGCCAAGACACAATGAGTATATTTACAATGAGCATATTTACAATGAGTATATTTACAATGAGTATATTTACAATGAGTGTATTTACAATGAGTGCATTTACAATGAGTACATTTACAATGAGTATATTTACAATGAGTATATTTACGAGGATATTTACAATGAGTATATTTACAAAGACAAATAAACAGTCAAGGCTGAGGTTTTATAGTGATCTTATTTCCACACGGAAAACTGTGATTTTTTTTACTTCCACCCATGCCTAATTTGAGATACAATATATCTCTAAGAAAAGCATTTTTTTAAAGATATCACACAGCAACTGGCCTCTTCACCAGGCTGTCATCTTTGTGGCTTTTCTCCGAAGGTGGAAACATGACATTTCTGCAGAAAGGCTCGCTGCTCTTCACTGGCAGCTGGAGGTAATGAGCAGTGAAGTTAGGGACTGCAGCGAAGACCTGCAAAGTAATGGTGTGACTGTTTCTGCATCCTGTAAATAGGTTGCAATATATGCAAGAAATACTATCCTCATGTCTTTGTCTTAGGCATGATGTCTTTACTACTTGATTGCTGTGAGGCCATTAACTATCGTATTGTGTTAAAGGACAATATCCATGCATGGTTAGAACAATTAGGGCCAAGATAGCCCATCCAGTTCTTCAAGTCCATCCCACCATTCATCAAAATTACAGCCAAACTTCTTTCTCCTCTCTATTTTCCCACACTATTCCCATTTTCCTTTATTCTTTTAATATCCAGGAATATGATGAACTGCACTCAGTAACTGAGCCTCCACTGCCTCGAGCACGGATAGAAGGAATGCCTTCACATCAATGACTAGAGGGCATAGCTTCAAAGTGAAAGTAGTGAAGTTGAAAGGAGGTGCATGGGGCAAGTTTTGTTTTATACTGAGTGGTGGGTGTCTGGAACATGCTGCTATTTGTGATCGTGGAGGCAGATATGATAGTGGCGTTTAAAAGGCTTCTGGATAGGCAAAGGGATATGCAGGGAATGGAGGGATATGGATCACGTGCAGGCAGAGGCGATTATTTATCTTGACAAGAATGACCCCAGGAATTTACAAGAATGATCCCAGGAATTAGTGGGTTAGCCTAAGATGAGCGTTTGTCGGCACTGGGCCTGTACTCGCTGGAGTTTAGTAGAGTGAGGGGGGACCTCGTTGAAGCATACAGAATAGTGAAAGGCTTGGATAGAGTGGATGTGAAGAGGATGTTTCCACTAATGGGAGACTCTAGGACTAGAGGCCATAGCTACAGAATTAAAGGACGTTCTTTTAGGAAGGAGTTGAAGAGAAATTTCTTTAGTTAGAGAATGGTGAATCTGTGGAATTCTTTGCCACAGAAGGCTGTGGAGGTCAAGTCAGTGGATATGTTTAAGGCAGAAATAGATCATATTCTTGATTAGTGCATGTGTCAGGTTATGGGGAGAAGGCAGGAGAATGGGGTTGGGAGGGAGAGGTAGATCAGCCATGATTGAATGGCGGAGTGGGCTCGATGGGCCGAATGACCTAATTCTACTCCTATCACATAAGATCATATTCGGCTTAGACCTTGTGGGGCGAAGGGCCTGTTTCTGTGCTGTACTGTTAGTTTTCAATGGGCTACCTCTTCATTTGGGACAGCTGGTTCTAGAGTCGTCAGTCAGGAGCAACGCTACCTGACCCAGCACCTACTTTGCTAATGGAACACTGCGCCTTCACCCCTCTATCGCATGGCTGCTTCCTTTTCCGATTATGTTTTAACACTAGTGCCTTGTTTTTGTTTGCAGCCTTTCTTTTCCATTTTTTTGGGGTATGATTTGTTTTTGTGTGTTTATCTGAGTCTGCATGCCTGTAGTGCTGCTGCAAGCAAGATTGTTAATTGTAGCTGTAACTCGCTGTCTGCGTGCACATGACAATCAGCATGAACTGGAACATCCTCCATACATCCACACTATAAAGCCTTGGAAGAACTTTGATACTTTCAATGAGGCCTCCTTACTTTGCTAATATTTGAGAATACAGGCCTTGTTGCCTTAGTTTTTCCTACATCATCCTCGGAAACAGCCTGGTATGACTTTGTTTCACACTTTCTGTGCGAATTTTATCCTCCCTTGGGAAAGGAGATCAAAATTACATAATATTCCAGGTACAGTCTAAGTAAGGCCCTAGCCTATAGAATTGCAATAAGACATCCATACTTATGGAGATTAGTACACACTTGGTGCACCTGCATTTTGGTTATCCATAACTTGTGCGCAAGGACACTAAGATCAGAAGGACAGGGTTTAGCAGAGTACAGAGGCCTCATTTGAACATCAACATCCTCTCTTCCAGCTTTCTCCCCGCCCTCCCCCCCCCATTCCCCCTCCACCCCCACCACAATCAGTGTGAAGAAGGGTCCCAACCCTGAAACACCACCTCTCCATGTTCGTCAGAAATGCTGTCTGACCTCGCTGATCTGCACTTAGTGGCCATCTTTTTTGATCAACCAGCCTTTGCAGTTCCTTGTTTCTACATAAACTCTCCCATCTCTGACTATAACTCACATAGGTTTCCAACTGGTTCTCTGATTTCCTTCTCTATCCCCAAGATTAACGGTGACTGTAAATTGCTCTGTGGACAGCAGCAAATTTAGGAGGGACTTGAGAGAGAATAGGTTGCAGGCAAATATATGGGTGAAAGGGATTTCAGTCAGCTTGCCAGAAACTCAATGGGTGGAATGGCAGCCTCCTCTGCATGAGAAACGAAAGGGAAATCGACATTTATTCAGATAAGGCATCAGGGAATGAGAAACATTGAGGTTTAGTTAAGCCATAGTGTGATTGAACAGTTCAAAAGGCGGTGCGGGGGAAAGGATTCTGAGGGGTAACTTTTTCACACAAAGGGTGGTGGGTGTATGGAATGAGCTGCCAGAGGAGGTAGTTGAGGCATGGACTATCGCAACGTTTAAGAAACAGTTAGACAGGTACACTGTTAGGATAGGTTTGGAGGGATATGGGCCAAATGCAGGCAGGTGGGACTATTGTAGCTGGGACATGTTGGCCGGTGTGGGCAAGTTGGGTCGAAGGGCCTGTTTCCACATTGTATGACTCGATGACTGGTTTGCTCCTATTTCTACATTCAGTGTATCATGGGGTGGTGATTGTTTTCCATACGTTGCTATTTTAGATGATGAATTGGAAAATGGAAAAAACATTTGGAATATGCAGGGACTGAATTTAGTTTTAATAGAGAATTATAAAGTCCTGTTTGTTTTAATTTACGGTTGAAATCTTTCGGTAATGATGAAAATAAAATGCAAGACAGTAAAAAAAAATGTTTTGAACAGTTGGATTTCATTTACCTAACTGGGACCTTGTTGGCTGTGGCTCACTGATTTCCCTGTTGGCTTTTCCTG
The DNA here is from genome assembly GCF_010909765.2 of Amblyraja radiata. Taxonomy (NCBI): domain Eukaryota; kingdom Metazoa; phylum Chordata; class Chondrichthyes; order Rajiformes; family Rajidae; genus Amblyraja; species Amblyraja radiata. The sequence goes on along the minus strand of NC_045987.1, from coordinate 20,345,115 downwards.
CCTACATACTGTTTGTTCATTAGTTTCAGTGGAGCTTGTTTTGTTTTAGAAATATTTTGGATAATCAACAATGTTCAATTAATAGCAATTTGTTTTGTTTTTACAAATTTACTATTTGAACCTTTCAAACATACTGTTCCAACTCTTGCCTCACATGGTGCGTTGGCTCATATCTGAGGTATCCAACTTTTAGTTTGCTTACATGTTCATGTTATAAAAGTCAATTGAACAGTCTATATTTAATACGTGGTAATTGTATTAAAAATAAATAGATTGTCTGACAGATCACTCTTGTTAGTAGAGTCATAGACCATTTAAATAGTCTCATATTTTGTGTCAAACAGAAATTATGTTTAGTTTATTATTGTCATGTATATCATGTATATCTATTTTTAAATTATACACACTTTAAATTCTATACATTTTAAAAGTGCTGCAGAAGGGCCCCGACTTGAAACGTCACCTATCCATGTCTTCCAGAGATGCTGCTTGAACCACTCCTGCAGAATTACCCCTGCACTTTCTGTCCTACGCACTTTAAAGTACTCTCCACAAACAATAATACTTTTGGTGAACCCTTTAAAGTATATTTTAATGTTCTGATATTAACACACAAATACCCGGTCCCAAAAGATGCAAATTTATTGGTGGGTATATTTTGGGCATCTGATGTTTTTAATTTGTTAGATTCTACAGAGAGCATTGTGATTTACAACAAATTATTTAACAATAACCAGAACCACTGATATGATCGGCATGAAGTGAACTTGAGTTTTTGATGCAGTGAATTACATGAATACTCTCCAGAGAGTGGGACAGGAGGCACAGAGAGATCTGCCTGACCCTATAATTAATGCCTGCAGATTGTGTAACTTGCTTTGTTTGAGATCCGTGCCGTACACAGAAAATGAAGCGAGTCCATCACGACCTGCTCTCGGCTTCCCATTTAAAATCCAGTGCCTCTGTATTTTTATTTGAGATTGCGCCGTGATTATATCCTCACCTTAACCTTTAATCAGCAGCAGGACTCAGCTTCACGGTTCTTACCTGAAAAATTAGAAGAATGATTCTGAGTACTTGGGAGCGATTACCAAGAAGTGATTGCATTGAGGGCTCCCCGATCAATGGGAGGAGTGCACATGAAGCTCAGTGTGATTGGCAACTAATCCTCAGATGTGTCTGCTCCTGGGAATCACACTCAGTTATAACGTTCCTGTAATGCTTTTCTACGTCTTACTACTAATGCATATCAAAATGTTGTTCGATTTTACAGAAATCACTGCGCACCATAATTTACAGCAAAGGACTTAAAATAAGCAGAGCCACGGATATGATCATAAATTAAGTCAACTTGAGTTCTGACCTATTCGACACTTAAAGCAGAGTTTTTTGTAAATTTACTTCGTGAGCTAGATAAATGTGAGCAGCAATATTGTGGCCGATGAATGTGACAGAGCAGAGCAGGAGTAGACCATCCCCCCCCCCCCCCCCCCCCCCCGAGCCCCCGCTGCTCTTCAGATCTGCTCTTAGTCTCATTTTCACTTTCCTGCCTGGTCCCCATAGCCGTTGGTTTCCCTGTTGGTCCCACTCATCAGCCTCAGCCTTGAATGCACCATAACACAAGGCTCGTTGGGGTCGAGATTTGCAAAGATTCACACCTTTTGAGAGAAGAAATACCTCGTTGCATAGAGCACCCCTTTCCCTCACCCCTTCCCCACCAGGGAAAACATCCTCTCCGCAGATGCACCCTCAGCACCCACAGGATCCTCAACGGTTCAATAAGATCGTCGTTTCTTCCACTAAACTCCAGAGGGATGGGCCCGATCTGCTTAATCTGTCTTTATTAGATAAAACATTATCTCCATATTTTGTAATCCAGTGACTAATTATCATTTAAATATTCACTCAATTTCTAACTTCACTTTAAATTCAGAAAGAGAGAGAGAGAGAGAGAGAGAGAGAGAGAGAGAGAGAGAGAGAGAGAGGGAGAGGGAGAGGGAGAGAGAGAGAGAGAGGTGTCAGGGAAGATCTTGGAGGATACAAGAGGGGGAGCAATGTGTTCATTTTTGTTAGTTCAGAGAAATAGCGCCGAAACAGGCCCTTCGGCCCACCGAGTCCACACCGACCAGTGATCCCCATACACTAGCAGTATCCTACACACTCGGGACAATTTGCAATTTTTAACGAAGCCAATTATCCTACAAATCTGTACGTCTTTGGAGCGTGGGAGGAAACCGGAGCATCCGATGAAAACTCACATGGTCACAAGGAGAATGTACAAACTCTGTACAGTCAGCACCTGTAGTCAGGATCGAACCCAGGTCTCTGGCTCAGTAAGGTAGCAACTCTACCACTGCCCCACCGTGTCCATGGAGATCCTGGCAGGACATGTGGGAGAGGGACACATGACCATGACCATGACCTGGCTTCGCAAGGTAACGCACCTCCTGTACTTTCTGCATCTTAGTTTATCTTTATCAAGCATTTCTGCTCTCCTTCAGTGTTTTCTCCAGCCACTTATAGAAAATCCTTGCAAAACTCCCATGATTAGTACAGATCTGCCACACCTCAGTCTCTCGCTTCTGAGCACGTCACGCTGAAAGTTTCACACATGCAAAGTGTGTGTCACACATGCACTGGATTAACGCAAATATATTCATTAATCTCAGTCCAGCAAAGTCATCCTGTTGTTAGAAAGGAGCTGTTATTAAAAAGCACTGTTTTCTGGAGGCCAACTGACTTGTCTTCAGATTGATGTCAGGAGAAGCTCAAAGATATCCCTTTGTATGTTTTAATGAGCCCAGGGATATCTAATGAACAGATGAGAGGATTAAAGTGGCTAACTCTTCACAGCGTTGTCAGGTGGCTACTGTTCACCATAACTCAGGACATATTTTTGATAACTGAATGGCATTGATAAGGGTGGAATCTCCCTTTCCATGTGCCTGGTGTCTGTGGCTTGCTACGGGCTCCAGGCACTCTGCCAGTTTTAAGTGATTCATCAAAATAAGAGCATACGTTGATCACAGGGTTTAAAATGAGTTTTCAAGAGTGACCAGAGTTGAATCAGTCCTCTGTTCAGGTTTCCCTTTTTATTTCATAGTTATGTGATATTATAATGATGTGATTTTAGGTGACTATTTTATAGTGAGGCAGCACAGTGGCGCAGTGGTAGAGTTGCTGCTTCACGACACCAGAGACCCGGGTTCGATCCTGACTGCCGGTGCTGTCTGTGTGGAGTTTGCACATTCACTCTGTAACTGTGTGGGTTTCCGCCAGATGCTCCAGTCTCCTCCCACATCCCAAATACGTGCGGATTTGTAATTTAATTGGCTTCTGTAAATTCTCCCTAGCTTGTAGGACAGAACTAATGTACGGGTGATTGTGTGTCGGCGTGGACTCGGTGCATGGAAGGGCCTGTTTCCACATTGTGTCTCTAAACTTATGTGGTTATCACAACTGTCTCAGAGTTTGTTAAACCACCCTGCAAATGACACCTGCTCAACGGTAGACAAAAATGCTGGAGAAACTCAGTAGGTGAGGCAGCATCTATGGAGCGAAGGAATAGGTGACGTTTCGGGTCGAGACCCTTCTTCAGACGAGTTCCTGCTCAACGAGTTCAGTTTGAAGCCTTCTCACGATATTGAAACAAAATGTTGGTTTGTTTTAACTAAAGGGGCTGTCCCACTGTACGAGCTAATTCTAGAGTTCTCCTGAGTTTCCCCTGATTCGAACTCGGAGAATTATGGTAATAGGCGCTCGTAGGTACTCGGGGCTCTCGTGGACATTTTTCAACATGTTGAAAAATCTTCATGAGTCTTCACGAGCTTACCGTGTTTCCCGAGTACCTGCCGTTAGCGTTACGAGCCGCTAAGAGACGTCCCGTGCTCCGACGTACCCGCTACGTACATTCTACGTGCTTACCACGAGTTTGATTTTTTTAAACTTGGGAGAGCTCTTGATTTAGCTCGTACAGTGGGACAGGCCCTTAACTCCCGATATTACCACTGCTTTGTAAGAGGAGGCCACTGCATCTGATCTAGATCTTGTGGGTCAGGTCGGTGAATATAGTCGGATGCAAATACAGCAGATGCTGTCCCCACCTGGTATCTCCAGCTTCCCTATCCCTAACTCAGCCCGTGAACCTAGTGGCCATGTACAGTGTGAGGCAAACTGGTCTGGCCAGGAGACTCATCAAATTCTCCACAGTGTTCAATGTCTGTTTTTGTGCCATGAAACTATAACTGAAGTTTAAACACAAGGAAGTGCAGGTATGGAATTACAAAAACAAAGTGCTGTAGTAATGCAGGCAAACGCGCAATATCTGTTTTTTGCCTCATCAAACTATAAACAAATTTAGACACAAGTAACTACGGATGTTAGTTTATAAAAAAAGACACAAAGTGTAGGAGTAACTCAGCGGGTCAGGCGGCATTTCTGGAGAACGATAGGTGACGTTTTAGGTCGGGTACCCTTTTTCAGTCTGAAAAGCTGCCTCCATGTTCTCCAGTGATGCTACCTGACCCGCTGAGTTACTCTAGCACTTTGTGTCTTTTTTTCTATGAACAAAGTTTATTTGAATGGGACTCTATAAATGTCCTGTTGGAGGTTCCTCCTTTTTTACAAATCAGCCTCAAATTTGTTTTCTGCACCTCAGGAATAACCTGACCTCCCCTGTTTAATTGTGGCTCGGCTTATTTCTGTGCGCCTTTATGGGGATGACACTTAACTCAGTTCTCTTGCACTTTTATGGCTTTACAGCTTTAAGCTAGTCCGTGCAATGCCTTGGGGCTGCAAACCGTGCAGGGGTTACTGCGGCCAGTAGCAGTGTAGGAATATCCAAGCTGATCTAGCAGTGAAGCTGTTAACTCAGAGTTGGTGCGTGTGAGAGAGATGTGCCATTTCCTTGCAGAGAGCGGAACTTGCACCAGCTGTGCGCGTCTGGTGCCATATCCTTGGGGTGGCTGAAACATTATACCAGCCAGAAGATGTGTGAATAGGACTGCTGCACTAAATCTGAACGTGTACTCTGATGTCAAATCATCTCCTCTCCTCTCCCACACCCTTTCCCCTCTCAGTTATTTTAAACACAGAATTACATCTGCAGAATTTAAATGGCTCTGATTACATATGCTGGGGGATAAAACAGCCCCTGCATCCTCTGTTTGCTGAATGTTGAGATGTGAATTGATTTTTATACTTGACAAATGCAGTGACAATCTATTATAAAGCAAACTAAGGATTCTAATGGAGATACAAGGAACTGCAGATGCCGGTTAATAAATACACACACAAAGTGCTGGAGTAATTCAGCGGGTCAAGCAACATCACTGGAGAGCTTGGAATGGTGATAATTCACATCTGAAAACGGGCTCCAACCAAAAATGTCACCTTATCATATTTTCCAGAGAAACACATTGAGTTTTTCAGCAATTTATGTATTTTTCTAAGAATTTTTACATTTAAAACACAAAGTGATTCCCAAAGTTATTCGTTGCTCATATCAAACTGTTGTTTCAATTCATTTTAATAATGCTTGTTGGGTCCCATTCATAATTAAAGATCGTGCTTCTGTCTTGTACGAATTATCTTGAAAAGCCTGCTTGTTGCCTTCGGCACAGGAGGGGTTAAAAGAGGCTTTTTGTTGTGCTTTCTTTCAATGACTTTGTGCTGGGGTGCTCAGGTGCCTGAGCCACCCTCCACCGACGTCAGTCACACAGGAGTCAGGTCAGCTGTTGTTATACACTGGAGATTACACAGTTTAGTCATTAGCTGTGATAAGCTGCAGCTGATGCCAGGCTCTACCCTTTCCACCTAATTAGCCTCATTAATGAGCTTTCCCACTCTCCACAGAGTGGCTTCTTCACTGGGACAGGAGGCAAACGCACACACACCTTGCCCAGGTAGATCTGCCTGGCCCTATAATTAACGCCTGCATCTGCAGATCCTGCGACTTGCTTTGTTTGAGAGCCGGGGCTGTACATAGAAAGTGAGGCACGTCCCATCAGTGGCTGCTCTTGGCTTCCCATTTTAAATCTCCGGTATATCTGTGCTGTGATCACTTGCTCACCTTTCATCAGCTGCAGGACTCAGGTTCATGGTTCTTATCAGACAGCTTTTAAACAAAATTACACAGAGTAATTTGGGGAACTTCTGAGTGATTACCAAGAGGTGGTCGAATGGGGAAGGGATCCAGACCAATGGGAGGAGTGAAACGAGAGCTGAGTGTGATTGGCAACTAATCCTCAGATCAACTAATCCTCAGAGTCTGCTCTTTGAGAATGATTCTGAGTTACCACTTTTCTGTAATGCTTTTGTATATCTTAGTAATGAATATCAAAAATTAACAAACGTACACAGAGGCATACACTTACACATATGTACACATCTGCAAAAGCACAGGCTCCCATACACTCACGCATGTATTCACACACATGAATACACACATACACACGCCTACACGCAACTACACACACACTCACACACACCTACACATCCCCTACAAACACACCTACACACACACACAACTGCACACATACAACTGCACACACTCACACACACACTCACACATCCATCTTCGGTACAGTCTGATTTTATTCCCCATCCTCTTTATGGGTGCAATATATGTGAGTTTATGCAAGGATCTACAATGCCCTTTGGAGTAAGGCATTCAAATTTGTTCTCATTGAATAATTTAACAACTGAAATTTGATGAGTGGAAAATTAACCGAGTTTATGCAAAGAAATAAAGATCATAGAGCCACACAGCACAGAATGGAGCCCCCCCCCCCCCCCCCCCCCCCCCGGAGCCCCCCCCCAGTTCACCTGGTCTGAGCTGACCATCAAGCAGCCTGCTTTTTATACAGATCCTGCCCTAGCCCATTTCCCCCCCCCACTTGCCTAATTTTAGCTGTAAGTGCTTCGGATAATACTGAGTTAGGTGATCTCATCTAACTGCTGAAAAGAGCTCTATTTGTGGGTAGATTTGCAAGTTGGTCCGTCCCAGTGACCACTGCCCAAAGTGACTGGGCACAAAAGTACTGTGTGAGAATAAGAACAGGCGTGTGGCGATACCATGCTCCTGCAAGAATGACCGCTGAGTAAATCCTGTGATGGGCAGCACACGTCCGCTTAAATCATCAGCGGGAGTACGTTTTGGGACATAAATGCAGAGAATGGGTCAAGAAGATGGTAAAATACCCCTGGTAGCAAAGAGAACAAATGCAAATTAAATGTACGTTGCTCATTTTCGTAGAGCAGAGAAATGCCGCAGGGAACATTAAATGTGGTTGCAGAAACATGGGCAGTTTCATTGACATGTCAGAGTTTAAATAATTCTCTAACATGTTACATATACTAAATATGCATACCTCTATTCAATAATATAAAAGGCCATTTTATAGTTATAGGTTGAATCAGATCTGATTATAATTAGTATCAGATAACTTCATTTTTATGTGAATTGAATAATTAAAAAATATTTAAAATGTACCTGACACTTAATACAATTAGTACTGTTTCCTGTTCATTTCAATTTCATTGCATTATTAATAATTTACAATTTGAATTTTATATTTAAGAGCTGATATGCCATTGGGTGACCAAATTCACTGGGTTGGCTTTTCATAACAGTGTCCTGTTATCTGCGTGACAAGTTTAAGAACAGTTAAAGCATTTCCAGCTCAATTTTTGGTTGAGTGACATACACCTTGTTTGGCTTCCTTTATTTTCCCAGTCAACCCTTGGTCCAATAGACATCTCCCTCTCAGTGACTCTGATTGTGAGCCTTTTCTTCACCTACATTTTCGGAAGGGTCCTGACACGAATCATTTGCACTTGGGAATGTAATCCCAATGGATTTGGATCTCTATAGTAGTAGTAGTAGTAGTAAGCTCCCCTCGGTCATGACTGACCGTGGGTGATGCATCCTGGTGGGATGCAAGCCTGGGCAATGTCATATGGAGGACAGGCTGTTGCCCATGCAGCACGTCCCCCCTCTCCACGTCGCTGATCGATCCAAAGGAACAACAGGGCAGTTTCAGTTTGGCACCAGCGCCGTCGCAGGAGCTGCCAGAGCGAGGTTGTACACAACGACGAACTGCCTTAGGGACTCCGACTCCGTATTTTCTTGAGATTTACTCCTGGAGCCTTTTCCATGACTGGATATGGCCACAAGGCAGTGGAGGTTTTAAATCAGAGTTTTCCCTCTCCTAGATGGACTGCCTTCCCAGGCTGACGAGCCCCATCTGCCCAAGACTCATGGGGGTGGGAGCATTGGGCAGGTGCTATAGACCTGCACGGGGGTAGGGGGGGATTGGATCTCTATAAGAATTTATAATAAACCCTGAAAAGTGACCTGAGATAAACTGTTAATTATTGTACAATTATTACTTGTTGAAAGGAATATTTTATCAGTGGTGTTAACAAACCACAGCGCATCATCAGACAATCGTTGGCAACTCAAAAGGAAATCATTCAGGCTTTTCTTGTCCTTAAGTCTTCCAGTGTTGATATTATTTCACTGACCATTGCCAAGACATGTTCTTGCTTTCTATTGTTACAAATTGGAATGATAGCAGAAGCATTAGAAGCTTCAGTAACCAAGGTCAAACCATGGACTAGAATTTTGTACTGAGATTATGTGCTCGGGTAGAGCTTCTTTTAAAAAAATATATTGGCTCTTAATATCTGTCTGGGTTTTGTAAATCATGCAGACTCAGAAAGTGGGCTCATGTACACAGCGGAGATAGATCAAGCCCCTGTATGGCATCAAAGCCAATAAATGCTAATGCAGGAGGCAAGCAAGAAAACAACGTGCAGGTAGGCCTTGAGGGTGGCGGAGTTGGCAGTATGTGGCCTTGTGAAAGGCTGCACATCTGCTCACTGTCAGCGTACGTTAGTGGGTGCATTTGGATCCGTGCCCTAGAGTTTCAGCTCTGAGCTTGTCATGTGACAGTCACCACGACAACTCAAAGACTTGTAAACTGCATCTTGAAGAGCCAGATGCTCTGGTGCACATGTGGTCTAATTATATGCGGTTTCTTCGCAATTATCTGAGAATTTGTACCGCTGTCTAACATGCAAACGGTTAAAGGTATTGTTGGTTACTTGTTTAACACATAAAACCAGGTAGCAACGTTTAATTATGTGTATTGTACACTTTTGATTCGCTACATGCTCTTATGGTTTAGCTTGCAAAAAATCAGGGACATGGGTATATTTAGACAAATTGTAGAATGGCACAGCACAAAAAAGGCCATTCGTCCTATCATGACTATGCTGACTCTTGTGAAGCCACCCCTTGCCCTGGACCCCTCTATTTTTTTATTTTATTTGTACTGCTAACGTAATAATTGTTATATATCGAGTTTTTATTCGGTAATTTACCTTCCCACTGACATAAAGGTCTTTCTTTCCTTGGCCTCCTCCATTGCCAGAGTGAGGCCACATGCAAACTGGAAAAACAGCCACTCATATCCTACTTGCGTAGCTTACAAACCAACAGTATGAGCATTAAATTATCCAATTTCAAATAATACACACCCACAACATATGAGCAGCCACGGTGGCGCAGGGGTAGAGTTGCTGCCTCGCAGCGCTTACAGCACTGGAGACCCGGGTGCTGTCTGTACGGAGTTTGCACGTCCTCCCCGTGACTGCGTGGGTGTTCTCTCCGAGATCTTCGGTTTCCTCCCACACTCCAAAGACGTACAGATTTGTAGGTTAATTGGCGTGGTGTATGTGTAAATTGGCCCTAGTGTGTGTAGGATAGTGTTAATGTGTGGGGATCGCTGGTGGGTGTGGACTCGGTGGCCCAAAGGGCCTGTTTCCGCGCTGTATCTCTAAACTAAACTAAACTCCCCCCCCCCATATACACAGACTTCGTAGCACACACTTGTCTTCCATCACCCTGTTCCTTTCCCTCCTTCTTACGCTCATTTCTCACCCTTCCTATCTCCCCAATTTTTTTTTATCCTTTCTCCCCTCACCCTTCCACCCAGTTCCCATGTACCCTGGGTGTCGTGAAGAGAGAGTGGACGCTGGCGCGCTTTGGCTGCCGCTGCTCTCTCTTCACACTGTGTTTTTGATTTTCTGTTTTTGGATTGAATTCTGTTTTTAATTTGTGTCTCTGTGATGTCTTTTTTACCTGTTCTATTCCGATTATATGTTTTTATTCCGATTACTATGTAAGGTGTCCTTGAGATGTCTGAAAGGCGCCCATTAAATAAAATGTATTATTATTATTATTACCCTTACACATCCCTCCAGCATTGCATTACACCCCTTATCTGATATCCTTTTGTCTCCTTTTCACCTCTCACTTTCTCACTTACTCTACCCATCTGCCATTCACCTCCTGTATCCACCTTTCACTTGCCAGTCTTATTGCCACCCCTACCTGTCTTTTCCAGCTTTCTCCTCCAACTACATCAGACTGAAGAAGGGTCCAGGCTCAAAATGTCATTCCCTCCACAGATGCTTCCTGACCTGCATGAGCTCTTCCAGCACTTTGTATTTTGCTCAAGATTCCAGCATCTGCAGTCTCATGTCTTAATTTCTTGAATTAATCTGCTATTAAGGAGTGTACCTCCTAAATGTCACTATCAAACTTGGATTGAGGGCAGAAGTTTCTTGTGCAATCCCTGCCGCTGTTTTGGATTCTGCAAAACTTCTGGTATGACATTTGTGCATCATGTAACCATAGCAGCCAACTACCAACATTCACATCTGATGTAGAGCCTTCTCTATTTTAAGCAGGAGGTTAAATCCATCATGCTTTATTACATGGTCAGAGATTAGATGTTTATTTCAGATGTTGGCTTCAATCCACACTTTGGCCCAAACTTCAGCCTCGTTGTGATTAGAAGTATTTTGGGGAAGCCAAGATGAGATTAGTTAAATCACTGTGTTTGGGGAGATATGAATTGTTTATTTTATGAGAGAGATATAGCATGGAAACAGGCCAATTGGCCCGCCTAGTCTAACCATTAACCACCCATTTACACTAACCCTACAGTTACAATTACAGTAATCTATTCCAACATATAGTTATCAATACTTCTCTGATTCCTCTAGTCACCTACACCCATGGGGCTATTTACTCGGGTCAATTAGCCCACCAACCTGCATGTCTTTGGGATGTGGGAGGAAATCGGAGCACCTGCAGTAATCACACGCAGTCACAGGGAGACAATGTGTGTAAACTCCACACAGACTGCTCCCAAGGCCAGGATCAAACACGGGTCTCTGGCGCTGTGTTTGATCCTGACTAACTGCACCACTGTACTGCCCCATGTTCTTCATGACAGTGTGCTCTCTGGATGCAGATTTGCCTCAGTAGATATCCGGAGGAACAAAGTTGGCCAAGACCAGTAACCATTAAATTGGTGTAGATGTATTCATGAGAGAGTTAACTATAACTCTTCGGGCTAACGGAATCAAGGGATCTGGGGAGGAAAGCAGGAACGGGGTACTGATTTCGAATGATCAGCCATGATCACATTAAATGGCAGTGCTGGCTCAAAGGGCCGAATGGCCTACTCATGCACCGATTTTCTATGTTTCTGTCAGAGCACTGGCTCTCAGTGTGGAATGTGGTTGGATGTCTCTACATCGGAAGCCAAACTCCAGAGATGCTCCCTGGCTCACTGTGTTACTGCATCACTTGATGTCCACCTTAAGCTGACCTTCCACGATGAGTGAAGGAGACAATCCTCCCGTGGTCCATACTGTGGCAGCAATTGCAACAGCAAGCAAATGCCTAACGGTCTCACAAATGATGAAGCGTTAGTATTTATGATGTTACTATTGAACCACGCAGCGCATTCCTGTTGTTGGCATCGTTCTACACAAAAAAATATTTTTCCCACCATTCTCCACTCCTCTTGCTGATTACGCTACTAATTGCATTCAATCCATGCCCACTGGCTACTGACCCTTTTGTCATTGCCAACCGTTTCCCTTTACTAACTCCATCAAAGCCCTCAATTAATGAATTGAAAAGAGAAGTCTATTCCACGGAGGTTAATGAGGAAAGAGCGCACAACTCAAAAATGCTGCTTGTTAAAGCTTGAAATAAGGTCATTAAATCATGACTCGGGGTTAAAAAGAGCCATCGCAATGGAAGACTGGATGGTAAACTGGCATTGGGGGCAGGACCAAAATTGCATTTGGTGGAGATTTGGAGGAGGAATGATAATGTAGGGAGTTTCTGGGGGCAAGCAGCACTGTTAGAAGAATGAAAGGCATAAAGTGAGATTACAGGTGGGGTTGATAGATTTATAAACAAGTTCATTGCGTTGGAGCACATGACATTCCAAGTGAGATTTTCATAGCCCAAGTTCATGGTTGGTTATTGGTAGTGGTTTATTATTATCACGTGCACCGAGATACAGGGAAGAGCTCTGCATGCTGTCCAAGCAAATCATACCATACATAAGTACGTGAAGGTAGTGCAAAAGAGAAAAACAAACAGAATGCACAATATAGTATAATAGCTGCATAGAAAGTGCAGATAGAAAAAGTGCGAGGGTCTCCACAAGGTAGATTGGAAGATCAAAAATTAATCCTTAGCAAATGAGAGATCCAATCAAGAGCGTGACAACTGCAGGGAAGAAACTTCCTGAATCTGTGATATGTGCTTTGTATTTTTTGTCCGACGGGAGAAGAGAGAATGATCGGGGTGTGTGTGGTCGTTAATTGTGTTGGCTTCTCTCCTGAGGCAGCATGAAGTGTAGATGGAGTCGATGAGGAAGGGGAGGGGTGGAGGGCTGGTGTGCTGAGGCTGGTTTGTGTGATGGTCTGGACTGTGTTCACAATTCTTTGCAATCTCTGCAGTATTGGGCAGAAGATTTGCCATACAAAGCTGATACATACATGCATGTAGAATGCTCTCTGGTGCACCTGTAGAAGTTGGTAAGAGTCATTGGAGGCATGCCGAATTTCCTTAGCCTTCTGAGGAAATTGAGGTGTTAGTGTGCTTTGCAGGCGGTAGTGTCATTGTGATCGGACTGGGTCAAATTGTAAGTGATTTTCACAACTAAGAACGTTTTCAGAGGCGGCACGGTAGCATAGCAGTAGACCTACTGCCTTACAGCGTCAGAGACCCCGGTTCGATCCTGACTATGGGTGCTGTCTGCACAGAGTTTGTACGTTCTCCCCATGGCCTGTGTAAGAAGGAACTGCAGATGCTGATTTAAACCAAAGATAGACACAAAAATCTGGAGTAATCAGGCAGCATCTCTGGAGAGAAGGAATGGGTGATATTTTGGGTCGAGACCCTTCTTCACACTGGTTAGGGATAAGGGAAATGAGAGATATGGACGGTGATTCATTGTTCTTTATCTCTCCACATCACCGTCTATATCTTTCATTTCCCATCCTCATCCCTAACCAGTCTTATGAAGGGTATCGACCCGAAACGTCATCCATTCCTTCTCTCCAGAGATGCTTCCTGTCCTGCTGAGTTACTCCAGCTTTTTGTGTCTATCTCCCATGACCTGCGTGAGTTTTCTCCCACACTCCAAAGATGTACAGGTTTGTAGGTTGATTGTCATGGCTGTAAATGTAAAATGGTCCCTAGTATGTGTAGGATAGCGTTAGTGTGCGGGGATGGCTGGTTGTTGTGATCTTGGTGGGCCAAAGGGCCTGTTTCAGTGCTGTATCACTAAACTAAACTTGAAGCCCTTGACCATCTCCACTTCAGCACGGTTGATGCAGACTGAGGTGTGTACATCACCTCCCTTCCTGAAGACGATGACCAGCTCCTTCAGTTTGCTGGCATTGAGGGAGAGGTTAATGTCTTTGCAGAATTTTGCCGCATGGTGGTGTGTGTATAAGGAATATAGTAAGGAGCTGAGAACTCAGCCTTGTGGGGCACTGGTGTTGAGAATTAACAGCATGCATGGAGGACGTGCAGTCGCCTATCCTCACTGTTCGCAGTCTTTGGGTCAGGAAGCCAAGGATTCAGTTGCAGAGATGGGTGTAGAGTCCTCGGTCCAGGAGTTTGGACGGAGAGATAGATCAGCCATGATTGAATGACGGAGTTGACTTAATGGGCTGAATGGCCTAATTCTGCTCCTATCTCTAGTGATCTTCTGATAAATTTGGCTGGAACTATGGTGTTGAAGATGGAGCTGAAGTCAATAAATCGAACTCCGACATTGAAGTGCCTGTGATCCAGATGTTCCAGTGATGTGCGTAGGGGCCAGTTAGATGGTGTCTGCATGGACCTGTTACGGCGGTAGGCATCAATGCTGGAGTTAATGTGCACCATGACCAACATCTTGAAGGATTTCATGATGGTGGATGTCAGAGCCACTGGATAGTCGTGGTGAAGGCACGTTATTTTGTATTTCTTATGGCACTGGAATGATAGTGGTTTTAATACATATGTGAACTTCAGAATGGACTAGAAGAGGTTAAAGATGTCCGTGAATACTCCTGCCAGCTGGTCCACGCAGGTCCTGAGGACACGACCAGGAACTCTATCAGGGCCAGTCTCCCTCTGTGGGATCACTGTCGACAGTGACCAAGCCTAGACAGTGGAGGGTGACTCCATTCCACTGACCTTCTGCTCAAAACGAGCATCGAATGCATTTAGCTCATCAGGGAGGGATCCGTTGTTGCCCACGATTCTGCCCAACTTTGCATTGTAGCCCCTTGTTACATGCAAACCTTGCCACCGTCGATGGGGGTCCGTGTGGAACGTCCGAATATAGACACAAAATGCTGGAGTAACTCAGCGGGTCAGGCAGCACCTCTGGGGAAATGGAATAGGTGATGTTTCAGGTCGGTACCTTTTCTTCAGACCTGTGAAGAAGCGTTCCGATCCAAAACATCACCTATTCTTTTTCTTCAGAGATGCTGCCTGACCTGCTGAGTTGCTCCAGCATTTTGTGTTTATCTTCGATATAAACCAGCATCTGCAGTTCCTTCCTACACATTGGAAGGTCTGAATTTTAGATTGCTTACAGTCTTGCCAATAAGACATTTAATAGAATAACATTTGAAAATGGTGTTCGCATTTATTAGTTGCAGTTGAAATGGTTAATTTCACATGCCAAACAAGATACTGGAAGGTATAGCTGGATTAAAGTTAGACACACCAGTCAAAACATTAATTTTGTTGATGTACTGTAGTTCACCGACATTGTGATCTGGAATGCTAACCAGTGCAGGGAACTGGTGATATCAGAGGCAACTTGCTTTGCATTTTATAAATTCCAAGAGAATGTTGCAAAGATTGTGACTGTCCTACCGATTAGGTATTTCACAGATATTGTTACACAGATAATGACTGTTAACCCAGCAAGTATATGTAAGCAATGGGGTTACATTTTAAACTCACTGTTTAAGAAAAAAAGCACAGCTTCTGATGTATAATGAAGGCAATGAGAGAATGGAGATAGAGATGAGGCCAGGAGTAGGAGATATCATCTGAAAGTCAGAGCCAGACCTTTCACATGTAAAGTTATGAAAAGCTTCGACAGAGGATGCGGAAAAGTTCAGACTCCCTACCCGTGGCAATTGAAGCCAGGGCAATTGTAATTGTTAATATGAGATTAATAGATCTTTTTCTACCAAATGTACTCAGGAAGAGGTATGTGGATAGACACAAAAGGTTGGAGTAACTCAGCGGGGTCAGGCAGCATCTCTGGGGAAAGAAAGGAAGTGGTAACATTTTGGGTCGAAACCCTTCTTCAGACCCAAAACATCACCGATTCCTTTTCTCCAGAGATGCTGCCTGCCCGCTGAGTTACTCCAGCTTTTTGTGTCTATCTTCAGTTTAAACCAGCATCTGCAGTTCCTTCCTACAAAGAGGTATGTGCAGTTAGGCCTCATCAACCTTCGTCTGACTGAATTGTGGAACTGGCTTTAGCGATTAATTAAACTCCCCCAGTTCATAATTCCAGTTATTGAACATCTCTGTTTTTTGCTGTATTGTTTTCATTAAATAGAATATGGAAGGTTTGTTCAGGCTCAAGTCCTAATGCTGCAAGTATGGTTGTTATTTCTTTACCTGTTGCTCTGTTCTATTCAGAAGAGAGTGTGAATACTCACCAGCTTAGGCTGCTTGTACAGGTATAGACTGCTGTTGTATTGACTTGGTTGCTGTGTGATATTCACCTGCATTATATTGAAGGGTCCAGTGCCATTTAGTACATCCTCAAGTCTTTTCTTAAGCAGTAAATTTTAAACTTAGTACAAAACACTCTGCCATTTGGTTATCATTGCAATATTTTTGGTGGAACTAAATCAGAGAGGAGTTACAGCACAGAAGGAGGCCCTTCAGCCTGCTTAGTCCATTCTAGTTCTGGATTGTAGCAGCAACTCAGTTGGACCCACTTCCTTATCCCTTCATAATGGCCCTGCAATGTCTTTGCGTTTAGATTCTTATCTAGGTCTCCCTTGAATACATTTAATAAAATCGGTCAGGTCAGGGGGAGTTCTCCCCGCCACGGGTACCATGTAATCCCGTGATACCTGCTCCATGGTCGGATAGTCGGAGACTAAACCGTCTCCCCCACCTGGTTTGCCAGATGAGGAGGGGGCTGTGGACCCCCAGCAGGACCAAAAACAAGACCTGGGTTCAAACGAGGCAGCATCCACCTGTGTGTCCCTGTGCCTTGTGTTCAGCGTGTAAGTGAAAAGACTGTCTCAACTGTATCCCTCAATTTTTCCAATCGTTTTTATTCTTGCCTTGAGTCAGAATTCCAAATGAAACACAAAATTCTGAAAGCATCTGCAGGTAATCTTATTCAATTTGTGAGATTAGGGAGATTTGCTCTATACTGTACATCATTCCTGCCCCTTAGCAAAACTAAGTGCAGTAAATTCTCATTTGTTCAATATTTATGCATTCAGAATTCTCTGCCAAAAATGTCAAAGAACTTGATTTATTTTTGCTATATTATATATTAATGCTATTGAGCCTTACGACATAGGATTGCGGTGTAAAATATTGTTATTTAAAAGGGTATGACCTTTAGTTTGGTAATTTATTTAAAGGTTTATGCATGAAATACTTGTGCGAGATGTACAGTAATATTTTTTGAGCTATTCTCGTGTAACTGGCACCTCCCATTCTCCATTGGTTGATGGTTGGCTCGGAGTATACAGTACTGTGAGACCTCTGTGTTGTGTATTGCCAGCAACTTCATGGTTCTTACAGTTGTGAGATGGGTGTACATCTTAAATAGTGTCGTTGTTGTGTCCAGGCTGGTAGTATCTGTTGCTTAGCATTGCACAGTATTAATACTGTAACTGAGTTGTGGTAGCAGGGTTGTTACAACAGATCATCTGTCTGCTCTTGTGCACACCTGACATGAAATGTTCACTGCCCAACAGTTCTTGAACCAGTAGTTTAATCCAAGTCTATAGCACCTTTATTAAAAATACTGCATACTTATGCCTCTTCAATAATATGTTTCCATCTCTGCTGCAGTTTCTTTGCTGCTTGGATCCCACACCAACCAACACCTGGCCTTTATGTAACATTTCCAGCCACTTCATAGGAATTTGATCAAACAACATTTGGTATCGATGTCAGTTGGCCAATGTTGAAAATGTCTGCTGCCAGTGACTACTTCCTCCACACTCGGGCAATGCATTCTGGGTACTCACCACTCTCTAAGTGAAGAAGGGTCACCGCAAATGCGCTCTAAATCTCTTCCTCCTTACTCTGAATCTATGTCCATTACCTATGTCCATTAGTTATATTTCCTCTGATATGGGGAATGGTTTCCAACACCCTACCCTACCCTACCCAATCATGTCCCTTCTTGACTTCCTTAGCTCCTGGGAAAATGCACATAACATACAGTCTCTCCTCATAACTGAAATACTCCATTAAGTAAAACTGAAATCTCTTTCTCACTGTCTCTTGGACTTCAGACCCATCCAGAGTGCTGTGGCCAGAATTGAACTAATTTACTAAACTCTTATGTTACCAAAACTAATATTTGACTACATTGAATGTCTGTTGGGATTTCTCAGAGCATTGAGAATATCACAATTATCTAAAATATAACTAAATCTACAGTGGAGAACTGATTTGGGGCATTTTGTTAAGCGGGTGAATTTTACACAGTTTCATAATGGAGGAAAGGGATGTGAAATAGGAGCTACGTCGGAGGGGAGGGGGCGGGGGGGGGGGGGAGGGGGAAGGGGGGGGGGATTTTCGAATCCAGGGCTTACACAACAGATGATATGACCAGCATCAAAGGGATGATGAAATTCATGGGTGATCAACTGACCAAAAATAGATGTGCACAGTTTAGCAGGTTCTCCTGACGGTGAGTAATAAATCTCTGGAATTCTCTGTCCCGGACAGTTCAGGAGGCTAGATCAGTGGAGGTATTCAAATCTGCAAAAATCTAGGGAAATTCAGGACTATGAGCAGATGGTACAGAAGAGGATTTAGGCCCAGAGCTCATCAGCCCAGATTGGGGGCAGACTTGAGGGGCTGAGTGGCCTGTTCTTGCTTCTGTTCTCCTGTTTTCTTGTGTGTGAAGGAGATAGCACGGATTTGGCGGAACCTGAATATGTTAAAATTCTACAAGAAATCTGAAGTCGAGGCACCGCTTATCGGAGAGCAAGCACAGGCTGGTCAATAAAAGTTATATAGTGTAAGTTAAGACATAAGTCGCCATTTTTTGTATTACCTTAATTTTACAGAAAGTAGAACAAGGGTTGGTTTTGAGGTGTAACGGGATGGACAAGCATCAGGCTTGAAAGATTAGATTAGATTAGATTCAACTTTATTGTCATTGCACAAATATGAGTACAGGTACAACGAAATGCAGTTTAGCATCTAATCAGAGTGCAAAGTAGTAAAATACTGGTTAAAACAACATGTACAATGTGGATATATTGATCTAGTACATAGGCAAATAAATATATACAGAGAAAAGGGTATAAAAGATAGCTAGCGTCGGGCCTGTGAGTTCAGCAGGGTAATGGTATTTTGGAAAGTCCACAAATTTCTCCATTTCACGTTGAACCATTTCTTTGCTCCCAATGCGAGTTCCAATCCTGAACTGACCATCCATTAACCTCTCCACTGTTGGTTTATTTTTGTTTTAGATGGTGGGATATTCTATGAACCCAGACAAGTCCCAACTTTTGGGTAAAATTAGCTCTGTTCTGGACACCATATTTTGAATATATCTCCCAATCACAAGAAGAAGAAGAGGAGATATCACCTTCGGTTTAGATGATAGAAACTTGGGTTGATCTCTCTTGAGCAAAGAGGTTTGAGAGGTGGGTTGATAAAGGTGAATAAGATCATGACAGGTGTTGACAGGAGATATTGAGAGAAACTGCTCCCATCAGCAAAGTGGTTCAACATCCGTGGGGAATGAGCAAACCATACAAGGATGAAGTACGGAGCAATATTTGGTGGATTGTCAGGAAAGGATTAGACGGATATGGACCCGATGTGGGCAAATGGAATGAGCTTAGAAGAGACATCTAGGTATGTATGAATGAGTTGGGCTGAAGAGCCTGTTTCCGTGCTCTATGACTATGAGTAGGGTCTGTGAGTGAAAATGTTATCATGCAGAGAGTGGATGTAATTTGGGACCCTCTGCCTGTTAGGGTGGTAGAAACAGATTGAAACAGACAGAAACAGGTCTTTCAGGAGAGAGAATATAATTTGTAGAGCTGCAGGAAGATTTGGCTGAAGAATGAGACTGAACAGGTCGCTGTATGGGGAACTTCCATGGGCCAAGTGGCATCCTCCTGTGTAGGGACAAATCCATCATTCTCAATGTGAGGGAAGGAGGTACAATGTAATTTAGGTGTGAGCTACTATAATTAATATTCTCCTGCTTAGATGAAGATTATATTTAAAGGTTCATATGATCTTTCAAAATTTTGTTTTCCAACAAAATAACTCTGTTGAGTTCCAACCTTGTTTCAATATGTTTACAGTCTCCAAATGTTAGCTAGGATTCTATAGTCAGCAATAAAGCCCCAGTGAGGTTGTTGAGCAGTAATCGTTACCTAACACACGATTAAAAGAACTTCATTCTACAAGACTGAGCACTTGCAGTTTGTAAATGGGTGAAGTGCTCACAAGTTGACTGATTTCATTGATCGTAGTGCCAGTGTTACTGTTGGTGCTAGAGTAACTCAGCAAGTCAGGCGGCTTCTCAGGAGAACATGGATAGGTGATGTTTCAAACCGGGGCGTGAATCACTCTTTATAGTCATAGAGTGATGCAGTGTGGAAACAGGCCCTTCGGCCCAACTTGCCCACACCGGCCAACGTATCCCAGCTAACCTGTCTTATCTATGTACCTGTCTAATTGTTTCTGAAATGTTGGGATAATCCCAGCCTCAACTACCTCCTCAGGCAGTTTGTTCCACCCACTCACCACCCTTTCTGTGAAGGATGTTTTAAGGACATACAAACTTCATCGAGGAAGCAGAGGAAATATAAGACATCTACTATTTGCAAGGCACACTATTGTCCAACCAATATAATTACCGAGCATGGTGTGAGATATCTTTGAACATGATAGTGGGAGAGATGCATATGATATGGCATGCATATAATAGACACTGGAACGTATTTAATATTTGGTCTTGTATGCTGTTACACAGAAAACACACTAATATGCTTCAAAAGTTAACATGTGTTTCCATATCTAAATTTTTATCTTTGTACTCTGGTGGTATTGGTATCACTCAAGGTATTGCCCTGGGTAAAATTGCAGGTGGGGTGGGGGGGGTTGCGGATTTGTAAATATTTTATCTATAAATTCCCCAGGTGAATTTTGCTGAGACTAGTTTGGTCTATTTTGACAAGATGCAATTCACAAACAGATATGTAATGCAATCCTTGAGACAGTTGTTGATTTTTCATATATAAAACAGAATAATTTTGCTTTTAGGATCTGCATCACTACAATGGAGGTTGTCAATCATACATTGGAGGTTGTACAATAATTAAAAGTGGACAACATGAAGTATGAGAGTAGGAAATTGAGTGGCAATATATGGAGGTATCTTAAAATAATTGATTGGTGTGTTCCTTCAGTATATTTCAGTATATTCTGTGAATTTCAGAATGCGTAGCCAAAATGCATTGTAAGGGGCAGTTTACTTCGTTATGTTAAGCTATGTAGTTGAAGTGCTGTAATGCCTTTCTGCGTGACGACCCACGGAACAGCAGCACTACATTACGTTCTTCTCATTGTTTCCTAGGAGGAGCCCATCACGTTCAATGAAGATGTATTTGTCTCCCACCGCTCGAGTGCCATGAGACATTTCCTGCAGAATGCCATTCAACTGCAGCTCTTCAAACAGGTAGGAAGGGAAAGAGCTAACCTTAGAAGAGTAGGTCACTCACTACTTTTCAGTGTTGAAAACTTGAGCAGGAATTGAACCTCAGCGGGATCATTCTTTACAGAGTTTCTGTAAAGGTCAACGGTTCTTGCAAAATCCCAACCTAAAGGACTGATTAAATTGTAGAAAATAGCTTGGAAGATTTCCTAAATTAAACGTGTGATAGATTTTCTGAAAGCCTTACTTTATGGATGGAGTGGGATTTTTTGAAAGCTGTCTTTATACGAGCTGGAAAGTTATTATCGCTTCTGGTTGTGAACAGCTGCACTATGTTGGTGGTTTCGCAAGCTGCTTAGAAATTTTCCAGATTTCTTTCCGAAAAGCAGGCTTTTGCTTTAGTGCCCTCTTAACGGAGGTGATGATTTTTTAATGAGATCAGTTTCCTCAGGTTTTTGCTTCGGTGTTGAAATGAGGTGAGCTCCTGGTGCCGCGGTGGATTGGCTGTCATCATTATGGACCAAGACTTTCACACCTTCCGTGGAAGTTACATCCTTGCACAAGCTCACTCTGATGGTAGCACAGATGCATTTAATTGCTGTGTACAATCCCGAGTACCCAAAGGAACGAAGAGGCAATAAAGAACTGAAATCAATGAGCATTTTTCCATTATTTTAATTCAATCTTTTGTGTTTATTATCCAATTATTGACACTACATTCAGATGCTGGAAATTTTCAGATTTTATCTAACTTTCGAGAACATGAAATAGTCCAGGGTTTGTTGACAAACCCATTTTAAGTTCGTTCCATCTTAATCCTCAGATAGACACAAAAAATTGGAGTAACTCAGCGGGTCAGACAGCATCTCAGGAGAAAAGGAATAGGTGACATTTTGGGTCTGAAGAAGGGTCTCGACCCAAAACATCCCTCGCTTCCATTTATCCAGAGATGCTGTCTGTCCCGCTGAGTTATTCCAGTTTTATGTGTCTATCTTCGGTTTAAACCAGCGTCTGCAGTTCCTTCCTGCCATCTTAATTAGATTAGATTAGATTAGATTCGTTTATTGTCATTCAGACCTTTCGGTCTGAACGAAATTTTGTTTCCCTGCAGTCATACATATAATTTAAAAAATGACAAAAACACACAATCAACACAAATTTAACATCCACCACAGTGAGTTCACCAAACACCTCCTCACTGTGGTGGGAGGCAAAATCTTAAAGTCTCTGTCTCTTCCCTCTTTGTTCTCCCTCTGCGCCGAGGCGACGGTTCAAACTCCGCGGGTGGTCGCTGCCTCCGCCACAGCTCCGAGGCCGAGCCGGGTCACTGCTGCCGCCACCTCCGCCACAGCTTCGGGGTCGAGTCGGGTCTCCGCTACCGCCACTGCTGCTGCCGCCGCCACAGCTCCAGTGCCTCCGAGTCGCTCCACTGCTCCTTCGCTCTCCGCCACAATCGTCGGGCCGAGTCTCTCCGCCGCCTCCGCCACAGCTTCGGGGCGGTCGGTCTCCGCTCCGCTGCCTGCCGCCGCCACGGCTCGGGGCCGAGTCGGTCTCCGCTGCTCCGCCGCCACACTTGGGCCAGTCGGTCCCTCCGCTTTCTGCTCGCTGCTTGGCTCGAGTCGTTCTGCTGCTGCCGCGCTGCCTGCTCCTGTCCTGTCTCCTGCTTGCTGCCGCCCCGTCACAGCTTCGGCCGAGTCTTGTCCTCTCGTCTGCCTCGTTGCTCCTGCTGGCGCCACGCTTCGAGGGAGTTGGGTCTCCGCTGCCGCTGCTGCTGCCGCCGCCACAGCTTCGGTGCCGAGTCGGGTCTCCGCCGCCGCTACAGCTCCGATGCCGCCAGCTCCGCCATTAGGCCTCGGCGCAGACAGAGACGGGGACGGGGAATACGACCGAAGAAAAAGTCGCATCCCCCGAAGGAAGAGACCAAAGCATGTTTCTCCCACCCCACCCACACACATACATACACAACTTAATAAAACAAAATTAACTAAAACATGACAATGAACAAAACGAAAGAAAAAAAACAGACGGACTGCAGGTGGCCCGCAGCTGTTAAGCTCTCTTGACTGGCGGTACATGATTCCTACATTATCCAGCTGCACGTGAAAATGGCCTTCATTATATGGGATATACAGTGCCCTCCATAATGTTTGGGACAAAGACCCATCATTTATTTATTTTCCTCTGTACTTCACAATTTGAGATTTATAATAGAAAAAAATCACATGTTAAAGTGCACATTGTCAGATTTTAATAAAGGTCATTTTTATACATTTTAGTTTCACCATGTAGAAATTACAGCAGTGTTTATACACAGTCCCCCCATTTCAGGGCACCATAATGTTTGGGACACAGTACTGTCATGTAAATGTTTAGTATTTTGTTTCATATCCCTTGCATGCAATGACTGCTTGAAGTCTGCGATTCATGGACATCACCATGATGTCTGGGTGCCTTCTCTGGTGATGCTCTGCCAGGCCTGTATTGCAGCCATCTTCATCTTGTTTTGGATGCTAATCCCCATTCAGTTTTCTCTTCAGGAATGCTCAATTGGGTTCAGATCGGGTGATTGACTTGGCCATTCAAGAAATGACCATTTTTTAGCTTTGAAAAACTCCTTTGTTGCTTTAACAGTATGTTTGGGATCATTGTCTTGCTGTAGAATGAACTGCTGGCCAATGAGTTTTGAGGCATTTGTTTGAACTTAAGCAGATAGGATGTGTCTATACACTTCAGAATTTATCATGCTACTACCATCAGCAGTTGTGTCATTAATGAAGATGAGTGAGCCAGTACTTTCAGCAGCCATACATGCCCAGGCCATAACACCCCCACCACCGTGTTTCACAGATGAGGTGGTATGCTTTGGATCTTGGGCAGTTCCTTCTCTCCTCTTGCCTTTGCTCTTGCCATCACTCTGACATAAGTTAATCTTCGTCTCATCCGTCCACAAGACTTTTTTCCCAGAACTGTGGTTGCTCTTTTAAGTACTTCTTGGCAAACTGTAACCTGGCCATCCTACTTTTGCAGCTAACCAGTGGTTTGCATCTTACAGTCTGTATTTCTGTTCATGAAGTCTTCTGCGGACAGTAGTCATTGACAAATCCACACCTGAAGAATGTTTCTGATCTATCGGACAGGTGTTTGGGGATATTTCTTTATTATAGAGAGAATTCAGATTCAGATTCAGATTCAGATACAACTTTAATTGTCATTGTCAGTGTACAGTACAGAGACAACGAAATGCAGTTCTCCCTGGAAGAGCGACACAGAATATGATTTCAATAAATAAATCTTTTTACATGTATACAGACATAGTGTTTTTCCTGTGGGAGGAGTGTCCGGGGGGGGGGGGGGGGGGGGGGGGGGGGTGATTGGCAGTCACCGAGATACATTGTTGAGTAGTGTGACAGCCGCAGGGAAGAAGCTGCCGGCAACGGAGAGACCTGTAGCGCCTCCCGGTTGGTAGGAGGGTAAACAGTCCATGGTTGGGGTGAGAGCAGTCCTTGGCGATGCTGAACGCCCTCCGCAGACAACACTTGCTTTGGACAGACTCAATGGAGGGGAGCGAGAAACCGGTGATGAGTTGGGCAATTTTCACCACCCTCTGCAGTGCTTTCCGGTCGGAGACAGAGCAGTTGCCATACCATACTGTGATACAGTTGGTAAGGATGCTCTCGATGGTGCAGCGGTAGAAGTTCACCAGGATCTGAGGAGACAGATGGACCTTCTTCAGTCTCCTCAGGAAGAAGAGACGCTGGTGAGCCTTCTTGATCAGAGTTGAGGTATTGTGGGTCCAAGAGAGGTCATCGGAGATGTTGACCCCCAGGAACCTGAAGCTGGAAACACATTCCACCTCCGTCCCGTTGATGTGGATGGGGGTGTGCGTGCCGCCCCTAGACTTCCTGAAGTCTACAATGAGCTCCTTGGTCTTCTTGGAGTTAAGGGCCAGGTTGTTGTCAGCGCACCATGCTGCTAGGAGCTGGACCTCCTCCCTATAGGCCGACTCATCGTTGTTGCTGATGAGGCCAATCACCGTTGTATCATCTGCATATTTGATGACGGTGTTAGTACCATGTACAGGTGTGCAGTCATAGGTGAAGAGGGAGTAGAGGAGGGGGCTCAGCACACAGCCCTGTGGAACGCCGGTGTTCAGGGTGAGGGTTGAAGAGGTGTGCTTGTCTAACCTAACAGACTGGGGTCTGTTGGTTAGAAAGTCCAGTATCCAGTTGCAGAGGGAGGGGTCGATGCCCAGGTCACCGAGTTTGGTGATCAGTTTAGAGGGTATAATGGTGTTGAATGCTGAGCTGTAATCGATGAACAGTATTCTTACGTAAGTGTCTCTGTTGTCGAGGTGGGAGAGGGCGGAGTGAAGTGCCGTTGAGATGGCATCCTCCGTACTCCTATTCTTGCGGTAGGCAAACTGATAGGGATCCAGTGTGGGGGGTAGGCAGCCTTTGAGGTGTGCCAGGACCAGCCTCTCGAAGCACTTGGTGATGATGGGGGTAAGTGCAACTGGGCGGAAGTCGTTGAGGCTTGCCGCAGTGGAGTGTTTTGGCACTGGCACGATGGAGGTGGTTTTAAGGCACGTGGGGACAACTGCTTGGGCAAGTGACAGGTTGAAGATGTCAGTCCAGACGTCTGTCAGCTGCGCAGCACAGGCCCTGAGGACGCGCCCGGGGATGCCGTCAGGGCCAGCAGCTTTACGTGCATTAGTCCTACTCAGTGCCACGTACACGTCGTAGGGGGTGAGTGTGAGGGGTTGGTGATCAGCAGGGAGCACAGCCTTGATGACTCTCTCTAGATTGTCCCTGTCGAAGCGGCCATAGAAGTGGTTAAGCTCCTCAAGGAGGCGTCGCTGGATGTAGGGGTGGTGTTGGTGGGTCTATAGTCCGTGATGGCCTGGATGCCTTGCCACATGCGTCGGGGGTCGGAGTTGTTGTTGAAGTGCTCCTCAATCCTGAACTTATGGCAGTGCTTGGCCTTCTTGATGCCCCTCTTCAGGTTAGCCCTGGATGAACTGTAGGCTCGAGCATCGCCTGACCTGAAAGCGGTGTCCCGTGTTTTCAGCAGTAGCCTGACCTCGCTGTTCATCCATGGCTTCTGATTCGGGAATATGGTCACCCGTTTGAGGGAGGTGACACTATTGATGGTGGAGTTTATAAAGTCCAGAACAGAGGATGTGTAGGAATCAATGTCCGTGTGGGAGTCAAGGGTGGCCTGGTCTGCAAACGCCTTCCAGTCAGTGTTTCCAAAACACTGCTGAAGTGTGGAGTCCGCCTCCTCTGACCAGACTTTAACTGTCCTCACAGTGGGTTTAACCCGTCTGATGAGTGGGGAGTACTTAGGGAGCAGGAACAATGAGACGTGATCAGACTGACCAAGGTGGGGGAGGGGGATGGCTTTGTAAGCTTCAGCCATGTTAGTGTAGACTTTGTCCAGTGTCTTGTCTACTCTAGTGGGGAAGGAGACATGTTGGTGGAATTTGGGGAGTACAGTCTTCAGGTTGGAGTGATTGAAGTCACCCGCAACAATGAAGGCTGCCTCGGGGTTGTGCGTCTGTTGATTGCTAATGGAAGTATGCAGCTCTTTCATTGCAAACTTGGCATTAGCATCAGGAGGGATATAGGCTGCAGTCACAACAGTGGAGGTGAACTCTCTGGGCAGATAGAACGGTCTGCATCTAACCAAGAGGAACTCAAGGTTAGCTGAGCAGTGACTCTCGATGATGGTGGAGTCCGTGCACCATGCTTTATTTACATAAATGCACAGACCCCCACCTCTGGTCTTACCGGAGTCTGATGTCCTGTCCGCTCGGAGTAAATGACGCCCCGTTAGCTGGATGGCGCTGTCAGGAACGTCAGTGTTGAGCCAAGTTTCCATGAAGATCAGGATGTTGCAGTCTTTGATCCAGTTGTGGGAGGTGATCCTTAGCCGGAGTTCGTCCATTTTGCCAGTGAGCGCACGTTGGCGAGGAAAAGGCTAGGAGTTGCTAGCCTGTGTGGGGCTAGCTCTAACCTGGCCTTCAACCCACCTCTGCGTCCCCGGCGATGCTTTCGTACGCGTCGCCGTCTGTTGGTGCTTCCGGTCGGCCGAGCTGGCTTGGTGCGCGCTGGCGTTCTGCCGCTCCGTTGCTCCGCGTCTCCGCGGCTCCGGTGGTGGTCTCCAGCCCCGCGGCTCCGCTAGCGTTCTCCAGCCCCGCGGATCTGCTGGCGGTCTCCAGCCCCGCGGATCTGCTGCCGTTCTCCAGCCCCGCGGATCTGCTGGCGTTCTCCAGCCCTGCGGCTCTGCTGGCGGTCTACAGCCCCGCGGATCCGCTGGCTTTCTCCAGCCCCGCGGGTCGGGTGGCGTTCTCCAGCCCCGGGGCTCCGCTGGGTCTTCAGCCCCGGGTCAGGAGGAAGACGGAGATCGCCCAGAAAGTTGTTGCAGCCGCAGGAACCGAAGTCCAGAAGTTCCTCCGAGTGAGCAGCCTTGAAACAGGTAGGGGAATTGTCGCTATATTTCCCATTCTTGGGAGACACGGGGCGTCGCGATGTGCCCGCGCCGCCGCCATTTGAAGGTGGTAAGAATTCTTCTGTCATCAGCTGTGGAGGTCTTCCTTGGCCTGCCAGTCACTTTGCGATTAGTAAGATCACCAGTGCTCTCTTTCTTCTTAATGATGTTCCAAACAGTTGATTTAGGCAAGCCTAAGGTTTGGCAGATGTATCCAACAGTTTTATTCCCCAATCTTATAATGGCTTCTTTGACTTTCATTTGCACAACTTTGGTCCTCATGTTGATAGACAGCAATAAAAGTTTCCAAATGTGATTCTAAAGACTGGAGGGAAGATTAGGTGCTGAGAGCTCTCTTATACATGCATTAAAGAGGCAATTAAACACACCTGAGCATTTACAAACACCTGTAAAGTCATTTGTCCCAAACATTATGGTGCCCTGAAATGGGGGGGACTATGTATAAACACAGCTGTAATTTCTACATGGTGAAACCAAAATGTAAAAAAATTGCATTTATTTAAATCTGACAATGTGCTCTTTAACCACATGTGATTTTTTTTTTTCTATTACAAATCTCAAATTGTGGAGTACAGAGGCAAATAAATAAATGATGGGTCTTTGTCCCAAACATTATGGGGAGGGCACTGTATTTTACTGCGCAGTTATTTTGAATACCTAGCTATTTTCTGATACTTGAAGCTAGCAGAATTATGTCAATCTTTCCCACAAGGAGGTTAATTTATAATTTTCGGCATTCCTATGTGTAAACTGCATTTCATCGATGTAAAGAGTAGCTATTTAGTTGAGGAACCTAAAAAAAAATAATCATCTGAGCAATACGACCAAAACCCTTTCACCCACGGGTATAAAATAATTAACTTCATATCGCCGATTCATGTAAAACAAATGAAGCAACTATTCCTGTTTTTGGAAAATGCTTTGTAACCTTATCCTTTGCTGCCACTTGCAGTAACATGACAATGGTCAAGTTCACAGCCATAATGTGAAAGGCCCCAGGAATTTGAAACAATTGAAAACCAGCACCTGCAGTTTATATTCCTCTTGCAGCCTATGGCGCTCTGAGCAAGTGGATCTTTCCCGTTTGTGCCAGCTATCTATTATTTACAGTGTTGAGACTTCTGATGGTATTAATAGCTGGGCATGGTGAATTAGAAGCTTTCATTCAGTGGGAAAAAAAACCCCTCTATTCCTAAATTGCAACGTTATTCAACCGTGCACGTAGTCTGCAAACAAGTATAACATTTGAAACGGTAGCGGATTCCTCACTTCTGTCGGAGTTACTGATTCTTTTAATTAGCTCGAGCTCATTAATTGTGTTTTGACAGCGCAAGAATTGTATTTCAAATACTGAGCTTCCTTTAGTGTCCTGCTTTGAGAATGTCACACGTTTGAACTGTTGTCTCCCATGTAAATGCTTTTGTTTTCCAGTTCATTGATGGTCGACTGGATCTGCTGAATTCTGGAGAAGGATTCAGTGATATTTTTGAGGAGGAGATAAACAATGGTGAATATGCAGGAGGTAAGGCTGAACTGAGCCCACTTCAGGGAAATTTAGGGCTGAACACAAAGTGACATTTGACAGCTCACAGTTCTTGATTCAACCAGATTGCATTAAAGTTTACATGAAAAGAAGCAACTTATATTGTACACTTCTGAATGATGAGTCATTTGATTAACTTGCGTTTAGTTTAGAGATACAACATGGAAGCAGGCTCTTCAGTCCATCAAGTCCATGTCGACTATCGATCACTAGTTCTATGTAATCCCACTTTCTCATCTACTCCCTATACACCAGGGGCAATTCACAGAGGCCAATTAACCTAAAAACCCACATGTCTTTGGGATGTGGGAGAACACTGGTGTACCCGGAGGAAATCCACATGGTCACAGGAAGATTGTGCAAACTCCACATAGACAGCACCCAAGGTCAGGATCAAACTTGGGTCTCTGATACTATAAGGCGGCAGCTCTTTCAGCTGTGCCAAACTGCTGCCCAGTTTAACATAGCTTCAACCTACTTGATGATAATCTGTTGAATAATCGGTCTAGCTCAGCTTAGAATAGTTAGCATCATCATGGGCACATTAATTGAGATCCAAATTATATTTCTTAATGTGGATATTAAGGCTGTTCTTTGAATCATTCAAATAAAATGTGCTTATTGTAATACATGTATAGCGGTTAGAATAAGAAGGGTCTCGACCCGAAACGTCACCCATTCCTTCTCTTCAGAGATGCTGCCTGTCCCGCTGAGTTACTCCAGCTTGTTGTGCCTATCTTTAGCAGTTAGAATAAACAGGTTTGTACTATCGCCATGAGTTTTAGTTGTTAGTGTTTTCAGCAAAGTTCTGAGAACATCCATTAATGGAATGTGCAACACTGATTTTGTTTCACACCCAAGAACACTTGGCCCTTCGAGCCTACACCCTCAGTCAATAGGACCTTGGCTGATCTTCCCCAGGCCTCATCTCCTCCCCTCCCCTCCCCCCCTCCTCTCCCCTACCCTAATTTTCCAAAATTATAAAAAAGTCTGTTTATGTTTATTATTGCCACATGCACTGAGGCTTTTGTTTGCATGCTCCCCTATCATATCAGATAATACTATACATGAGTCCAGTCAAGCCAAACATAAGTACGACAGGCAGAGCAAAGCGAAAAATGCCAGAGTGCAGAATACGCTGCATTGTAGCGCAACAGTCCAAAGATAAAGTCCAATGTCCACGACAAGGTACTCTGAAATATTGGGATTGTTCCCTAGCTTATGGAAAAAAACGTTCAGAAGTTTGATAACAGAGGGGAAGAAGCTGCTCCTAAATCTGGCAATGCCCATTCAAGCTTCTCTATCTTCCGCTTGATGGGAGAGGGGACTGCCCAGGGTTGGAATGCCACTTGATTATGTTGGCTGCTTTCCTAAAGTTCCTGTCCCACTTTCACGACCTAATTCACGACCTCTGCCGAGTTTGCCCTTGGCTCATACTCGCAGCATGGTCGTAGGAGGTCGTAGGTAGGTCGTAGCAGGCCGTGATGCTAGTCGCAGGTACTCATGGCATCAAGTAGCTCGGGGCGTTTTTTCTAGCATGATGAAAAATGTCCACGAGTAAAAAAGGTTGTGAATTAGGTCGTGAAAGTGGGACAGGCCCTTAAGGCAGCCTGAAATGTAGATGGAGTCAATGGTGGGGAATCTGGGATATTCTTGTCTTTTTGAATGCCTCTAATGATCTAGATTCCATAACCCTATGGAGTAGAGAATTCAAGAGATTCCCCATCATATATATTTATTTCAGTTAGATCTGCAGCAATTAACAAGGTTTCATCATTCTCTTTCAAGCCAGAACCAAATTTTAGCCTTTCATTGGCTCCAAAGTGTATGAGAAAGGATGAGACAGCGAGATAGTATAGAAGCAGTGTGAACAGGGGATCGATCGTCGGTGGGGACCCGGTGTGCCGAAGGGCCCGTTTCCATGCTGTATCTTTCACTTAATCAAAATCATTCCATCAAATCACGCTGGGTACGCCTGTGACGTAAATTTAATCGCACCTTTTATGAGCATGGTGCCAATTATTAAAATGATTCAACAGAAGAAGATCATATATCAAAAACGTAGGCACCAAACTAAGAAGAAAAAAAGACGGATCACTCTCGTCTTAACTGTGTTCTCGTTTTTTTTTAATCCTTTTTAATCCTCACTTTAATCTCTCCATCTGTGGTGTTACTGTCCTCAGCATTCACTTTCTCCCTTAGTGACACTCTTGCTGAATTTAATTACTACTGCTGGGTCCGAAGGTGTATTGCAATAAAGTGACCTGGAGACAGTGAAATCTCAGACTTTCGGCAAGCCCATGTTGGGTGCAAACTCCAGCTATCACAAGGCAAAGGCTTTAAGCGCACTAATGAGGAAGGATATCGTACAGGGAAAAAAAGATGATAGAAGGGGGGGGGGGGGAAATGGCTGCATAAAGACAAAAGAAAAAAATTACAAAACGTCTGAGCATAGGTTCATATTAAGGTCGACAAAATTAAAATAACGGAGAAAAAGTGAGTCGAACAGAGCATTTTTAAAAGGCCAGAAATGAAAGCTTAATGTTCAAAGCACAGAATAAAGAATGAGGCAGCATGTAGCATGTGCAAGAGCAAAGTTATGATCAAAATGCAAGAGATAAGATGCATATAATGATATTTCTTCCACATTTTTAAATTATAAATTCTATATGCTTTCATATGCGTGAGTATTAAGATTGAATATGGGTATTCACTTTCAGAATTAGCTCTGTCAGAGTGGAATGTGAACATGGTATAAGCTTTATATGACAGTGAGGATACATCTAAAATGTTAAGCACAGTGCAGCAGGAGTTGGTTCTTGTCACAGAATGGAATATTTGTCTTGGGCATGAATATTATTCCATCATAATCTATCTGATTAAAAAAAAAATGATGAACACAAAAAAAAAAACTCTGAAGGCAAAAGAACTCTCTGATGATAATGTTTGTGAAAGATGCAAGTACGCGGTAGCATTGGGCCATTGATCTAATGATAATGAGTTCAAGTTCTGCTACGGCAGCTGGGGAATTTAAATTCAGTTAATGAAATGAGCATGGAATAAAAAGCGAGCATCAGTAATGATGACCATGAAACTACTGGATTGTCTTTAAAAAATCAGAGCATCTGCTTCATTTATATCTTTCAGGGCAAGGAAATTTTCCCTGTTTGGACTATAAGTGTCTCCAGACCCATGCAATGTAGTTGATTCCTAACCCCCCCCCCACCCCCCCTTGAAATGCCCTTCAAGCCACACGATTTTAAGGGGTAAATAAGGATAGACCATGAATCCCGACCTTGCAAGGTGACCGAATTTTAAAACTGATGGGTTTGCAGTCACGTCTAACAATGACGCTTACATGTGAGAGAGGCGCTGGTGCAAAGGAAAGGGGGAAAGAAACAAATAGGAATCGAAACAGGTTCAAGTGGACTGACATAATATTTTTCATTCTGTTTCTTTTTTTGTTCATCTCTCTTTCTATTATTTTTTATTCTTGTTATTTCCTTGTCTCTGTGTCTAAATCTGGATCTTCCCATCCACACTGTTAGAGTGCTTTCA
Source organism: Amblyraja radiata (assembly GCF_010909765.2). NCBI lineage: Eukaryota > Metazoa > Chordata > Chondrichthyes > Rajiformes > Rajidae > Amblyraja > Amblyraja radiata. The sequence goes on along the minus strand of NC_045987.1, from coordinate 20,312,214 downwards.
CTGAAGGAGCTAAGCGCTGCCTTCTCAAGGGCAATCAGTGATAACCACATAAACGCTGGAAATGCCCACATCCTGTGAAGGAAAGAGGTAGACAAATGTTGCTAACATAGCCATGTAAACAAGTAAATATAGGGGTATTACAATTAGTTTACATTGGATTAGTCGAGTAATATTCGCCAGGTTGCAGAAAGGTTCCCGTTTCACATTAGTGCAATATCAAGTCAAGAGAGTTTATTGTCATGTGTCCCAGATAAGACAATGAAATTCTTGCTTGCTGCAGCACAACAGAATATTGTAGGCATAAATACAGATCAGATCAGTGTGTCCATATACCATAATATAGGCAAAAGCTCACGAACAGTCAGAGAAAAGAATTTGACAAAAGAAATAGGAGGAAAACAAAACAAAATGGGAAATGACCAGCAAAGATGACGAATGTAAGAATGTAAGAAAATGTGTGATGCAAATTGATAAAGTATATGAGCTTTATGATATCACCACCAGCCATGGATATGGATCAAATGCGGGCAAATAAGACTAGCTTAGAAGAGCATCTTGGGCGGAATGGACACGTTGTACCGAAGGACTTGTTTCCATGTTACATAACCCTGTGACTCCTGCTTCATACATGGTTGACAAGTTGTATCCAACAGCCAATTAAATACATGTTGCATGGACTCTAGAATAGAATACATTTGACTTGAATGTTGCTGATAATGTAAGCTGATTGTCAAGTAAGACACCTGTCTGCTTTATATAGGAAGCAACAAATCCTATCATCAGTGGCTCTTCACAGTGAAGGTGAGTGGAATCTATTATTACCACTGGAATGATAATGTTCATAAAAGCCTGTTTAAATGGAAGAATTAATCCAAGTTGAAATAGTTTGCATGTCAATAAAATGTTTTGGTTTCTGTCTTATAAGCATGCCTCAAATTGCTGAATGTGAATTATATTTCTTCACTTTGGTTATGGGATGGAGCAGTCTAGGATGCGATGTTATCTGGATACAGTGACTGTTTGGATAATTTGATTTTGTTGCGTAACATTGTCCTCGATTCTCCCAGGAGTGTTACACAGGTCTCCATTGTCTGCTTTCTTGAGCTGGTTGCTGGAAAGTTCACATGCAGGTGGTTTAGTGGCATCAAGAGGAGACACGGCAGATGCTGGAATCTAGATCTGAGGGAATGGGCAGAAGATGTTGCGGGTCAGGATCAGGATCCTTCTTCAGACTGAGTCGAGTGGGCGGCAACTAATGGGTGGATATAGGTGAGGGAGGTTATTGGCAGATGGATAGAAATAGTTGCAAAGGATCGAAGTGATAAGGAAATGTAACACCAGTCCCTACACAGGCAGCACAGTGATGCAACGGTGGAGTTGCTGACTTACAGCGCCAGAAACCCGGTCAGAGAATGAAGTTTTGGATATGGAGGCTGATGGGATGAAAGATGAGGACCAAGGGAACTCTATCCTTATCATCTGTTCATTGCCTCCACACACACTGCCTGACCCACTGAGTTCCTCCGGCACGTTGTTTAGTGAATTACACCTATTGATGTTTCTTCCTTACCTGCTTAAAGGTACCTAGTCTCTGCTGTGTGGCCTAGGTTTGGTTGAAGATTGGAGGAGGGGCAGCAGGGGTCAGGGAGAGTGTGGTGGTGGGTCGAGGTAGAGTGGAGTGAAAACATATATGGAAATCTTGTTACAACTGCACTGGACCTCATTGAGACCACATCTGGAGCTGTGATCTCTTCATTTAAGAAGGAAGATACTTGCTTTGGAGACAGGGCTGCACGGTGGCGCAGCGGTAGAGTTGCTGCCTTACAGCACCTATAGTGCCAGAGACCTAGGTTCAATCCTGGCTGCGGGTGCTGTCTGTATGGAGTTTGAACGTTCTCCCTGTGACCATGTCGGTTTTCTCCAAGATTTTTGGTTTCCTCCCACACGTCCAAAGACATACAGGTTTGTAGTTATTTGGCTTGGTATAAATTCAAAATTGGCTCTAGTGTGTGTAGGATAGTGTTAATGTGCGGGGATTGTTGGTCGGTGTGGACTCTGTGGGCCAAAGGGCCTGTTTCCTCGCTGTATCAAGAAACATAAACTAAACTAAATGTCTGTTAGAATGGTTACAGGATACCTTTTGAGTTAAGGGCCTTTGGAATTTAGAAGTGATCCTGAGGAGGCTTAACAGGGCAAATGCTGAGATGAAGTTTACAACGGTAGAAGAATATTTAAAAAAACCGAGGGCTACACTCGAGAGAAATGGTTACATATTTATTGCTGAGACGAGGAGTTTCTTTTCTCTGTGTCATTTGAATCGTTGGCATTCCCCCTTCACCCCTCACCCCAGGGAGCTGTGGATGCTGAGTCACAATGTTCAAGGCTGAGATGGTGAGATGTACCCACCGAGAGGGCCAAGGGTGGAGAGGAGCAGGCAGGAAAACAATCAATTCAGCCGTGATGTTGTTGAATGGTAGAAGGGCTCGAGGGACATAATGGCCGACTTCTTGCTCTCATTCCTTGTGTTACCGCAATAGAAAATGGCCCCCATGACATTGGGGAATTGCAGCATTCATCTTCCATTCTGTGGTCTTCAGCAGCAACGTCAACATACCGATCCCTGTCTGTCATTGGGAAGTCATCTGGTTCATTGCTTCCTGACTACGTTTTTGTGCTTACTTCCAATCTTTTTTTTTTTAAGATTTCACAATCTTGCGGCACGCTCAGCTGACTTTAGTAATAATGTCCTGTTGCCTCAAAACAAGACATAATTAAAATACATTGACCCTGCTGAATTATGGAATAACACGGTCAGTGATTCTGTTCATCAGAATGCAATGGGAAATGAATAAGTTCTTTATTTTCTCCAAAGCGCATTAACAAAAGGACTGGAATAGCACACATTGAGAGTGAAATAACAAATGTGAAGATATTTCGAGCTCTCAGCTCACGTGACACTAGTTGGAAAGCGCTGTTGCTGGTTTTGCATAGAGTTTAAATGAAGAAAACAATAGATAAAATAACGCATACAATTTCTGTCGTCTCTCCACTCAAAACTATCTGAAATTTCTCACGCACATTTGACAGTTGGGGAATTCCAACACTCAGCGTGCCAGGTGAGGGAGAAGTATTCGTAGCTTATTTTTAGTAACTGTCTGCAATCTGGACCTGCACAAAATATAACCGTGTCATTCGGAAAGGCATCAGAGGTGGGCTATGTAATGGTTTGTCACGTCTTGTGGGCAGAGATGCATCTAGACTAACTGTACAAGCCAAATGGGGCCTTGACATTAGGCTCAAGGATGGTTTTGGTCAGCAAGATCGGTTAAGCGATTCTGAAAGGGAATATTTGAGTCAATGGGGAATGCAAGGCATGCATGCATGCAGTAGGTCCCACTCAGCAAGATTCAGGGTCAGAGAATCTTAGAATGCATTTGGAAGTCATTCAAGCATATAACATCCATTGAAATTCTACCATAGCTTCAGGAAATCCTTCCAGATCCTAGAGAAATATTTCTCCAGATCTTTATCCCATAGTCATTATTTTTTCTCCTTCTATTTCCTGAGCAATTCATCGGTGGACATAATGGGTCCTACTATCCTGTCATGACTCCTCTGCCGACTGACATTCTCAGTTTGATTTTTGTATCATGTTTCACAGCTTCACGATGAAAGCGTTCAGGATTGTGTCACCCTTTGAGAGCATGAATCAGACTTTAAGTTCAGCAAAGTTCTCATTTCTTTTCATCCTTTCTCCCTGTGTTACTGTTCTTTTCAGAAGTAAAAAGGGAAAAAATGCTGGAAACATTCAGCGGATCAGGCATCACGTTAGAAGTTAAACTGCTCGCTTTTCTGGTTGACGCCACTTCATCAAACTATAATAATGTTCTGACAGAGAGACTTCTATCTGAAACATTCCCTCTGTGTGTCTTCCCACAGATGTTGCCTGACCTAGAGTTATACAGCATCGGAAACAGGTCCTTCGGCCAAACTTGCCCACAAGACCAACATGTCCCATCTACACTAGTTCCACCTCTCTGCTTTTGTCCTATATCCCTCCAAACCTGTCCTATCCATGTACCTGTTTGTTCAATGTTGAAATAGTCGCTGCCTCAACTACCTCCCCTGGCAACTCGTTCCTACACCCACCATGTTGAGCTGATGAGTGTTTCCAGCATATGCTGTTTATATTTAAGATTTCCTGCATCTGCAGTTTAAAAAAAAGAAATTTAAACTTTTCTATTTTTCTTCTGTAATAGTACATAAGAAAATTGATATTTGCTCAGCTAAGTTCAAGTGATAAATTGTTTTTTTCCCAGTTTTTGAAAGTAGTGCAGTTTTGCAGCAACCAGGCAGCTGATTGTATGATGTTGCCTCTGGATGTGTATCGATTCGTCTTCGAATTTGTCACCAGCCCAAATCCCAAGGTGTTGCTGGGAATTCACTGCTTTAAAGAAATGAGAGCTATGATTCTTGTCTGAAGTATTGTGAGAATATATTTGCTACATTCATGGTTTTGTGATGTTTTAGATATTTACTTCTGGCATGCAAATAAATAATAAAATCGCCAATCTATTCACAGAAAGGAAGTGGGGCCATCATCAATACAATGAAGACGAAGGCAAACCCAGCAATGAAGACTGTATACAAGTTTGTGAGTAAATGGTTAAGGTCTTTGTTTATGTTCATTTACTGATACTGGTTTATGAAAATCCTAGGAAAATATGGAGGCTGATATTCACTGAAAGGTATCGTCTCAGAGTATCTGTCTGCAGCATTTGCATAGCTAAGTATTACATTAAGTGGACATTACAAAATTCAACAGCAGTATCTTCAACGGTTAGCCATAGAGATATACAGCACGGAAGCAGGCCCTTCGGCCAAACTCATCCATGCCAACCAAGATGCCCCACTAGTCCCATTTGGTCAATATCACCCTAAATCTTTCCTATCCATGTATCTGTATCTATCCATGTATCTGTCCAAATGAGTCACAAGTAAACTAACTATGACTTTTCCAGTTACAAGCTGAATCAGTTTGCAAAGGCTATGAGGTTCTCAAACCTCAGGGGTCTTTCTCCTCTTCCAAGGCTACGTGAATTATGCTCACCTTCCAAATCTATGAAAAGAGAAATGAGAATGAGCAAGAATTATTAACTCATGATGTCTGAGGAGTATTTCTACTGGAGTAGAGAATGTCAAGAGGAGATTTAATATAGTCATCAAAGATGAATGAGAAATACTTGTTTCTGCAGGTGAAGAACCAATGAATGAACCAATGCCACTTATTCCACCTCAATGTCAAACGTTCCACCCAATTCCACTCAAATGCCAATCAACCCCCCCCCCCCCTTCTCCTCCATCTACCTCTCACTTGCCAGGCTTTTTCCGGCCCCCCTTCTCTTTTCCATCTTTCTCCCCGCCCCCCCCCCCCATTACGATCAGACTGAAGCAGGATCCCAACCCGAAGTGTATCTGTCCATTTTCTCCACAGATGCTGCCTGACCCACTGAGTTCCTCCAGCATTTGCTTTTTACTCAGTGATCAGAGATCGATCAAATTAAACGGTTGGAATCAAATACACAGGACAAGATGTTAAGAAGTCCCTTGTGCCAATAGGTGGAGAGCATTTCACGACATTCGTTGATTGTTGAGAGTGGTAGAGGCTCAACATCGGTGGGGGGCGGGGGGAGATACGTATATCTTGGCCTGGGTAACCTTCAGGACAGTTGGGCACAGGACACATCATCAGTAGTGTACCCTTGCATCACTGGGTGTTTCGGCCTTTTAACACTATACACCCTCCACAAGGGCGGCCCGCTGCAGGATGATCAGCCCTCAGCGCGTGTCCCGTGTCAAACCGTCCCAAAGATTCACCCTGAAGTACTTGGGGCCCAGCATGGGTCTTTCCGCTTGAGCCAAATCCACCGGCTGCTTATTTCAGCCGCCTCTGAGAGTGATCTTATGGTCTTCCGCAGAGCCTGACCGTGGATTCCAAGCTCCTTGTTGTACCTCTGAAGTTGATGGAGTTCAGGCCATGGCATTGTTAAGAGAAAAAATAATAGATAAATGTTTGAAGCAGAGAGTACAATGTCTTAACAAATAGTCCCAACAAACACAATGGACTGAACAGATTTCACTATCGTTCTGTGAAATTGGGTTGGTATCAGAATTGGTGTCTCGTGGGTGGCCATCTGGGGAAGATATAACAAGGATTCTTTCACGATTTCCCAGAGGAGCATTCCTGTTCCTACTGGGACTGATAATCCAGGTGACCTGAGAAGCTGACAAAGGAGTGGTGCCAGTGGAAACAAGATGTAAAAGATCTCCAGGGAAAAGTACTGACCTTGTTTACAAACTCCTCTGCTGAATCTAGTTACGCTACTGCACCAAGTGATCCAGATTATTAGAGAATATAAAAAAAGGATGTCAGTGTCAGGAGTAATAAGCCCCTAGAAACCACTGTGTTTATCACTAGACAGTTGAGAATCATTATAAAAATATTATGATCACGACTGGTCATTTGCATTGTGAATTAGCTTCGGAACAGATTTTACATATTTCAATCTTCAATGTTTCCAGTTATACATTGACATATTTCCAGCCCATAACCTAAACCTTTGCATTGTAGTGCATTCTAAGGTTTAGAATTTTCTTTTGCAGAATATTTATTTCATGTTTACTTCTCCACCTTTAGTTTAGTTTAGAGATACAGCGGAAACAGGCCCTTTGATGACCTCGAAAAGATCATCCACACATTTATCTCCTCCCGCCTAGATTACTGCAACTCTCTTTACACTGGCATCAGCCAATCTTCCCTGTCCCGCCTGCAACTGGTCCAAAACGCCGCAGCGAGACTCCAGACGGGCACCCGAAAAAGGGACCACATCACCCCGATCCTGGCCTCTCTCCACTGGCTCCCTGTGCGGTTCCGTATACATTTCAAGACCCTCCTCGATGTCTACAAAGCCCTCAATGGGCTTGCCCCCTCCTACATTAAAAGTCTTCTCACCCACCACTCCACCTCCAGGTCCCTCAGATCGGCCGACTTGGGGCTGCTGAATATCCCGCGGTCTAGGCATAAGCTTTGGGGCGACCGCGCCTTTGCGGTTGCAGCTCCTAGACTGTGGAACAGCATCCCCCTTCCCATCAGAACTGCCCCCTCCATCGACTCCTTTAAGTCAAGACTAAAATCTTATCTATACTCCCAAGCCTTTCCTGACGTCCACTGGGCGAGGGCTATATGTATATATGTATGTAGTTTGTTTGTTTATACTATTCTTATAACAAATGTAAACCACTATGGCTAACGAGAGTTGTTTTTTTAAATGTGCTATATAAATAAATGTGACTTGACTTGACTTTGGCCCACCAAGTCTGCGCTGACCAGCATTAGAGACACTATCCTACGCTTTAGAGACAATTTACAAATTTACCAAGCCAATTAACCTACAAACCTGTATGTTTTTGGAGTGTGGGAGGAAACCGGAGAAAATCCATGCAGGTCACGAGGAGAACCTACAATATCTGTACAGACAGCGCCCAGAGTCAGGATCGAACCTGGCTCTCTGTCAGTGTAGGGGGCTACTGTGCCACCCGATTCACTTTACTTTTGCAAGATATTTTGGACCAATTTAACAGAGACTGCATCAATAATGTCGAAATTTTTCAATCGTGTCAAAATTTCAGCAGATTGTCTCATTTGTAATCAGCGCATAAGTTTCAACTAGTATTTCCACAGCCTCTTTTACGAACATTTTGCTCCTTATATTTTCCGTTAATGGATTGTACCAAAGTAGCAGAAATAGAAATGGCTTAATAGGAAGGCTTGTTGCTTTTGAGGCAGCTGAAGTACAATGAGAGGTTTTAACTTGAATTCTCTTCTGCACTTCTAGGCAAAAGATCATGCAAAAATGGGAATAAAAGAGGTGAAAAATCGTTTGAAGCAAAAGGTATTTGATTTATTCTTGGTGCGGCGTGAAGTACTCGGCCATTAAATGTATTATCTGATCAATGTGGAACTGTTTGAAGCATTGTTATGACTACACTTGAAGATGCATTACCAGTGATGATGCTGAGTAGGCTTTTAGAAAAGTCTGGAGAGCTGATGAACCTCTCTTAACCCAGAAAGGTTGTATTGTTTCCTTCTGAGCCCAGCCTGATATCGCCAGAGATGGTTAAAGCACAAGTTAGGTATTGAGTGAAGCTTTTCCTTTAATATGCCTCCTTAACCTCAACCTCACTGGAGCATCACCGCGCCACTATTCTCTCCATTTCTGTTTGTTCCGCCACTGAACCTCATGGCCAGTTTGAGTGATGGTGCCAATTAGAGGCCAATTAAAATTGCTTTGCATCCTTGTACACTGCTGCTCACTTGATGAGACGTGAAGACGAACCAAACTCATGTCACTCTGGGCCCTTTGTCCCGGCGAGCTTCTCTCAAACCCCAGATCACAAAGTGCAGCATGTTCGAACCCAGACCTCAAAATGTTGACATTCAACAATGTAAGACCAACAGCAAGTCTAAAAAGGATGATGTTAAGCCAAATAACCAGTGGCTTTTCCAAAACAGATTTTACTTTTTTGGAAATTCTTAAATGAATGAAGGAAAATGGCAACAAAGGAATTGATAAGAGAATTCAAAATTGAGCAAAACTCAATGTGTTGGAGGAACACAGTGGATCAGGCAACATCACTGCTATGAAATGGACAGACGATGTTTCAGGTCGGGACCCTTCTTCAGATTGATTGGAATAGGGGAGAGAAATCTGGAAAAGAGAGGTAGGGATGGGACAAAGTCTGGCAAGTGATAGCTGGATACAGATTGATAGATGAATTGATTGAATGAAAGAGGCTAGAGGTGAAGAGGAGACAGACAAAAGAGCGTCAGATAAAGAGAGGATGAGTGAAATGTAAAGCTAGAGGGAGGAATGCGGGTGGAAGGTGGCAGTGGGAGGGGAAAGATGGAGAATAAAAGGGGAAAGTGTCTAGGGGATGGGAGATGAGTGCAAGATGGAGAGGAAAGGAGCAGGGTGACTGATGGTTGGGAATAGTGGGAGAAGTGGGTGCTCATTGGGGGTGGAGATAACACAGTAAGGGGGAGTTTACCTGAAAACGGGGGGTTTAGTCTTCATGTCGTTGGGCTGTAAGATACCCAAGCGGAAGTCTTTGATCTGGCCAGATGAAAACATTCTGCTCAGTGATGGAGATAAAGGAGAAATTAAAGGGTAGGATTCTTGAGTTGGAAGATTTGACAATTATTAGGCATGAGTGTAGGATTTGAACACAAGCTTGCAAATGTCAAATGGAGGCTATGGAGGAGGCATGAGGAGGAAGTGTGGGGGGGGGGGGGGGGGGGGGGGGGTGGGAGCGGTTGTCGGGAGATAATGACTCAGCATCAGAAATATTTGGAGATTATTCTGAATTGAGGGATTAGTTAATACAGAGAGGTAGTGACAAAATAGATCTATGCATGAATTAATAATGAATTTTGCCCAAATGTATTCTTTTACTTTAATTTCTCACAAAATTCACAAAGTTAATCAACAGTTGCTTCCATAGCATAAACAACTTGGATTATTTTCTCTGGATCGCCAGAGGTTGAGGGGAGACCTGATAGAAGTATACAAAATTAGGAAAGGCCTAGTATTTTGTAAACAGTCAGAACCTTTTTTTCCCCAGGGTGGAAATGTCAAAGACTAGAGAGCACAGCTTTAAGGTGAGACGGGCAAAGCTTAAAGGAGGTGTGTGGAACAAGTTTTTTAACACAAAGAGTGGTGGGTGCCTGGAACGTGCTGCTGGAGGTGGCGGTGGAGGTAGATACGATAGTGGTGTTTAACAGATTTGTATTTAGGCACATGCATGTGCAGGGATAGAAGGATATGCATCATCTGCAAGTGGAGGAGATTAATTTATCTTGGCATCATGTTCGGCACAGACATTATGGGCTGAAGGGCCTGTATTACAGGAGCAGCTCTGAACCTTTGAATCAAATGGAACTTTTAAATGCTGAGATTAAATCCTTGCCTAACCATAGAAGTTCAGACACATTTAATCAGTCTCGCCCATTTAAAGTGATCTGCTTGATTTAAAAATATGGGCAGTTATGATGAAGCTCAGTTTTGAAAGCAAATACTATTCCATATATTTATGAGCATCTGCATGTGCAGTCTCTGGTGTCACTACAGCATCTGGAGTCGCAAGTGGCTCCATATATTTATTGAACACACTCACCATTCACAACGAAAATCTCCTTTGTCACACTCCCTTGACCCTGACAAGTACCCTGACGTCCAGGGCAGGTTTTCATCTGTTGTCCTGATGAAGACGAGGTGGCAAGTGCACCTACGTTTTTGCTCTACCTTTCCTGATCCACAATGGGCCACAATTTATAATGCCTTCCGAGCAACAGTGATACCTACAACTTACTTTATTTTCAGTGAATCTTGGGTCTGATCATGCTCTGCACTGCGACCACCTCACTGTTTCTGGAATGCACTGAGAGAAGTAACTCTTTGATTAATGAATTGTTTTTCTCGACTTCACTCTCACAGTTCTACAGTGTTATGTTGTTTGCCATAGCAAAGGATATGTCACTCATTGATTTATTGGTTTGTACTTTTAGCTTGTTTTTCTAGCATCGTACCACGTAGACAGTCGTTCCCTGCAGTGCTCCCTCCTTGCCCTGTGTCACCTACCCACACAAATCACTTTTTTTTTACCTACCTCGCAGGAGATGGCAGAAAATGGCTACTCAGTGGCTGGAGACAGTGTCCCGCACAAAGGTATCGCGGCGTCCCCTCTGTCTGAGAAGAAGGAAGGGAGGCAACGGGATGACCGGCGCCCAATAACCATGCACTTTGGCCAGGTATGTGGCGAAATGCTTAATTCTGTGTGCTAAACTAATCTTACTTGGGGGACTGGTGTATCCAGAAAGTTGGGCTTCCTATTTATTGTGTGATGCTTTTGTGTTTTGTTGTTGGAGACTAATTGCCCAGAAGTGAAGTCATTCCGTTCATGATGTTTCTCTCAAATCTTCTTTATCGTCGAGTCCCCGTTGCTTTTCTTTAGGAATCGTAACAGCGGTTTCGTTTGTAACCCAGGCTCTCGCCACCTTGTTGAATTATGAATCGGTTGTAATGTAATGGGTTTGGGGCATTATCTGACGTTGCTATTTAAATATTGAAGCCGATATTTTTGGGGACAGGCTGTTTGGTGAAATCTTTAAAGATCACATCTTCAAATGGCCACTCTAAAAACCCAGTTAACAACTGGTGGGATTGCATGGAAAATCATGTTAGAAACCCCAGCTACGATCACGAGCATTGTAATTGATGTTGGCTGTTATGGCAGGAATAACGTCATAAATGGAATTGGCAGGTATATATATCTGCCTCACTGGCAGGAATAGTCTATTGATCATTGTGAATCAGGAAAGGTTTGTCTTTAAGTGTGGCAAAGATATTCCCAGTTTAGGTCCCAGATACGTACCACGTTCCAGATTTTGAAAGAATATTTTTTATATTCTTTCATATTTTTCTTACCACGTTGAAGAAGGGCTTTTGGCCCATCAAGTCTTTTCATCAAGGATTTTGTAGCAATCCCATTTCTCCACTTATTTCCCTGTCACCTGCACACACACTTGCATCTCCAATAACTTCTCCTGATTCTCAGACAACACATCCATGCTAAGGGAAATTTACAGCAGCCAATTTAACTACCAACCAACATATCTTTGGGGCACAAGAAACAAAGTGCTGGAGTAACTCAGTGGGCCAGGTAGCATCTGTGGAGGGAATAGACAAATGACATATCGGGTCGGCATATCAGTTTGAAGAAGGGTCCTGATCCCAAACATCATCTGTCCATTCACACTACATAAGCTGCCTAACCTGCTGATCTCCTTCAGCATATTTGCTTTTGCTCATTTCCGCCATCCATGACCTCATGTGTCTCCATTTTACTGCTCCACTGCGAAATCTCCTCCAAATATGCCTGCTTTGATATAGGTTCGCCACTTCTCTCTAATGAGAGTTTCATGTACCCCTTTCACACTGCACCTTCCCTGTGAATCCTACTGCTGTCCTGCTCTTCGCCCATGTTCTGACCAACACTCACCACTAGAGGCACGTGTCTTTCCTCAACATCCACCATCGGTCTGAAGAAGGATCCCAACCCGTAAGGCTATCTGTCCATTCCCTTCACAGATGCTGCCTGGCCTGCTGAGTTTCTCCAACGCTTTGATTTTTGCTCAACATGTCCTTGGGATGTTGGAGGAAGCGGGCTCACTGAGGGGAAATGGAGGGGGGTTGCTAGAGAACACAAGCCATTCACGGACAGCGTCAGAGGCCAAACTCCAACACCAGTCACTGAAGCTGGCAGACAGCAGCACTCTGCTGCACCAATTGTTGGAGGTCTCTGGTTGTCTTTGCAACTATCACCACATTTGTGGACTTCTAACAGGTTGCTAACAAAATCTTTTGTGAGGAAAGATATCACATGCAGCAGCAATATATATTAGTTCATAGGTTGTGGGCATTGCTGGCTGTGCCAGTATTTATTGTCCATCTCTAATTATTCCTGAACTGGGCAGGAAAACTGAACATGGATCTAAACAACAGTGATGAACCAAATTGGTTTTAATAACCAGCCGGTAGTTACTCAAATGTTTTATTCCAGATTTTCTAATTACCGTATTTCCTGGCAGAGAAGTCGCTATTTTTTACCCGAAAATAAGGCCAGAAAATTTATCTGCATCTTGGAGGCCGAAGGTTAGATCGTTAGCCAAGAAAGATAGACTTGACTATCGTGTTAAAGAAGGAACTGCAGATGCTGGAAGATCGAAGGTACACAACAATGCTGGAGAAACTCAGCGGGTGCAGCAGCATCTATGGAGCGAAGGAAATAGGCGACGTTTCGGGCCGAAACCCTTCTTCAGACTGATGGGGGGTGGGGGGGAGAAGGAAGGAAAAAGGGAGGAGGAGGAGCCCGAGGTCAGGGGGATGGGAGGAGACAGCTCGAGGGTTAAGGAAGGGGAGGAGACAGCAAGGGCTAGTAAAACTGGGAGAGTTTTGAATAGACTGGAATTCTCCCAGTTTTGCTAGCCCTTGCTGTCTCCTCCCCTTCCTTAACCCTTGAGCTGTCTCCTCCCATCCCCCCGCCCTCGGGCTCCTCCTCCACCCTTTTTCCTTCCTTCTACCCCCCACCCCCCATCAGTCTGAAGAAGGGTTTCGGCCCGAAACGTCGCCTATTTCCTTCGCTCCATAGATGCTGCTGCACCCGCTGAGTTTCTCCAGCATTTTTGTGTACCTTAGACTTGGCTATCCCTCAGTACAGCGGCTGTTGGGCACAGGCGCAACCGGTGGAGCTAGTGGTTGGCGGGTAGCTACTGGACAAAAGGCTGGCTGCTCCGTCCCGGGTTCTCTCTCTCTCTCTCTCTCCCTCTCCCCCCGTTATGTGATCTCCCTGAGCCAGGAAGTCCCCGTCCCTCAGACATGAACCACACAGCGCATTGTGGGGCAGGCGAAGATGGAGGCTCCCAGGTCTTCATTGCCTCCTTGAAGGTGTTTCACATCTTCCTTTCTACTGACTAAAGTATACCCTTGATCCTGTCCCGCCAGCCTTTTTTCAAAATTTAGCAACTCAAAATTGGGGCGCGTCTTCGACGCAGGTGCGTCTTCATTGCCGGGAAATACGGGTAGTTGAATTTAAATTCCTCGGCTTTGATAGGACATTTTGAACTTGCTTCCATACTTAACTGCTAAACTATTGTAGCCTTGTACAGGTGATGAAGGGAATTGATGTTATGCTGGTGAGTGAGTGTTGTTCGTGTGAATGACTTGGCTTGAATGCAGTTGAACCTATGTATCGGCGTTACTTGTGTGCGGGCAAGTGGGGACCATTGCAGGTCACTTCTGACTTGTGAACTGTAGATTATAAATGGTCGGAGCGGAATTAGGCCATTCGGTCCAAAGAAGGGAAGAAGATTGAACTTTTTTGCCTTCCATCACAGTGAGGAATGTGGGGGAGTCGCTGTGGTGGATGCTCATGTTAAATTTAAACATGTATCTGGGGGTCGTGCACTTTATTGGTATGACTGGATGGCAATGTGAATTTCACTGTATCTTAATTGGTACATGTGACAATAAACACACCTTAAACCTTGAAGTCTACTCCGCCATTCATGGCACATCTATCTATCCCTCCTAACGCTTCTTAAGATGGTGGAAAGTCAAAGGGTACCCAGCCTTGAACCTCCAGGTTACACACCAGCCGTGTATCTCGCCCAGTAGGTTTCTACTCTGTGGTGGCGCCGAGGATGCTGCTGGCAGAAAATCAAGCAGTTGATGCCGTTGACTTTCAAAGGAAGATGACTAAGTATTCTCCTGTTTGAGACAATAATTACCTGACACCTGCAAGATGCAAATGTTATTTGCCAGGTCTAGTTATGTGGGCACTGACTAGTTCATTATCTGAGAATTATGCAACTGTATGTAAAAAATCCATACAACGCCTGTATTCATACTTGAACAGTAATTTTCTTTTTACTTATTTAAAAATGGTGCATCACTTTATACGGTGGAAAAATAAAAGCTGAAGAGCGGGCGGTGGCTGACAAAGTTCTCCGAGCACTGTAGGCAAAATGTGTTGGGTTTGAAAGCTGGAGTGCTGCAGGTTGAACAGGGACTTCATTCACTCCACATAAAAATAGCTCTCGCAGCAAGAATGTGAGGATTGGTGTGACCTATTATCCAGAAGGAGTTCTAATTGTTGGGGGGAGTGTGGAAAGACAGCGGAGCTTCACGGCCTGAAGTAGATGGTTTAATTTATCTGGGGCAGGCGATTGAAGGCAGCGTCAACAACTATCATTTTAGCCAAGCCATTAACATCGTTTCTCATTATCGTCAGTAGATGCATCATGTCCAGTATTTTTGCCTTTTATTCCAGACTTCCGATGTTTGCATGTTTTTGCTTTCAAAGTATTGCGCATTGTTAGTTCCCAGCCAAGCTGTAATGTGGGGTGCTACAGGGTTAACAGTGAATGGATGGTTGTTGCACCACACTGGAGGAAACTTTCACTCAGCAATGTGACGATGATTTCATCTCCTAACATGGGAACTCTTTGGCTGCCGTCACACTTGTAGGCTGCAGTGTATTAAATATTTAACATTGCATTACATTTAACATTGAATTCCCCAATTTTAACCTCCTTCCACTTGCACCCCTGTGGCTTTAATTTTACACCTCTTCTATCCTTTTGCCTCTTTTTCATCTCCAGCCTTTGTCCACCCATGCTTTGTCCTACCCCCACTTCCCTTTTCCAGCTTTCTCCCCTCACCTCTCCCACTACAATGTCTAAAGAAGAATCCTGACCCGAATCACATCTGCCTAGTCTCTTCAAAGATGCTGCCTGAACCACTGAGTTCCTCCAGCACTTGGTATTTTGCTATAGATTTAACATATATGCGATTCAGAGCCATTTATTATATAATTGTGAGAAATGAGAAGTATCATTTAGTTTCATAATAGATTTGTTTTACAAGGTATTTTCAATGAAGTGTGCAGCTCCAACTACTTATTTTTGTCCTTCTCCATTCCTCTTACGTGGATCCTTGTTAAAATGCTTGAGACATAATGTAATATCAAAGCACAGGAGACTCTCAAATCAGTTTTAATCAATTTACTCAACATTATAAATTTGCTAATAAAGACAAATGGAAATTGATTAAAAGCAACAAAATGTGAATCATGCAAAGTGAAATAATGTCGAACGTTTTTTTGTGCAGCGCGTAGAGGATGTGTTAGAAATATCATAAATTGCTGTAATCAATTGGATGATAATTACGGTATTTCTCATAATCTTCCAACATTTCAGTTTTGTGCACTTTCTGTGCAATAGCCTCTCTCATAAATGAAGAATTCCTGCTACGTTCACACACTGTTTAATGCACCTCAGTCCACAAAGAATTGACCTAATTCATTCAGGTTTCGTACCCTATAATAAGACATGAACAATAAAAACGGACTAACTTGTCTTGAAGCAGAATCAGATGGATGGTATTCATAAGATCATAAGTGATAGTAGAAACAGGCCATTCAGCCCATCAAGTCTACTGCACCATTCAATCACGGCAGATCGATCTATCTCTCTCTCCAAAACCCTATTCTCCTGCCTTCTCCCCAGAACCTCTGACACCCGTACTAATCAAGAATCTATCTATCTGTTACAAGGGAACAGGTTCAAGGATCTGACTTGTAGAACAGAAAAAGGCTCACTTGTCTGTTTAGTTACAAATCAGTTTTATTGGCAAGAGAGAACAAAAACAATACTTGCCTCGGTATGTGCGGGGTCCGTTTTACACCAACACACTTCTCTCTCTCTCTGTGCCTCCGTCCGCTGGCGCTGACCTTGACTCGTTCCGTCGGTGAACCCCTCTCGTACATGAACCAACTTCTGGCTTACTGGCGCCTGCCTTTGTACAGGTAAGAAATCAGCTGTTGAAATGACCGCCGGTAAGTCCTGGCCTATTGCACTGCTCCCAAATTCAAACTATAACCAATGGCAGCGAGCCCCCCCCCCCCCCCGGGAACAAAGCGCTATCAGCCGCAGACTGGCGCGTAAAGTAATACGCAGCACTACAGACCTGGCGCGTAAAGGTCATACACACAGCGCTGCCGGTTTGGCGCGCAAAGGTTTAAACAGAGCGCTGTCGGCTTAGCAAGTGGGAATTTAAACAAAGAGCAGTCGGCTGCAGCATTATGGGTTCTAAATATAGTGCTACCAGCCGCAGCACTATGGGCTTTAAACATTGCGCTATGCGTCACAGACTGTTTGGACAAAATTCTCGTATAACGCTATCTCTGCCTTAAATATATCCACAGACTTTGCCTTCACAGCCTTCTGTGGCAAAGTATTGCACAGATTCACCACCCTCTGACTAAAGAAATTCCTCCTCATCTCCTTCCTAAAAGAACGTCCTTTAATTCTGAGGCTATGACTTCTAATCCTGTACTCTCCCACTGGTAGAAACATCCTCTCCACATCCACTCTATCCAAGCCTTTCACTATTCTGTACGTTTCAGTGAGGTCCCCCCTCATTCTTCTAAATTCCAGTGACTATAGGCCCAGTATCGTCAAACGCTTAACAGCCAGTGTTATGCCTTGGCTACTCAGGTTACTGTGCAAGCTATTTATTAGAACCTATTATACATGCAGATATAGGCCTTTCAATCTGCACTAAAGAAATGTTTAATAGCTCTTTCTAGTGGCTATTGTATGTCATTTCCTATCAGTGGGCCACTAAAACCTTGAAGTCCTTCTTTACAGAACTGCCTGTGTATTAGTTTATCTTATTGGAAGTTTAGAATCACAAATTCACTAGTCCAGCATTCATTTAGTGTTGCCTCGCATCTGTCCTCTACTAGAATCAACAACTTTTCTACTACACATTTTGCATTTCTGAACATTATTTACAGCATTCAGCAGCAAAGCATGAGAGCAAATGTTTGAATAGTAAAGAAGGCATGTGGTACGCTTGCCTTCATCGGTCGGGGCAATGAGGATAAAAGTAAATAAGTCATGTTAGAGCTCTTCAGGCCGCATTTGGAGTATTATGTGCAATTCGGGTACAGAAGAGGTTCACCTGGATGTTGCTTGTATTGGAGAGTATTAGCTCAAAGGAGAAGTCGGACAAACTTGGATTGTTTTCTCTGGAACACTGGAGGCTAAGGGGAGACTTGATAGAAGTATATAAAATTATGAGAGGCATAAATAGAGTAGACAGTCAGAACTTGTTTTCCAGAGTGGAAAAGGTGACGACTAGAGGACATAGCTTTAAGGTGAGAGGGTCAAAGTTTAAAGGAGATGTGCAGGTCAAATTTTTGCAGTGGGTGGTGAACCTGGAATGCACTATCGGGGATGGTGGTAGAGGCAGATATGAAAGTGGCAATAAGAGGCTTTTAGATAGGCACATGGATATCCTGGGAATGGAGAGATATGGATCATGTGCGAGCAGAAAAGATTACTTTATCTTGGCATCATTTTCAGCATGGACGTTGTGGGCAGAAGGCTCTGTTCCTTTATTATATTATGTTATGTTCTCTCCTACCCAATGGAAGTGATTTAATTTGAAAGATTGCATAAATCAAGGCAGTTTAAATTCCAGAGCTTGTCGATATAATGTTTGCCAAAATAAGATAAGCTGTTTGATAAAGCTGAATCCTGAAACTAATAAATTTACTGTGGTAGAATATCAAGATTTGCTTGTTAGCATAATCAAAGCTGCAATATAAAGAGCTTACAAAAGTCACTTGGAATAAGAGGTGGTAACAGCTGCTGATGTAACCACGACAAGTTAGGATCAAGGGTTGAATCTGCTGGTACTTGGGGGACCAAGGGAAAACGTAATTACTGTAGCCAAAGTTTAACATGAAATAATTTTACGCAAAAAAAACCTGAGTGCAACAAAATTCAGAAACGGTTTTCAAAATTCATCGTATTCCAATAGGGTTCAATATTTTAGTTTCAACGTTATTTTTCACAATTATTTTGATGTTGCAATGCAAAATTCATTATTTTGCCAAGCTTTGCATCCACTGTAATTTATTTGGTACCTCAAACTTGGTTTGCTTGTGCATGAAGATCCCTCATTAATTGCTTACCATTAATCTATTGTGACTAATGCAATGGTAAGTGTCCCTGGTCAGTGGAGAGAGAGTATCATCTTATATTAAAAGATCTCCAGTATATTAAAAAAAATAGTACAGTTAAGGGAAGAATGCAAGCCTTTTTAAAATTTAAATTATGCAATTCTGCTGAGTTATTATTTACTTATCATATATCTCGATTAGTGGCATGGATACAAATTGTGCATAATTTGCCTTTGACTGCAACTGGATCCGGCCCAGCCGATGTGCATTATTTTGGATTTGCCTGCCTAACTCTCGGCATTTCTAGCATTAGTTTATTAATTGTGTCCCGCAGTTCTCCTTGTGTGCATTTATTTGTGTGCCAGACTCAGGACAGAAAATGAGACCTGGGTTGTTAAAGCTGTGTAAGATACATATATACCTCACACAGTCGGACAGATGAATGCACTTCAGTTGATGAAGCTTCCCAAAAAACTGAAGGCTCCCCCAAAACTGAAGATTTCCCCCCCCCCCCCAAAAAAAAATGGCTTGTCTTATCATGATGCGTTTTTTAAAATTATTTGGTCGGCACTTATTCACATTTTTCTTTAATATTTAATTTGAAGGCAGCAGGAAATATAGAATGTAGTACTCGTATGAAAGTGAAGAAGTAGAAGTCAAATTGTATTAAAAATGATATGGCTTTATACCTTCAAGTTTGTTGAAGCCTTTACATGTGTTTGTGTTTCTGAAATGTGTAACTTTATAAAATGCAAATCAGATTCTATAAGTGGCAGCAAATATACAAGGAGAAAAATCTGACCACAAAATATTTTCTCAATACACGGTTGCTTAGTTTATTAGAAGCTGAAGACAGTAGTTATAATATTTTAAAGCTTTTCTATGCAGATGATGAGACAAGCTGTTTTTCATCATTTGTCAACTGCTTAACACATCTGCCAATGTTATCCTGGTGTGCACAGCCAAGACGGAATTTTAAAAATGCATGCATGTGGATTAGGGTCAAGCCCTGTGTTTTTCTAATACAGTAGGTTCGCTGATACAACTGCAGAAGTAGATCTAACCAACAGCGGTGAGATGCCTTAATTGAGACATGCTGTCAAAGTGACAAACACATTTGCATATAGTCTATTTATTTTTGCTGTAACGGCCTGCAGTTTGCTGTTGGTTGAACATTCTTAATCAGCCTTCTCTAGCGAGCCTGCTGAAAGCTGTCCTCTATACTGTGCTCTTCTACACTGCCTGACAGTTTGTCTAAATAGGGAAGGGACAGAAAGCTGTGTTATTTATTTTTATTTTTTTTGCTATTGCTTTTGCCATTTTTGCATTCAATCAGTGGGCACATTTATTACTCAAATGCCAGTGGACTTGTTTGCTTGCATAGAGTCCGTGAAGAGAAAAAGCATCTACACAGACAACCAAACACTCTTCAAAGTGCTTTCCTTTCTGCACATCTGTCATGTCCTGTGATGTAAATATCAATATTCCTTGAAAATGAGACTTTGCTGTTCAAAAAGAGACAAGATTCAAGAAAGAAAATCAGGAAACCGGTGTCTTGCACTCTTGACATTTGCCTCTGTACAAATAACCATGAAGATTTTTTTTAATGCATTATCCAGTTATCTTGAAATATTCATAATATACCTACTCCAATTTTGGAGTGATAATTGTGTTTAATAATATTTCACAAACTGCTACTTGGCTCCAATAATTGCATTGTCTGAAATTCAGAAATTTATCAGATGACTTTAGTAATTCTGTAAAATTCCTTACCCAAGCATAAAATGATTCCAATTATCTTTTGTCTTTCATTCTTTGTCTACTGGTCAATCCCCAGCTGAATTAAACCTGGAAATTTTAGAAGTTGAGATAATATTACTGACCTCATTACAAACATAGGTGATTTTACAACCGCTATTTCAAAACAATAGTATAGATCATAGAGGATATTCATTCAGCAATAACAAAATCAAAGTATAGGAACAACTGGATATAATCTCTCTTAAATGCTGTTCTGTCACCTTGTAAAGTTGACCCACCTCAATGTTAATTATATAAGCTTTGCCCTTTTAATGAAGTTAATATGGAAGGATGTTATTTTGGACAACTTGAACACTATTATCACTGTGCTAACCAACCACCAACATATTAATACACAAAATGAGGCCTTTTGTCCCTTTGAATCTATGCACGCTTTGAAACCAGGCTATTCCCTATTATTTTATTTCCCTGTACCTCTGCAATCTGTTCACTTTCTGAGACCAAGTCACTTTCCTTTTAGATTCCTTTGCCACATTTATATTGTGGGGCAATTTACAATCCCAGTTAATCTACCAACATGTTTTCGGGGTTGTGGGAGGAAACCAAAGAACCCAGAAGCAACCCACACTGTTAATCGGAGAATGTCCACCCAGATAGAATCTGAGGTTCGAATAGAACCGGTGACTCTCGAGCAGTTAGTGCTCGATCGCCATGCTGCTCTTCCTTGATCCCATTGCTCCTGGCGTGGAAAAAAAACACATTCTTGTGCTGTGCAGGAAACTGAAGTAATGCTGAGAGCTGAAGGAGCTCTGATCTTGAGTTTTACACGTGTTTGATTTTTGCGCTTTTGAAATAATGTACTTGTTCCATTGCTCGATTTGCGTGCTCATATTTTTGGAATAACGCACTCAAATTTACAACTGAATGTTTAGTAACATATATGTTTAACTTGAGCGTTTTTCAATTACAAGCTGCTTTTCAAGCACGCAACCCCCGCGTCAAAAGTGAGGTGCCTGTATTACTATGAGTACAGATACTAGTTAGTTAGAATTAGTTAAACAGTATAGATCTGCACCACAGCTTCAACCTGCTGGGCCTTGGGAGCTGCTGGACCCAGAATGTCGGGCAAGAGCTTCAACCTCCAGTTGTTACACCAGTGCAGTTGAGTTGGCAAGGCACTGATAGCTCAATCAACTCCTTTTTCCTATTAAATTATGATACATTATTTGCTGCCACCCAGCATAATAATAATAATAATAATAAATTTTATTTATGGGCGCCTTTCAAGAGTCTCAAGGACACCTTACAAAAATTGAGCATGTAGAGGAAAAACATGTAAGGGGAATGAAATAAATAGTAGAGACATGACTAGTACACAAAGTAAAGACAGAATTCAATACAAAACACAGTATGAGGCAATTAATGCACAGATGAAAAGGGACGGGGACGTGGGGCTAAGGATAGGCAGAGGTGAAGAGATGGGTCTTGAGGCGGGACTGGAAGATGGGTGAAGGACACGGAATTGCGGATCAGTTGGGGGAGGGAGTTCCAGAGCCTGGGAGCTGCCCTGGAGGATGCTCATTTGAAGATGCTCAGCCCCTTAGAAATTCCAGTGTGTTTGTTCACCTGCATCACATTTGTGTGCATTGCTCCCACCTCTTCCCACAAACTTTCCTTAAGACGGTCATGAAGAACCACTCTTTGATCTTCACCACACAAATTGCCACCTTGGTCTCTCATACACACAACTTTGAGTTATGCTCTTTGATTTTACTTACCAATATATTTTCAGATCTTCTCTTTACCTTTTCACTTTTTTTTCCCCTTCACCTTTTCTCTATCCTTCTTCTTGGATTAAGTACTTAGATTCTGCCAAGGGCTTTCCTTTTAAAAAAAACGTAATTCCCCCATGACAATGAGGGAACAGTGGATGTGATTGTTACATTT
Organism: Amblyraja radiata; assembly: GCF_010909765.2. Lineage (NCBI taxonomy): Eukaryota > Metazoa > Chordata > Chondrichthyes > Rajiformes > Rajidae > Amblyraja > Amblyraja radiata. The sequence continues at coordinate 20,289,858 of NC_045987.1, read as the reverse complement.
TCTTCACATGTGGACCTCACTATTTTCTTCTTGAATGTCACTCACCGCTTTAATGGAAATTTACCATCAAACAACTACTTCCATTCTGCCTTTGTTTGATTATATTTCCATGTCAGCACTGTGCCTTTCCCAGGATGAGCCTTTACTCCTGTTCTCTACCTGTTTTTCTCCCCATCCCTGTACTATACGACTGATACCTCTGAAGAAGGGTCTCAACCTGAAACATCACCCATTCCTTCTCTCCAGAGATGCTGCCTGTCTCGCTGAGTTACTCCAGCTTTTTGTGTCTGTCTGTGATACCTCTTACACTTCCCCATCTTAATTCCCTGAAGCTAGTCCTGAATTGCACCCACCCCCATTGCACCACCCCCATACCAGCTAAAACGATTCTCCTGAAAACACCATAAAAATTCTGCGCTTTCGATCCCATTTAAACTAATTCAATCCCGGTTAATATTAGAATAGCAAAATACCCTGCTATTACTAATCTATAATTTTCACACATTTCTATCACCTACAATATTTTTAATAATCCACAATGCCCACTAAATAATCCACTCAATCATTATAATCTTGTATTGTTAAATAAATAAATTGGTCCAGGAACGAGACTGGAGTTCTCCAAGGAGTTGCCATGGCTGACCTCTGAACACACGCAGCATATTGTCATCGTTAGAAAGCATCCCAGCAGTAAATCGTCAGTACCGCGAGTAATACAACAGACTACCAGCAAATTCAAATTGCTTCTGGCTCCTTCCCAATCTGCATCTCTGGAGTGATACGCCATTGTCGCATGATCTTTGACAGAGAATACCTTGGTCGTCGGGCTTGCCATCAAAATGTTTACCAGCTGCTATTTTTTTTAGCACGGGGAAAAACTTGGCACAAATTTCTTGAACTAATTCATCGTTGTATTTTTAAAGCTCGGGTTTAAATGATTAGTGTCGTTTGAAAGGAGGTTAATTTAAAATAATTATGCAAATACAGCTTATTCACGCTGTTAACATCTGTCTGGACAAGTGTAAGATTATGGATTTGGGCAGGGCTTTCAGAATGATAAATTCTTAGCTAATTGAGGTAGTGGAAGAGAGGATTCTTCATATGCAGAAGTGTCTGAAGGTAGCAAGGCCAGCGGTTAAGTCTGAAGAAGGGTCTCAGCCCGAAACATCACCCATTCCTTCCCTCCAGAGATGCTGCCTGTCCCACTAGGTTACTCCAGCATTTTGTGTCTATCAGCGTTTAATACAGGATACTTCCCTTCATTAAGTGCTGCAGTAACTCAGTGGGTCGGGCAGCATCTATGGGGGAAATGGATAGGCGACGTATCAGGACAGGACCCTTGTTCAGGCTGCTGCACACTATTTTGCGGTTTACTCAAGATTCTAGCTTCTGTGGTTCCTTGTGTCTCCACTTCCCTTGATTGACCAACACAGTGAAGATGAGAGCAGAGAATGCTGGAACAATGCTGCGTATGATTCCAGTCAACAAATATCAACTACAGCACAAGAGAGGTTGCAGAGGAAATATGCAGATCATTTTCTGGGGCTGGATAATTTTAGTTCCAAGAAAGAAAAACAATCAACCAGACTGAATTTTTACCATTGGAACACGGGACACTGAAGGAAGTTTGGGCGGCGCCGCTAGTATAGTTGCTGCCTCACCGCACCAGAGGCCCGGATTCGATCTGTGTGGAGTTTGCACTTCTCCCTGCGACCACGTGGGTTTCCTCTCACATTCCAAAGACTGTAGATTAATTGGCCTCTGTAAATCACCCCTAATGTGTAGGGAGTAGATGAGAAACTGCTGACAGGAAGGCACTGCAACGGGTGATGAAAACCGCTCAGCACATCATCGGTGCCCCGCTCCCTGCCATGGATGCCCTCCACCGCAAACGGTGTCTGAGACGGGCCGGGAAAATCATCAAGGACCTCTCTCACCCTAACCATGGACTATTTGCCCTCCTCCCATCAGGGAGGCGGTACAGGAGCCTCAGCTCTCGCACAAGCAGGCTGAGGAACAGCTTCTTCAACAACACCATTACACTGCTAAACTCAAAGTCCCGTCGCTAGCTATCTTTAGACTCTCCCATTTGTATACATTTATTTGCCTATGTACCAGTTTAATTCATCCACAGTCCACACATTGTTAACCAGTATTTTTATTTGTATTTTTATTTTGTACTTTTATTTTTATTTCTACTATCTTGCACTATGACCAGACGCTAAACTGCATTTCGTTGTACCTGTACTCGTATTTGTGCAATGACAATAAAGTTGAATTGAATTGAATTGAAAGTGGGATAACACGGAACTGGTGTGAGCAGGTGATTGGTGGTTGGCGTGGCGTCTGGGCTGAAGGACCTGTCTCCATAAAGTATCTTTCAATTCAATTCAACATTTTGAGGGTTTAGGCAGCTTGAGTAGCAAAGACCTGTTTCCATTGGGAATAATTAAGGGCATAGATTTGAAATAATTGCAGCAGGAATTTAAAGAGAATATCGGTTGGGGCATAATCTCATGGAGAGAACTGGAAATCTGGAACTCTCTTTTTAAGAGTGCTAGAGGCAGAAATCGTCATGCAAATCTACAGAGGAAGCACTGGGAAGTGAGATTCAGCTGAATATGAATACAATGGGCTGAATAGTCTCCTGTCCCAACGAATTCAGTGGAGCAAACCCAAACCCTTAACTTAACTCCCATTGATTTTCAGGAGAGTTAGCAGAAAATAAACATAACAACAAGCCACAGAAGGAAATTGATTGTGAACAAAACCTAGACAGTCATGTCAATACTACATCAGCATGTTCAATACTACAGTTAAGGGAGAGAGAGAGATTGTGGAAACAGGCCCTTCGGCTGATTGAGTCCACATCGACCATCAATCACTTGTTTACACGTGTCCTGTGTTATCCCACCTTCGCATCCACTCCTTATACACTTGCTGTTAGCAAGTTTGTCTGATGAACGAATGAATGGGAGCAGTCCCTCCTCACACTGGTTGCCCATTTAATCTCCAGAAGACCTCATCCTTTCTGTAGCTGTCCCCTGTCTCATGCCTTGTCATTGCGGTCTTACTTTCCCCTTTGCTTCCCTGTACTACCAGTTAAGTACTTTTCAAGTCTAGTCACTGGTTTAATGAAGGACATAGAGCAGTGAGCTACACACAGCCAGATCCTGGGCACCGGTTCTTGGGACAGTGGAATTTGTCAAAGTGGGACAGGGTGCGGCTGGGTAGGATGGGTCCAATGTCCACAGGAGATGTTTGTCAGTGTTGTTAAAGAAGGTTTAAACTAGTGGACCAGGAGCATGGGTACCTCAGCAGGCAGTTGGAGAAGAAGAACACAGCAATAGAAATGGAAGAGAAAAATTAAAGGCAAAAGGGGAAGTAGTTAGAGAATAAGTAGTCAGCATGGACTGGGTGGGCTGAAGAGCCAGTTTCCACACTATATGTGTGAATTACTCAATGGCTCCAAGAAGCAAATAGTGTTGCAGCAGACCCAAGAGATGGGGTGGGGTAGGAAGGCTGGTAAAAAAAGAGAGAAAAATCATGTAAGAAACAAGATAAAAGCAACTAAATAGTAGCATGTAGGGATAAATAGGTATGATAAAATAGTCATTGCAGAGGCAATGTTACTGGGATAACAAAGCTGAGAACACAAGCTCTAGGGAAATTTGGGGAAGGACAGGTGAGAAAGAAAAGATGCTGTGGAGACTCTGCCAAATAGAAATTAAATAAGTACATCAGTCTGAACAAGGCCCCCGGCCAAATTATCATCCATCCATTCCCTCCACAGATGCTGCCTGACCTGCAGAGTTTTGCTTAAGTACAATGTAGTTTTAGAGAAATAAAGTTGGATAGAAAATAAAAATGCAAGGAAAATAAGACAGTGGTAGACGTGGTGTGTAGACCTCCAGACAGTAGCTTTAATGTAGAAACAGGAATCAATCAAGAAATAACGTGACGTGTACAAAAAAAGTAGCACATTCATCTTGGGTGAGATGAGTTTATGTGAGATGAGATTCATGGAGATGAGGTTAATCAGTTTGGGAATAGTCGCCGCAAGAAAGAATTCCCAGTGGGCATTCAGGAGGGTTTTGTACATGTTAAACAGACAACCCTAGAACTGGCATTTTTGGATCTGGTAAGGGAAAATGAGGCAGGTCCGATAAATAATACAAGAGTTAAGGATCCCCTGCAAAGTACCATGATAAGATTTAGCACTTGGCTTCAGAATGAGACACTTGAGTTTGAAACTACTAGGTTAAACAAAGGAAACAGGAAATGAGGATACAGTTGGGTAAAATGCTCAGGTCAAGTAGAACAACAAGTAAGACATCTGGTGGCAGAGGTTTGAGGAGATCATTCAGGACTCCAGCGAAATATATGAGATGTGGGTGATCCAGCCATGGAACTAGGAGCTGAAGGAGACAACACAGCAGGTGACAAAAGTTAATGGTATTCCCAAGACTCGGATAAATTCAGAATCCAGCAAAGAAGGACGAAAATATTAACCAAGAAAGAGAAAATGAATTAATGAGGCCAAATTAGTGTGGAATTTAAAAACTTAAACTTGTTTAAGTTGATCATAGAAAGGGAGAGAGTCAAAGTGACTCTTAGATAATGAGACTGTATAGATTATTATGGGATAATAATCAAGGAAATAGCAGAGTTGTTAAACAAATATTTGGTATAGATCTTTACAGTAGGTGGTAAAACCACTATGTACTACTGTGTAGAATGTCAGCATAATGGCGATGGCTTTTGGATAGGCATATGGATATGCAAGGAATTGGGGGGGGGGGGGGGGGGGGGGTATTGATTATGTTCAGATAGATAAGAAATTTACTTTTCATCATGTTATGCACACGAGCTCCGTATCTGAGGAAGGATGTGCCGGCTCTGGAGAGGGTCCAGCGAAGGTTTACAAGATTGATCCCAGGAATGAGTAGGTTAACCTATGATGAGCGTTTGTCGGCACTGACCCTGTACTCGCTGGAGTTTAGAAGAATGATGGTGGAAAGTGAAAGGCTTGGATAGCGTGGATGTGGAGAGGAAGTTTCCATTAGTGGGAGAGTCTAGAACTAGAGGTCATAACCTCAGAATTAAAGGACGTTCCTTAGGAAGGAAATGAGGAGAAATTTCTATTGTCAGAGGGTGGTGAATCTGTGGAATTATTTGCCACCGAAGGCTGTAGAGGCCAAGTCAGTGGATATTTTTAAGGCAGAGATAGATAGATTCTTCATTACTACAGGTGTCAGAGGTTATGGGGAAAAGGCAGGAGAATGGGGTTAGGATGGATGGTGGAGTAGACTTGATGGGCCAAATGGCCTAATTCTACTCCTATTCCCTATGATCTTATGACATTGTGGGAAGAAGGGCCTGTTCTTGTGCCTTTACTGTTCTATGTTACATGTGTACAGTACACAATCCAGTATACACAGTAAATACTTAAAAATGCAGGATCAGAATACCATTACAGTCTGAACTAATGGAGCCAAAGCCTCCTGGTGGTATCCATCCAAGGATCTTAAAATAAATGGTTGCAAAAATAGTGAATTCTTTAGTTGTAATGTTCCAAAATGTCTCCTTAGATTCTGGAGTGGTACCAAAAGATTGAAAATTGACCAATATTCAAAACGGGCGAGAGACAAAATATAAGTCTCTCTGCCCATCGTCTATCACTGGCAAAATGTTATTAAAGTAATCTGATCCTACCTACATGAACAAGGCCATTTTTAATCCATCTCTGCTTCAGTAGTTTTCTGTCACCCAGATAGAAGCAGTGAAGTACAATGAAGTAGCGATAGAGTTTTTAAGAAGGAACTGCAGATGCTGGAAAATCGAAGGTAGACAAAAGTGCTGGAGAAACTCAGCGGGCGCAGCAGCATCTATGGAGTGAAGGAAATAGGCAACGTTTCGGCCCGAAACGTTGCCTATTTCCTTCGCTCCATAGATGCTGCTGCGCCCGCTGAGTTTCTCCAGCACTTTTGTCTACCTAGCGATAGAGTTTCCTGGTGCCATGTAAATGTTAGACTTTAGAGACTTTAGTGATACAGTGTGGAAACAGGCCCTTCGGCCCGCTCCAACCAACGATAACCCTGTACACCAGCACTATCCTACACACTTGGGGCAATTATCAGAAGCCAATTAACCTACAAACCTGTTTATCTTTGGAATGTGGGAGGAAATCGGAGGACAAGGTGAAAACCCACGCAGTCACAGAGAGAACGTACAAAATCAGTACAGACAGCACCCGTAGTCAGCATCGAACCCAGTTCTCTGGTGCTACAACGCAGCAACTGAACCGCTGCGCAACTGTGTCCACCTATATCCATACTATGTTTCATGAACTAGAAATGAAAAGTTCTAACAGTGCTACGGAAACACCTGAACAAAAGTGATGCACAGTCTGAGGGAAGTTAATTAAAAATGTTTAAATGACTACGTGCATGAATCCAGCTTTAAGGTTCTCGGAGCAACAGAATGACTTTGAGCTTTTCACTTAATCTGTAGATGTTTCATTATAAAGTGGTGCAGGAGAAAGGGTGAGATGTCTCACTGCTTTGGAAGACATGATACTTTGCAAGCGTTTGAGAGGAACTGGCTTCCAGTGCTCAGGTGAACTTCATTGATAATTATTTTCATGTAAGTGCAGACAGGCAAGGGGATTGAGTTGCCACTGCTAATACCTTCTATCGTTTGTGACACTAGCTCACTCCATTCATGTTGGATTTCATTATTAATTTGACTTCCACTGACTATAATGTACTTGAGTCTGATGAAGGGTGCCTGAAACGTCACCGATCCATGTTCTCCAAGGATGCTGCCTGACCCGCTGAGTTACTTTGTGTCTGGTTTTTGTAAAACAGCATCTGCGGTTCCTTGTTCCTACATTTTGACTATCATGTACAGTAGAATTGCCATTGAACAGCATGGAAAATAGAGAATGTCTCTGTAGTGAGGTTCACATGATAGTCAAGTATCATTGAACCATCAAAAATAATGTCATGGTTCTTCTAAATAACATTCCCTATTCTGGGGCATAAGGCAAGTGCCAAACAAGTATTTTGCAAATGTCGGATCATTTCTTTATAAAAATCAACAGACAAATCAAGCAGTCCTTTGAGTGTACAAATGAGGATCAAATCCCTGTTGAAGGCTCCTTTTACAAAGGTGTTATCAAGCAAAGGTTCACTTTTACATCTGAATCAAAATCTTTATGTGAAGACAGGAGGAAGCAGGCACAGCTCCACAACCCTTGTTGCCCACACCAACCCCTCTCTACTGTATCCCTTTCTCAGGTTTACTCATTGTAATTACCGCATGCTTCAGGGAATCGCAGTATTGGTAGCTTAGTCTGGAGGAGAGCGTTTCCAATGCAAGAATTCTCTCCCCATGCAACAATTCAAATTCATCTGTATTTTCCAGTGAATTGACCTCTGGAAAATCACAGCCTGGACCCTTAGCAGGCTATACCCTGTTTCATTACACAAACAAAATGAAAGAAAATTGAATTTCTATTGGGCCTCTCGTGGCATCATTACGCACTTTTGAAATGCAGTCCATTGTGCTCGCGTGTAACTTAATGCAGGTTTGAATCGCGGTTTTAGCACGGCACGGTGAAGTTTATTGTTTGGCGGCTGCAACAGTCAATTATGAGCAAGTATTAAACCTTCCTCATTGATTCTCAAAATGCTGTCGTCTTCAGTGACGCAGTTGTAAAATCAGCAAGAGCGAAGCTGCCCATTCCCCCACCTTGGATTGCAAATGTGAGGCCATCAGCTGCCTAGTTCTTGGTGTTTGAGAAGTTTAAAATTATGCAAGCAGTCATGTGCCAGAGGTGCCCTTGAGGGTTTTACTCCCTGAATTTCCAGCAGTTACTCTTCGTTAGGAGCCTGGCGATGTTTAATAAGGAGGTTAGGCTGCTGGCACCTCCAGTGCTTATTTGTTCTAGGAGGGCTCCAGGGCTGATGCAGGAAGCAGATCGGCCAGAGCTGATCATTACAGGGGCATGCGCTGCTGTGAATAAAAATGTCACAGGATTTCTGTCCTAAGCAGTGGAAAATGTCATTCCTGTCAAGCAGATATTACAGGACTAGCGTGTAGTCAGTGCAAATTGGTTGGTTGCATGTTCCCCGAGTTTTTGACATCCTTAGATTAAGTCTGAAGAGAAACAATGTTGACCTATTTATCTGTTATTGCTGATGTATATTCTTTTTTGCATGAAAAGGCATTTGTCAAATACTAATTAAAAAATTTTTGGAAAAAAAAAAGTGAAGTAGGGGTGATTTGTTCGTGCTGACAGCAAGTATTTGACTAACCGATACAAGTGGGATATTGCAGGTGATTTTAGTTATACCCCAAACACTGATAATGAGGGTTTTTAATGGCGCACGGATTGTCCAGCCAGGACCAAGCTGAATGCTTTAGTCCCGACTAACCAAAGAAGAAGAAATCCAAACAGTGTCTTTTGTTAATGATTGAGATAGAGAAATGGGAAGGAAAAATCTGAATGTTTATATTTGCCTTTCACGTCCCTTTTAGAACATCCCAAAACACAGAGGAAATTCTGAAGTACTCACCTTTGTAATGTAGAAACTAGGGACTGCAGATGCAGGATTACAACATTTCTCTCTTCAATAAACATACCTCCTGTTAGTCTGTGGGTCAGAGGGACCTGCCGTGCACCCTCCCTATGACCCTACTTCTTGGGTGTCATTTTGTTCACTGGTATCTCTTCTGTCGGAAAATGATGTTCCCAAGAAAAAAACTCATTTGGACTATGTTTATTAACTCCTTATTTCAATCGATGTCAAAATTGTGTTTTTTTCACACTTTGCCCTCTTTCTTGTGGCCCTCCTCCATCATCCTACGTCAACCGGAAAGCAAATCCAGATTTTCGTGTGCAGCAGTGGACGCAAACGGGATCATGGCCCCCAATATATCCTCTTAAAAAGTGCATTTTCACTCATGATACATGCGCCTTCCTCCTCTCCTGAGGCTGCCAAATATGAATTCCTGCTCACATCCTTGAGTAAATGTTGAGGCAGCTTACAACGTCTAACATTTTTACTTTAATTGACGGAATCAGCCAGTGTAGGCCGTGTAAATTTGCATGAACCAAAATGTGAACAACAGGGAAAGACAGATCGGTACTCTTCTCAACACTTTTTTTTCCTTAAAGGACAGCCCACAGTGTATTTCAACTATTTTCCTTTTGGTGTGATTCAGCAAGGTTGAGACAGCAAACAGGGCTGAGCTTATTTGCAGTTCATATATCCATCTGCAGCTTTGGCATCCTGTAGTCCTTAACTTCCTGACACTCACTCAGAAGAGTTGCTATCTCCTGAAGGTTCATTCATTGCCTCTGTGACATGTGTCAGTAAACTTCAACTGCAATCTGCCAGAAGGAAATTGAAGTTTAGCTTTGGAGAACAGACCAAATACTGCAGTAGCAGGACATAGAAACATAGAAAATAGGTGCAGGAGTAGGCCATTCGGCCCTTCGAGCCATATGATCATGGCTGATCATTCAAAATCAGTACCCTGTTCCTGCTTTCACCCCATATCCCTTGATTCAGTTACCCCTAAGAGCTCTATCTAACTCTCTCTTGAAAACATCCAGTGAATTCCACAGATTCACAACTCTCTGGGTAAAAAAGTTTTTCCTCATCTCAGTCCTAATAAAAAGTTTTACTCATCTCAGTCCTAATGCTGACGTACTATAGTGAACATTTAGGCTTTAAAAACTTTTTGCACAAGGAAGTGCAGAGATCCATATCCCTCCAAACCTATCCTTTTCAGTGCAGCTGGAAGATCATCTACTTGGTGAAAGGCGCTCTTTGGTCTGCCCAAAACACGCTGACGTGCCAACGGAGCGAGATTTCCACCAGGGAATGTTGCCGACTGGCCCATTGTAAACTGCAGGAATATGTGCTGAGGGACCCACTGAAGCTCAGTGCAACCAACGCCAAGGCTCTGTGTAAGGGTGCTTGTTCTACAGACGACCACAGTCTAGGGTCCTTTCACTGCTGTACATTAAGGGGCAGAGTCCAGTGGGGACTCATCAAACAGGGGAAGGGATATTACCCCAGGGGGGCACACGAGTGGTACTGGTGCGTAGTTGAAAGATGGTTGCAAACACTACTGAATATGACACTGAGAATGTAGGAGGATTTTGTGTTTTGTATATATTCTTATTCTGAATAATATGTATTTTTGTTAATAAAAAAACTCTATTGGCGACCAGTTACAGAAGCATGTGCTCTGTGAAGAGGGAGTCGCCTGCCCTTAAGACCTTGAGAACAAATGATGAAAATTTAAAAACTAACAAAGAAAATAATTCTCCAAGCCATCACTTCTCTGACCGCCACCCCCCCCCCCCCCGCCCCCGCCCCCCGCTTCCTAAAATAAAACTTATTTTTAAACTAAATATTTAAAGGGAAAAAGAAAGTCTGCTTGCTGTAACTATCGGTCAGCATTGATTCATTACAAGCACAAAAGTGCTGGAGGAACTCAGCAAGTCAGGCAGCATCCATAGGCAAGATGTTGGGTTGGGACCCATTGCACCTTTGTAATGGGGGAGAAGGCTGGAAAAAAGGTGGGTGTAGGGCAAATGCTGCCTCATCCCCTGAGTTACTCCAGCACATTGTGTTTAACTCAAGATTCCAGCATCTGCAGTTCCATGTCTTCATGATTTAGAGTCAGAGTCATACAGCATGGAAACAGGCCCTTCGGCCCAACTTGCCCACACCGACCAACATGTCTCATCTATACTAGTCCCACTTGCCTGTATTTGGCCCAAATCCCTTAACCCTATCCTTTCCACGTACCTGTTTGTCTAAATGTTTCTTAAACGTGATAGTATCTGCCTCAACGTCCCCCTCCAAGAGTGCATTCCGTACGCCACCACCCTTTGTGTAAAAAAGTTACCCCTAAGGTTCCTATTCCCCCCCCGCCCCTCCCCCCGTCACCAAAACCTATGTTCTCTGGTTCTTGATTCCCCTACTCTGGGCAAGAGACTGTGCGTTTTACCCGATCTATTCCTTTCATGATAGACACAAAATGCTGGACTAACTCAGCGGGACAGGCAGCATCTGTGGAGAGAAGGAATGGGTGATGTTTCGGGTCGAGACCATTCATGATTTTTGTACACTTCTATAAGATCACCCCTCATCCTCCTGCGCTCCACGGTTTCCATTCCCAGCCTGCTCAACCTCTTCCGATAGCTCAGGCATGTTTTAGTTATTTTGTGTTCCAAAACTACGAAGGCACATTGCTGGACATATACTGGTTTTATTAGGCCTGGCTACATCTCCTTGACTGTTACTCTGAAGGGTACAATTAAATAAAGACCAGGGAAGATCAGTGACTTTTCACTGAATTAAATTTTCATTGTTGCAGAGATTTGGATGATCTGTAGTGCAGCCCTTTCTTTTAATCTAACACACTTCACTGAGTATCTCAGCTATTAAGGCAGTAGAGATGATATTAGCACGACTGCAGCCACTGTGATTCACAGACTGAGGCAGATTACTAATAAATCCTTTCAAGCTTCAGTGGAAATAGACATTTTTTTTCCTCAGGTTTTATTGGTAAGCTGCTCATAGTAACAATTAATTAATGTTGCTGGAAGCAGATGGCACTGTATCATTTATGTTATGTTAATGCTTTAAATGATTCTTTGCATATTTATAATGCTGAATTATAAACTGGAATATAAGAATCATAGGCTTGACTGAGGGTTAAAACAATTAATAGCATATTTACACCCAAAGTTACCTTTGTCCTCTGCTGATTTTATTATTTTTTAAATAAAATAAGGGTGGTACGGCTGACGGAGCTGCTGCTTCATTGCGCCAGAAACCCAGGTTCAATCGTGACCTCGAGTGCTGTCTGTGCGGAGTTTGTACGCTCTCCCCTGTGACCGCGTGGATTTCCTCCGGGTGCTCCGGTTTCCTCCCACATCCCAAAGACGTGCGGGTTTATAGGTTAATTGGCCTCTGTAAATTGTACTGGTGTGTAGGGAGTGGTTGCAAAAGTGGGATAACATAGAAGAATCTGAAAAAGGGTCTCGACCCGAAACGTCGCCCATCCTTTCTCTCCAGAGATGCCGTCTGACCCAATGAGTTACACCAGCACTTTGTGTTTATCTCTATACACACTATATAGATCGAGGGTGGGCCAAAGGTCCTGTTTCCATGCTAAAGATAGACACAAAAAGCTGGATAACTCAGCGGGTCGGGTAGCATCTCTGGAGAAAAGGAATAGGTGACATTTCAGGTCGGGACCCTGTTTCCATGCTAAATCCAGGTGAAATCTGACCCTTTTGAGTTTGTAGATGAAGTCCCAAAGCATCGCTGGAATGAGAGCGTTTCCCCAATGACCTCAGTCTTCACACCATGGCGTACAAAATGGGTTGTGTGAAAACCCTGCTTCCACCTGCTTGTGTTCCAGGCATTTTAGAGCCCTTTGCAGCAGAGACAGAGAAAACCACTGCCTGCCCTTTAGAAGAATTAAACCAAATAATTCAGCCAAATGCCTTGCAGGGGTAACAAAAACACTGGAAGAACTCAGCAGGTCAAGCAGCAACTGAGGAGGCAAAAGGTTTTACGTTTTTGAGTCAAATCACTGCATTAGGATTGAGAGAGAAGTCTGAGTCTGTGGCGATATGAGGGAGAGTAGATGAGAGGCTGGTTGATAAGAGGTGGAATCAGATCGGGAGGGGATAATGGGAAGATGGGATCAGGTGAGGGGAGGGAGTGGAGAGATGGACAGAGGTGAACATCAAGGTGGACAGGTGAGTGTGTATGGGGGAAGGTACCAGGGATGTTGGTTACCTGAAATATGAACGTGCTGTTTCATACCGTTTTATTGTAAGCTACCCAAGCTAGGTTTAGGTTCATTTTTGTCACGTAACAAGGTAAAGTGAAAAGATTTGTTTTGCATGCTATACAATCAGATCAGATAATACTATATATCTATAATACTATATACCTAATCTGAGGAAAGACATTCTTGCCATAGAGGGAGTACAGAGAAGGTTCACCAGACTGATTCCTGGGATGTCAGGACTTTCATATGAAGAAAGACTGGATAGACTCGGTTTGTACTCGCTAGAATTTAGAAGATTGAGGGGGGATCTTATAGAAACTTACAAAATTCTTAAGGGGTTGGACAGGCTAGATGCAGGAAGATTGTTCCCGATGTTGGGGAAGTCCAGAACAAGGGGTCACAGTTTAAGGATAAAGGGGAAATCTTTTAGGACCGAGATGAGGAAAACTTTTTTCACACAGAGAGTGGTGAATCTCTGGAATTCTCTCCCGCAGAAGGTAGTTGAGGCCAGTTCATTGGCTATATTTAAGAGGGAGTTAGATGTGGCCCTTGTGGCTAAAGGGATCAGGGGGTATGGAGAGAAGGCAGGTACAGGATACTGAGTTGGATGATCAGCCATGATCATATTGAATGGCGGTGCAGGCTCGAAGGGCCGAATGGCCTACTCCTGCACCTATTTTCTATGTTTCTATATATATATATATATACAATTAAGTCAAACACAAGGACAATGGGTAGAGCATCGGGGAAGATACAGAGTGCAGAATATAGTTTTCAGTGTTGTAGTGGCATCAGTCCATAGACAAAGCCCAACAATTACAATGAGGTTGAGGTGAATCAGAAAGTACCCTTCCTATACGGCCGCCTATTTCCTTCGCTCCATAGATGCTGCCTCACCTGCTGAGTTTCTCCAGCTTTTTTGTCTACCCACCTTATGGAAGGACCGTTTAGAAGTCTGATAACAGAAGGGAAGAAGCTATTCCGAAGTCTGGTGGTGCGCGCTTTCAAGCTTCTGTTCCTTCTGCCTGACTGAAGCGGGGGTGGAGGGGGAAGAAGGAATGACTGGCATGTAACAAGTCTTCGAATATGAAATGTTGTTCTTCAAATTTGCGTTTGGCCTCTCTGTAGCAAAGGTGAAGGTCAAGTTTCCAATCCAAATTTCCAATGAGATAATTTGTCACTGATTTCATGAGTTCATAAGATGTAGGAGCAGAATTAGGCCATTTGGCCCATCGAGTGTTCTCCGCCATTCAATCATGGCTGATCCATCTTTCTCTCTCATCTCCATTCTCCTGCCTTCTCCCCATAACCTTTGACACTCTTGCTAATTAAGAATCTGTCAATCTCTGCCTTAAAAATACCCAATGTCTTGGCCTTCGCAGCCATCTGTGGCAATGAATGCCACAGATTCACCACCCTCTGACTGAATACTTAAACCACCCAGACTGCAGTTCAATTAAAAATCAGCTTGCTTGGAAGTAGAAGCCCAGCAGCCAATCTTTACCAGTGAACAGAGTGCATCTAACGTAGCAATCTCCCATCAATGTTAAAGCTTGCGTTTGATGTGCTGAAAATCAACAGGTGGCTGTCCAAGGCAGGAGCTGGAGCTAAACTCGCGTTCAGGAAGGCAGTCCCCAGTGAGTGGATACCCAAAGGCTCCTGCAGCTGGGATAGCAGTGTGGTGAAAGGTGACTGTCTACGCAGATGTTTGTCTCGATTTAAGAACATGAGACAATGGGAATAGTAGTATGCCCCTCACGCCCACCCCCACCATTCAATATGGTCGCTGGTGACCTGCCCCAGGTCTCGTCTCCTCTTCTCCACCAGTTCCCCAGAGCCCTCTGTTTCCTGAGCTAAATACCAAAATGTATCTCCTCCCCTTTACAACCATTGTGTGGTGGCATAGTGTCATGGGAGCTGCACCATGGCACAGCAGTAGAGCTGCTGCCTCATAGCACCTGAGACCAGGGTTTGATCCTGACCTCGGGTGCTGTCTGTGTGGAGTTTGTACCTTCTCCCTGTGAGAGCCATCATTAGACTGAGAGTCAGGAGGAGAAAAGGAGGAGATAACGTTTCGGGTCAAGACCATTCATCAGACAGAGAGTCGGGCTGGAGAAAAGGACTCGGTGGTGTTTCGAGTCGGGGAGAAATGGAGTAGGTGACATTTCGGGTCGGGGAAAAAAGGAATAGGTTCTCCGGAGATGCTGCCTGACCCGCTGAGTTACTCCAGCATTTTGTGTCTATCTTCTGAGTTTTAAAAAAAGTGAGTCCTGTACCCAGATTAGGAATAACAAATGGAGACGAAACAGAGGTGTTAGGTGAATTATTTGTGGGCAGATCATCCTTTAAAATAGAGTAAACGGGATAGGGAGAGTTGGGGGTAAAGAGGTTGTATATTGCATTCTCAGCCGATGCATGGGAGTTAGGCGAGACCTCATCTTAGAGGAGGCCAGTATCAGCGTTTTGATTTAAAGCCATCTTCTGCTCTCACTCACGACTGTTGAGGTATTACAATCACAGCAACCTTGCTAAATCGTGAGACTTAATGATGGGGAACCCATGCAAGGGGTAACAAAAATCCAAGTTGGATAATATGGTCATTTCAGGTTCGAGGACCAGTAACGACTGACGTTCTGGGCTGTTCTTGTGTGAAGAGTGGATGTCAACACAGTAACATAACGTAATTGACAGATCAGCCTGCAAGCTTCACAGAAATGGAAAAGCAATCCAAATAAATGCTATGCGGGAGAGTTGCAAGCTTTATGCACACAAAACCAAAGCAGACTTAAATCATGATGTCTGCAGGAGCTACTTAATTTGATGAGCATACTCTTGATTTGAATAAAAATAATTGTGGATTTCTGCAGTTTTGCATGGAAGTGGCATATCTTACAAAATTATGTATATGTATGTAAGAATTCTCTATTGCGCGTTCTGACTGTCTGGCTCTTTATTCCTTGCTCTCTAATTACAGATAATGCTCCTCCAAAAGTTGCCACAGGATAAATTATTTAAAAATATGTAAGAGTTTGTTTTAGCTGGAGCCTATTGTGTCAGATCAAGTTCTTCGCATTAGTACACAGATCCTGGCTAACGCCCTCCCAAATGTGTGCAGATTTCAAGTTTGTGTTTTATTATAAGCTGCTTTTTTTGGGGTTTATTTTTGCTTTTCATTGAATTGAAGGGTGATTTGTTCTGATGTTTAAGTTTCCACTTTGATACAGCCAGAGAGAGTCCCTCCACCTCGCCCACCTCCACCAAAGATAAACTCTGCTTCACCCGTGAGTAGAACCCAAGTTGTGTACTTCCTTCATTATCTTAACACCGCCTGAAGTTGCTTTGCTGATTCTACTCACCCTTCTCTACGGCTTTGTGCTGCCTGGCCCTGTGCCAAGCTCGTTTTTGTTTCCCTCTCAGAACAGGTGTAAAACTCTTTCATCCTGTTTTTCTTAATATCTACCTGTGTTTGGTGCTGATTGGCATGAGGATAAAGTCACCGAGGATGCAACTAATTAAATTGCCATAGAACCCTGGGCAGCGTCAGTGCATCTGACGTGGGACTCTTTAGCATCTAGATACGAAACTAACCTCCACTGCATGTGTGGATGTGGCACTTTGTGTTTGTACACAGGAATCGTGCATGTTGTACATGCTCAGAGGTGGCCTAACCTTCTAACTGGGCTAATTACATATTTATTATGTAATCTACAATATTCATAAGGTGTGCAGTGTTCTTATATATCTGTGTGTGTGTGTGTGTGTGCTTGTGCGTGTGTGTGTGTGTGTGTGTGTGTGGTGCTGTGTACCTTTGGCACGTTAGGAAGAGTGTTTTGTGCTAATGTTTTAACAAGTGTTCGGGGGGATGTTTTCAATCACTATTTGCTCCGAGTTTTTTTTCTGAAAGCCAGCAGGGCTAGCTGCACATTATGACTGACCAGTGGACGCTCAGACTGAGCTCTACACACTTAAACCGCTACCATAGGAAAATGGAGTTAATGTGACGAAGTGGTGTAACCAGTGAAGCAAAACATGCCTTTACAGAATAACATGACAAGATGACAATCAATCGGTGTGCTCCCTATCTCAGGCACGCGGAGGCCAAGGGCTCCTTCTTCGGGAGGGAAGGGTGATCAGGGACAGAGCCGTGTAATCAGAGGACCGGGAGCAGGTAATCTGTCAGTACGTCAACTGTAGAATGGGTCTCAGCCTAGCACAGCTTAAGAATGCAGAATGTACTTGACTCCTAAGGACATAGTAGTCTTCTCTTATTAGACACGCCAAACAAGGAACATGCAAGCAGTACCACCGCTCAAAATGTGTACACAGCTGGTAAGTTTAAGAAAAGACAATGATAGTTGTCACAGGACATGGCAGGCCAAGTGCATTGTTAGCAAAACACCAAGTGCTGGAGCAACTTCGCAGGTCAGGTAGCATCTGTGGAGGGAAATGGATAGGTGACGTTTCGGGTCGGGACCCTTCTTCAGACGAAATGGATAGGCGACCTCAAACGTTGCCTAACCATTCACTCAACTGATGCTGCCTGAGCGGCTGAGTTACTCCAGCACTTTGTGTTTTGCTCGAGACGCCAGCATCTGTAGTTTCTTTGTATCTCCAGATTATATCGTATTCCACCTCAGGAAATCTGCGATGATCTGTCTGTTTGAACCACCGCAGACCATGTAGTTGATGCTGTCGTCATGATCTCTTCCAACTCTGTGACCTAACAGATTGCAACAATAGAATAAGCCACAAGATGTGTATCTGGAGTGACACAGGCCTGACCTTGTGTACTGTTTCACTTAAAAGACATTAGCAAACTCTATAGATTTATGGCAGTTAAATAGTTTCATATTAAGTGATCCCGCCCTTTGACTCCTAATTCATACAGTTAACAGAGTCTAAACTCAACACGATTTCAAACCGCAGGCCCATTGCATCAGTAATATAATCACTTTATTAGTTACACCCAAAATAACATCTTTTTTTAAAAACATCACGTGCGGGGCAAGATTTTTTCACAGAGAGTAGTGGGTGCCTGGGATGGTGGTGGAGGCAGCACGTTGCTACCTAAGTGGCATTTAAGAGACTTTTAGCTAGGCCCAAGGACATGGAGGGAATGGATTACGTACAGGCAGAGGGGATTAGTACAACTTGGCATCACGTTCAGCATAGGCATGTGCAGTACTGTTCCATGTTTATAACATTTTTATTCTTGGATTCTAATTCCTTGGTTCAAAAAAATTAACTCTAATTGTTGCTAAAATATTACTCTCCAATTTATTGAGACTTTTCAAATGTTTGATGAAATATAATCACAAACAAAAATTAAAAATAACACGGCCAATCATGTCAATTGCTCCATCAGCTCTTTCAATATCAGTTTGTTTTTTGAGCTCGTAACCCTCTTAGAATGCTACCTTTGAGAATGGTTAAAGAGTGTGCAATGCTCAGCAAGCAAGTCACAAGCAGTGTGCAGAGTTTCTAGCAACCCATTAGCCGTAGCAGTAGGGGACTGAGCCGATTAGCTGGCTGGGATGGGGACAAAGTTGACCCTTTGCCCTGAGCTCGGCAGTCTTCTCTTAATCCCAACCCTCAGAAGGACAGTTGCACTAATATTAACTGAAACCTGCATTGAAAGAAATGCAAAAGCCAAAATTATGTCAATTAACTGAGACAAAAATTAATGGACTCCTGTTCCTGGTACAAGAGGCTTCATTTACATTGGGTTTTGCAGTTGGCTCTGGTCCCTTACACTGGCCACATTCTGCTGGCTCCATTTGGTCCATCTCAGTAGGATGAAGCTTGAATACTGGAATGTGGTCGTATAACCATATATATGAAAGAACAATCTAATTGTGCTGGAACAGGGGTAGATAATGTGGCTCCACACTCGTACAGTGCCATTTCTGCAAAATCTTTTTGAATAATTGTTTAAAAGACACAGCATGGAAATAGTCCACACTGACCATTTACCACACGTTCGTACCAGTTCTATGTTAATCCACTTTCGCATCCACTCCCTAAGCACCAGGGGCAATTTTCACCTGTTTTGGGCAGCACGGTGGTACAGTGGTAGAGTTGCTGCCTTACAGCGCCAGAGACCTGGGTTCGGTCCTGACAATGGGTGCTGTCTGTACTTAGTTTGTACGTTCTCCCCATGACCTGCATGGGTTTTCTTTGCATGCTTCCGTTTCCTCCCATATTCGAAAGACTTAAAGGATTGTAGGTTAATTGGCTTTGGTAAAAATTGTAAATTGTCCCTCGTGTGTAAGATAGTGTTAGTGTGCAGGGATCGCTGGTCGGCGTGGACTTGGTGGGCCTGTTTCCGTGTTGTATCTCTAAACTAAAACTAAACTAGTACAATACCATTTCTGCCAAACATCTTTTTGATTGAAATAGGCCCTTTGGCCCATCGAATCCACATCGACCATTTTTCACTCGTTCACGCCAGTTTAATGTTATTCCACTTTCGCATCCACTCCCTAAACACTAGGGGTAATTTACATCCGTCTCTGTCTATCGCAACAAGACTAGCAGCAGGAGGAAGACATTTGGCAACTCATGCCTGCTCTGCCAGTCAATAACGACATCCGTGTCAGAGGTTCTGTCAATGAAAGTGGTTGCGATGGGCCTTACAACTCCTGTGATGCGGTGGACCACATCACTTTTCCTGTTCCTGTTCTATCTGCAAGATGGTGGTGGACAGGGGGTGAGAGCAGCCTCACTGGAAGCAGATCCCTCCACTGCTCTGCACATGCCCACTTAATGCCACTGTTCCCTCATAGACTTTTAGCAATGTTGTGAGGTGAAGCACCGAGGATAGTAAAATAGAAACAAAGAGTCAGGTTTAGAGAGATGAAGAAAACTGTTAAAATGAAGTTGAGGATGTAGCCGTCCAGGTGAATGAGCATCCTCCCCATGAAGGCCCCGACTATTCTTGCGAGCTTTTATATTGCAATCCTTTGCAAAATGATCTTGCATTTGTCTTTAACCATCTCCATTTTGATGTTTAGGACAGAAAAGTGTTATCATCAGGTCGAGACCCCAGCTGATCATTTGAAGTTTTTGTGGTTGGCATTAGAGATCGCATCTTAATTCCCTAATAGAAACATAGAAACATAAAAAATAGGTGCAGGAGTAGGCCATTCGGCCCTTCGAGCCTGCACCGCCATTCAATATGATCATGGCTGATCATCCAACTCAGTATCCTGTACCTGCCTTCTCTCCATACCCCCTGATCCCTTTCGCCACAAGGGCCACATCTAACTCCCTCTTAAATATAGCCAATGAACTGGCCTCAACTACCTTCTGTGGCAGAGAATTCCACAGATTCACCACTCTCTGTGTGAAAAATGTTTTCCTCATCTCGGTCCTAAAAGATTTCACCCTTATCCTTAAACTGTGACCCCTTGTTCTGGATGACCCCTTGTTCTGGATCCAAGCACATAATGTATGTGATGTGCTTGGATGATCGACAACCTCTATGTGTGCAGGAATTATGGCAGCAAAGTTAATGTTGGGTACAGCTCAGCTACAACGTAGAGAATTAAGAGGTAAATGTTTACATCGGGAAAATATCCTCTTTGTAAATTCAACCTGTTTCAGTAGAAGGATTCCGACCCGAAATGATGCCCATCTATCTCCTCCAGCGATGCTGCTTGACCTGTTAAGTTATTCCAACACTTAGTGGGATTTTAAAAAAAAACAGCACCTGTAGTTCCTTTTTTTATATTTCTTTCATATTCTGCGATTATTAGAAACAGGATTTAAAGATACAAGTAGTGAATTAAAAGGACACTACAATCCTGACGATTTAAATCATACACAATATAACCGATCTATTAGACTAAAAAAAATAAAATACACTTTGCTTAATTAGTTAATGAATGCAGGACATGAGTGATTTTCGTTTTGATAATCACTTTCAATAAGTATGAAATTACTGATTGCACATCATGAATCATGCCTTGTCTATAGCAACATTTCATCTCATAGATCATAGAACAGTACAAACACAAAATGCTGGAGTAACACAGTGGGTCAGGCAGCATCTCTGGAGAAAAGGAATAGGTGACACTTCGGGTCGGAGTACTTCTTCAGACTGAAGAAGGATTCCGACGCGCAATGTCACCTGTTCCGTTTCTCCAGAGATGTTGCCTGACCTGCTGAGTTCCTCCAAAATGTTGTGTCGATCTTCGGTCTAAACTGGTATTTGCATATCCTTCCTACACATCGAACAGTACTGTAACAGGCTCTTTGCCCAACACTGTCTCTACCAAACATGATGCCAACTTAAACTGATCTCTGCGTGCACGTGATCCATATTCCTCCATTCCCTGCATATCCACATGCCTACCTAAAGTCTCTTAATTGCCACTATCGTATCTGCCTTTCTCAATCCCTGGTCGCACATTCCAGGCACCCACCATCTCTGCTTAAAAATAAATCTTGCCCTGCACATCTCCTTTATACATTCCTCCCCTGACCTTAAAGCTGCAAAGAACTAATCAAACACCAGGACCTCCATTGTCTGCCGGTCTCAATGGCACGTCTCCTCCTAACTAAAATTCAGCTGCAATTTTCAGCGAAATATCTTCATTTTGTGCCTTATCAGCGTTTAAAGAGATCTTTGAATAAATTAAACCTTTCCGTATAATGGTGTGTCACCGGGTTTACGTCACTGTCAAGCAGGTCTCATTGTTCACTGATGCTGGCACCAGGCTTCATTTACAAGTCCTGGCAATACTGACATAAACCAAGAGAGGTACTGTGACATGTGCAATACTCCGCAGATGTTAAATCATTAACACAGCGTTGGAGGAAAAAAAGCACATGATATTTATTTTTACATTTTAAATCAGAAAGGTTAGTGTCTTGTGATTATAGATTTAGTAATCGCGCAGCTGTAGTTAATCGCTCCACATTTCAAACCTATTCGAGGAATGTGTCCCAAACTCATTATGTGAAAGCACCACGTTTTTATGTTGCTTTATACGTGATGCTGCTATTTTGTACATAATATGAATTTTATGTTTAATAATTATTAAGTGCGAGCAGTTGGGTCTGAAGCAGAGTCGGATTTGCCCAGTTGGATTTGTCAGGTTCAGAAACACTGTAGGGAATCTGCTTTTTTTTTTTTTTTTTTTTTTTGTCTGACTTTCCACTGAAGTCCCTTTAGGCTATGGCTCCAATCCTTCTTTGCATTTCTCCCCAGATATATCTGGTGTTGCTGACACTAGTGGGGTAATCGCTGGCTTTTCAAAGCTCTTGCGGAAAGGTGAAAGTATTAGCAGCACGATGACAGGCAAGCTTCATGCATCACCTTCCAGCTCAAGCTTAATTAAACAGCCTTTTTTCTTTTTCTTCCTACTTCGTTCTATCATCCCTAATGAAGCAGTCTTTTCCATCGATCCTGCTGATTGCCAGGCATCCCCTTTTGTTTGTTGGCACTGAGCCATTGAGCTGCGCTCTGACAGCTCAGCTCTGCTAATTAGCACTGTTGTTCTTTTCCCCCATGTTTCTCCCTGTTGCAAGTTCAGGCAAACTTGCCACAAACTTAATCCTTCTGTTCCTTCCAATGGGTTCACATGCTTAAGCCGTCTCCATTGTGCCGACTGGCAGCTTTGTCTGACGATGGGCCCCCTCCTCAGCAAGTTCACAATCCGACCTGCTCTGACCCCGCGCTTTTCTTCCCCGATGCTGGCTACACCGAGGTCACGGGTCGGACAACCTCCCCCCCGCCCCGCCAAACTTTTGTTGCATTCTGCGCGGAGTTAAATCCCTGAATGCCTCAGTTACTTTCCTTTGTCATTCCTTTTTAAGTTTGACAACGCTAGTGAATATAGAATTGGATTTTTTCTCCTCTCTCTCTCTCTCTCTCTCCGCCATGGCCTATTGCTCACATATCTTAGTGATTAAAGCGGCCACTGTGCCCACCCTTATTGTGGCGGCTGGTTCAATTCTGCAGCCTCACCCGCCGTGGCTTTAGATTTCTTGCTCTGAGAGTCATCGGTCACTGAAACCAACATTCTCATCAGTAAATTCAACAATTTGACTTTCACGCCCCTGACACGTTTCCCCGATTCCCCGCATGCCAACTCCCATGAAGTAACATCTGTGGAATTACTGCTATCATTTGCTTGTGTAAGGTCATTAATCAGAAATTGCTCTTTAATGATTTTAAACCAGCTGTAATGGTTCAGTTGGTAAAAAAAAAAAACCCTCCTAAACTGAAACTGCTAAATATATTTAAAGAACAACATTAGGTTCCATGTTGTGACTCAGTCTGTAATTGATAATCCCTTTCATTATCTAGTCTGCTTTCATAAATAAAAATCGGTCCAAAGCATCTGATAGACAAAACAGTGAGAAAATGAAACAAGGCACGGAGGAAGCCAGCAGCAGCTTCTCACCAAGGAGGGCCAACATCACTGGCCTGTGCCTCCTAGGAATGGGTTGTGGGGGAGGGGGGAACGGGTGGGGGAGCAGAGCGAGTGGGGGAGAGCTAACATCAACGACTACCCCTTCGGTGACGGAGAGTGTCACAGGTATCAAAGATTGCAAAGGAAGCAGATGGTTGAATCTATTGAATCTCGGATGTGTGAAATGTTCTGCGAAGAGATAGAAGAACACGTGAAGGGGGTGGGGGGGGGGGGAGGAAACAGAATGAGAATAAAATACACACGCTATTTGATCACTTTTAAATTTTCTTACAAATCCTAATTTAAACTACGGCTAAATGATACAGCCTTCAATATTATTTCAGGATAACCACTATTTTATATATAACGTTCAAACATCTTGGGCAATAATTAGACCTTTAGGCCACAGTCCTGAACCTATTTCAGCCCCACAGCACGACATGTCACTTATTAGATTTGTTAATTACCGTTAAACAGCAATTGCAATTTTTGATGACACCCAAAAGCTTACGGCCTTGATATCACCAGTGTGAACCCACTCTGCCTGAATATTCCTTCCTTGCCTTTCCCATGTATTCACGTCCCACCATTGCAAAAGGTAAAAGACTCTAAACCCAAGAATGGCTTTTTCAGTAAAAGTTTCCCACTCCTTTTGTGTGACTTTGACGCATTGTTTTCGAACAAAATGCCTCTTCCTGTCACGTGACCCGGGGATCTATTGGCCATTTTCAACAGTCGGCTTAAATAGACTCTTGCTGCTCTGAGACTGGAAGTCTTTCAACATGTGTCCATTCAGGTGGTGAGAGGCAAGGCTCCCACTGCATTCCAGTGTCCTGTGTGGCAGCTTCCTTGTGTTTCCGGCACGCCGGGGCAGCATGAATGAACGGTGGAAAGAAGCTACAACAAGGAGAATAGCAGGGCGTAGGAAACGGAAGACAGTAGGCAAAAGTGCCGGGGACTAACGGGCTGGGATGGCAGGCCTGCTCGTCACCGCGCTTCCTTCTGGGTTTAACAATTACAACAAAATACCTGATTTTTATACCATCTGCCATCTGACCATTTAGCTTTCTCCAAATGTAGGTGACTGTGAGATGACAACATTTATGACAACATCACCTATCCATGTTCTCCAGGGATGCTGCCTGACCCACCAAGTTACTCCTGCATCTCCTGCAGTTTTCTCTCTCACTCTCTCTCCCTCTCTCTTTCTCTCTCTCTCTCTCTTTCTCTCTTTCCCTCTCTCCCCCTCCCTCCCTCCCTTTCTTTCTTTCTCTCTCTTTATCTCTCTCTCTCTCTCTCTCTCTCTCTCTCTCTCTCTCTCTCTCTCTCTCTCTCTCTCTCTATCTATCTATCTATCTATATCTCTCTCTCTCTCTCCCTCTCTCTCCCTCTCTCCCTCTCTCTCTCTCTCTCCCTCCTTCCCTCTCGCTCTCTCTCTCTCCTCTCTCTTCCAAATTGAGGTGTGTTAGTTGAGACTTGACTGGTTGAACACTCATCTGACTTTGTAAAGACATTCAGCTTCCTCCGTGCAAGCCCACAAGTTTAGTTACTGACCTCAGTTTGGTCATGTGCGTTGGTGGGATTTAAACTATGACTCAGGTTTGCTATTCTATATCTGTTAGACTTGCTTGGACTGACTCAGTGTTTGAAACTAACGATCACATGAACTGCAAATGCACCTGTGCACAGACTTCTTCAGTCCCAAGGAATCCTCGGCCACTGATTCACACAAGCTGCCGGCTTCGAAGCCTGGTTAATTTTTGTTGCCAGTGATAATACAGAATAAGAGCTTGAATTTGACTGCACTGGTGTGGAATGTGATTTCTTAATGCTTTGGTAGTTCCGTCATGCACCTTGATGGAAAGTACTTGTGGAACTTTTCCAGCAGTTGTGTGGCACTGAACTCTTCACTGTTAATCTCACATTTAATCGATCAAATGTGAGGGTGTAGAATGCTTCTGCTTATATCTGAGAATCCATAAGTGTAAAGGTTCAAAGAGTTGAACCCCTGGAGTCACTTGAAAGTGGAGTGAAGGGCCTGCCCCTGGACTGTACAGAGACCAACCAGGCCTCCAGCAGCCCATGGATCCCAGCAGAATCACTGGCATCCAGACTGTGTCACTCTCGGACACAAGCCCACATGCACAGAGTCTGGGACCAAGTCACACCATTGACTCTGTTGTCTTATCCATTTGCATTTGGGTGTTTCAATAGGTTGCTAGACGCAGCATGAAAACTGCTCCTTCTGTCCACCGAGTCCACATCGACTATCGATCACCCATTCACACTCGTTCGATGTTATCTCACACCTTGCACAGTAGGAACAAGTCACAGAGGCCAATTAACCTATAAACCCGCACATCTTTCACAGGTGGGAGGAAACCAGAGCACCCGGAGGAAACCCACGTTGTCATGGAGAATGTGCAAACTCCACACAGACAGCACCTAGAGTCAAGATTGAATCTGGGGCTCCGGCAGTGTAAGAGAGCAGACCGACCAGCTGTGCCACCGAGTTTAATAGAAATGGTGAAACAAGTTGTCGGCATTCAGTTTGAAAAGCATCTTCTAGCATCTATAATCCCATTGCCTTTCCACGATTAAACGTACCATTGCATTATTAAACCTAACACATGGTGTATGCTCGAACCCTGATTCCCCTCTATGGTGTCAAGCACAGGTTTGTTATCATAAACCAAACAAGACTCATTTTTTGTCCAGTCTGTTGGTTTATTGTTTAAAAACTGCCTTAATTTCACCATCTGCCAAAATCGAGATCTGTGCATTCATTTTAATATGCGTTTCATGTTAGCAGCACCTGTCGGTTCACTATGCTTGGATGGAGCTTTAACATTTAATGGGATAATCTGAAATGAGTTCAGGTATGGATGGTATCTTCATGCTGTGGCTGATAATTGATTAAACACTGGCTTCGATCAGTCGAAGAGTAGTGATCTAATGGCATCTGTTAGTAAGTAACAGGCGACTGCTTCATTGATTTTATTTCTCGAAAAGCGTGAAGCAAAATTTAAATTTGAAAATATATCAGGTAAGATAACATTCTTACTACAATACAGCCATGATATGCCGGCCAATGATTCGACAGGCCGAGGATTGCTTTGTGAACCATCTCTACTGCATTGGCTGCAGTTTCATGTGAAGTTTAGTTCAGGAGCAAGTTTGATCCTTCGGAGGTTGCCAGCCCAAAACTGGTACTAATGAGCTCTCTATTTAGCTTTGCCCTTGTAGCTGCGTAAGATGGCCTAAGTCAGCACAGATTTCTTTCCATTGTTACTTGGACTATTTTGTCTGTACCGACGATTCTTTAATGTCTGACCTCCTAACGTTAAATGTTTGTGATAATCTCGGCTGTTGGTTTGCAATACTAAAAAAGGTTTGTTTCTAATACAAATGTGTATGTACAGGCACGACCTCCAAGACCACCAGTTAAGAAACCAAGAAGTAATGTATTGCCGACAGAGACTCGAATATCCTCCATTTCAAGTCCAGAGCAGTAAGTGTTGGCTTCTAGCAGTTACACATTCATGCTCCGAAATGAATATATATGTAAGGGTTTGTAACAATTCGCACTTGGAATTTTTCATTTAATAGCCCATTTAATCCTGACATTCTCAATTTGCAGGTAATTATGTTTGCAAACTTAGCATATTGGCCCTCCGTTTAGCATACTGAGTGGTTTTATGTCCTGGAGATTTTTTATCCTTGTGCAAACTACTTTGACAGGGTCAGGGAGGAAATCTGTGAACTGTTTTGCTGTGTAACTTCAGTTAATATTTATCGTGACAACCTTCAGCAAGATTTGCAAGATATTTCAGAA
The DNA here is from genome assembly GCF_010909765.2 of Amblyraja radiata. Taxonomy (NCBI): domain Eukaryota; kingdom Metazoa; phylum Chordata; class Chondrichthyes; order Rajiformes; family Rajidae; genus Amblyraja; species Amblyraja radiata. The sequence goes on along the minus strand of NC_045987.1, from coordinate 20,262,768 downwards.
TAGGAGGCTTTCGGATAGACACAAGGTATGCGGGTAAGAAGGGGGGATATGGGTCACGTGCAGGCAGAGGAGATTAGTTTAACTTGGGATCATGTTCGCTACATTCATTGTGGACCAGTGGCCTGTTTCTGTGCTGCGATGTCACATGTTAAGACATCTGACACCATAATCAATTCAGCAAAACATGTTTTTAAAAAAACATTAAAAAAATCCAAAATGCTCTGAGAATCAATCACATATTTAAACCTCCTTGAGAAAGGTTATGTTCATGTGTTGCTATGTCCAGTTGCCTATCCTTGTGAAGTAATCCAGTGAATGGTTGGCACTGGATGACTTCAGTGGAGAATTTGCAGTGACAGCAGTCGGAAGTTAGTTGTCTGAGTCATTCCACTTTGCAGTAATGGTGACATGAAGACAGATGACAGATTTTTTTCCCCCCTCAACTTTATTCTGCTGACTGCCATGAATAATCTTCTTCTTAAACATAAATAAACCAAAGGAATAGTTAGATCTCAAGCCGGGTGTTGAGCAGCCAGGTTGTTGTCTCTGCGTCAATGTCTGCCAGGCCCTGAGCTCCATTTGATGGGTGGTAGAGCGGGCACAGAGATGACATGGTTGGCTGTCTGTTGTTCTGCTCCGCATTCATAAGGCTGGGCTCTGCCGGGGCCCACATCTCCACATGCTGGCATTGGAACGCCCAACTCCAGTGCAAAGTCATGAATAATGAATTAAAAATAACAAACAGGTGACTGCTGTGCGAGGGCAAAGATGGATCAAGGTGCATCAGACTGTGCTGTGTGTGTCACTGAACAACACACAGAATTGCAGGCTTGGGTTAAAATGTACTGAATTGTCTCCAGTTTATTTGGGGATGTTCTTCCTGAATAAGTAACTTGAATAAGGAATGAAAAGGTTCAGTTCTCTCGGAGTTGCACCACAGTTCCTACAGCACCATATTACGAAAGCCACTTGATCTATTTTTCTGAGGCAACATCAATTATCAACATCAACATCTTAACTCAGATGCCCATGCCTAGTGTTTAAGAAGGAACTGCAGATGCTGGAAAATCGAAGGCACACAAAAAAGCTGGAGAAACTCAGCGGGTGCAGCAGCATCTATGGAGCGAAGGAAAAAGGCAACGTTTCGGCCCGAAACGTTGCCTTTTTCCTTCGCTCCATAGATGCTGCTGCACCCGCTGAGTCTCTCCAGCTTTTTTGTGTACCTGCCCATACCTAGTGTTTGATTGTCCAATGCAAGCTATATGTACAAAGTGATGTTCTCTTTCAAGTCCAAGCAAAAATAGCCCATATTTACAAATGAAGTTGCCGGTTTAGTTGTAATTTTTTTCTGCCAAATTCTTACCATTGATTTTGTGGGCTATTCCAGTGGGATTTATTTTTAAATTTCATTTATCAGAGTACGGGTGTTGCCAGCAACGCCAGCATTTATTGACCATCTGTACGCTCCCTCGAGAAGGTGGTTAGTAAGGTCATAAGGAATAGGAGTAGAATTAGGCCATTCGGCCCATCAAGTCTACTCTGCCATTCAATCACGGCTGATCTATCTCTCCCTCCAAACCCCATTCTCCTGCCTTCTCCCCATAACCTCTGACACCCGTACTAATCAAGAATCTATCTCTGCCTTAAAAATACCCACTGACTTGGACTCCACAACCTTCTGTGGCAAAGAAGTCCACAGATTCACCGCCCTCAACTTGAACCATTGCAGTCCATCAGTGAGGGTGTACTAAGGCACGGTAGGGGCAGAAGATCTAAGATCTGGGCCTGGTGATGATGAAAGAATAGCGGTGTCTTCCCAAGTCAGGATGGTCTGGGACTTGCGGTGGAACCTGCAGGTGGTGGTGTTCCGTGTCCTCCTTGGTGGTAGAGCTCATGAGTTTAATTATTCTAACCCATGTAAATTGATATTAATATTGGTATTGGTTTATTATGGTCATGTGTACCAAGATGTAGTGACGAGCTTTAAACACCCTTTTTGCAAATCTTTTTTGACCCTTCCAGCCAACTAACCAATTTGGATTCAATCCACGTTTCAGAAAACAATGGACTGTGTCTTCACTGATGTTTAGTTTTGTTTAGAAATAGAGCGTGGAAACAGGCCTTTCCGCTCACTGAGTCCGTGGCGACCAGCGATCGCCTGTACACCAGTTCTACCCTAGACGTTAGGGACAATTTACAGAAGTTAATTAACCCACAAACCTGCGCATCTTTGGAATGTGGGAGGAAACTGGAGCACCCAGAGAAATCCCACGCTGTCACAGGGAGAACGTACAAGCTCCGTACAGACAGCACCCATAATCAGGATCGAACCCTGGTCTCTGGCGCTATAAGGTTGCAAATCTACCACTGTGCTGAGAATGAAATGGAGGTGGTGTAAGATTGGTGTAAATGGGTGGTTGATGGTTGTCACGGGCTCTGTGGGCCAAAGGGTCTATTTCCATACTCTATGTCCCTGTGACCAGATCTTGCTTTTTCTTAATTTCTAAATGTCAGAGTTCTATAGAGATGCTCAGCATCACCAAGCTTTTCCCAGAATAATTAAGCAGAACTTTCCTGGGGCTGAAGTATATTGAATTTATTTAAAATGTTGAGGAAATTAATCAGGCTATTGAGGAGGTGGAGGAGGTGGAGCAGTTGTACTTGCAAAGTATTGGCCACTTGTTAGGTGTTTGTTGTGGTACCAGGCTGGTCACAAGCTCCAAGCATTGGTGGCAAATCTGCTCAGTGGCAGGAATCAAGGGGTAATGATGGAGAGATATGATTGTGAAAGCCTGTTCCCAGCGAGGGGTCTACAAGGATCGGTGCCTTTCGTAGACGATATAATAATGCTTTAGATTTACAGACATAGATTCATAGACATATGCAGCACTGTAACAGGCCCATTGGCAAAACTCTTCCATGATGTCCATCATGCCTATCTTCACTAATCCTATATTCCTGTTCTAGAGATATATCATGGAAACAGGTCCTTTGACCCACCGAGCCGATGCTATTATCGATCACCTATTCACCACCAGTTCTATGTTGTCCCAATTTCGCAACTGTTCTCCAAACTTTAGAGGTACTAACCTACAAACCCACTTACCTTTGGGATGGGGGAGGAAACCGGAGCATCCAGAGAGAACCCATGTTGTCACAGGGAGAACATGCCAACTCCACACAGACAGCACCCAAGGTCAGGATTGAACCGGGATCTCTGGTTCTCTGAGGCAGCAGCTCCACCACTGTGCCTCCATGTAGTCTTAGACCTGATAGATGCCCTCCACTCCTTTCCCATCCTAGTACGCGTCCAAATGCCGTCTTGACGCTGGAAATGTATCTGTCTCCTCTAGCAACTTATTCCATCAAACCACCACCCTCTGCATGAAAAACCGTCCCACTCAGATCTCCTTTAAATTTCCCTCCTCTCACCTTAAACCTGTGCCCTCTCGTTTAAAACCCCTACATCTTGGGGGGAAAAGACTATGACTTGTCTATCCTATCTATGCTCCTCATAATGTTATAAACTTCAAGAAGGTCTCAGCCTCCTTGCCTGCAGTGAAAATATTCTCAGCCTGTCCAATCTCTCCTTATAACAAAAGCTCTACATTTCAACCGGGTTATAGCGGGGGATGACACAATAAAAACATCAATATGTGGGTTGACAGTGGAGAGCAAAGTTGTGTTTCGAGAGGCCCAGCGAGTCAACACCAACGAGCGATCACCCATACACTCGTTCTATCCTACACACTAGGGACAATTTACACAAGCCAATTAGCCGACACACCTGCACATCTTCGGAATGTGAGATCGGAACCGGAGCACCCGGAGAAAACCCATGTCAGCACCTGTAGTCAGGATTCAACCCAGATTACTGGCACTATGAGGCACCAACTCTACTGCAGTGCCAATGTGCCACGAGCTTTAGGCTGCAGGAAGAAACAGGTGGAAAATGGAACATGGATTTCAATCTAGGCAAGTTTGAGATGATGCATTTGGGGAAGTGTAATAAGACATGGACATGCACAAATAATGGAAGATCATTGAGAGGTACGGATGAACAGGGGGGCGTTGGAATGTAGATCCTTAAAGGCAGCAGGGCAGGTCAGGTCAGTAAAGCGGTTATAAAGGCTGAGGGGAATATTTCCTTTATTAGTTGAGGAATACAGTATAAGACCAGAGACGAGCTGCATACAAGATTGGTTAGACCTCAGTTAGAGCACTGCATCTTCTAAGACAGTCCTTCAGAATCGAGGATGATTTGCTTCCTGCCTGCTTCTGTGGGTTCTGACCCTAAACTTGGATCCACAGAATGTCCCCCAGATAGGTCAGTAGATGCCTGGACATGGGGAGCAGGGTTGTGGGGGTGGTGTGGCCCTACTCTCACTTCCCCAGGGCTTCTGCGTCCTCCTGACTCATGGCCTGAAGATTCTCAGTCCCGTCCTCCCCATCCTATGGGTGGCCATGGGCCAGAGTCTCCACACATGGAGATGCTGCCTATCATGGAGAGATGGAGCAACACAGCGTGGAAACGGATTCCTCGTCCCACCGTGTCCATGCCAACCAAGTTGGCCTGCTGGGCCAGTCCCCTTTGCCTGCATTTGACCCATATCCCTCTAAACCCTTCCAACTACGCCACTGTGCTACCCATTCCCGAATTGTTCTGGACCAGGCATCTTCAGAAGTGAAAGGAGCAGAATTAGACCATTCAGCCCATCAAGTCTTCTCCACCATTCAATCATGGCTGATCTATCTCTCCCACTCCTGCCTTCCCCATATTCCCTGATACCCGTACCAATCAAGAATCTATCTATCTCTGCCTTAAAAATATACATTGACTTGGCCTCCTTGGTCTTGGTCAGCAAGGACGCGTTGGGCTGAAGGGTTGATTGTGTGCTGTCTGACAATGACTCCATTGACTTGATAAAGACTTCAAGCAGGACAGCAGCTGTCCCCTTCCTGGCTTTACTCTGCCCCAGGGTGGAGGGACTGTTTACACAAACTTCAGCGTCGCCCCATGTACATTTTCGATTCTAAATATTAGCACTTACAACATTCTAAATATTTACCGCCTTATTTGACACTGGGCCAAACAAATGCAAGGGAGAAAACACTGCGAATACTGGAAATATTTCATGATATACTGACAGGATTGTAAAAAAATATATAATGAATCCTCTACATTGAAGGGCGTTGCAAAAAGCTGGTCAGTTCCAATTTCAGTGCAGTTAATGGGTAAAGTGAATCGAGGGCTGAGAGTATACCAGGAAGAGTAAATTGATGATTACTGTAAAAACAATGTGTAACCGAACCAGAGATGTATAATGGGTTCGGAGCTGGATTGTATACAGAGACTCGGGGCAGCCTGAGGATTTTTTCTTTGCAAAATTGAGTTATTTTTGAAAACTTGTATTTGTGTGTTGTTCCTGATCATTCTTTCTTTGGTTGGTAACGCTCAGATTTATTGTTTTCTCTGATTGAACTGGATAAGAGCCACCGGGTTAGATCACAATCCAGCAGTAAATTGTAACTTGTTCCCTCCTGGGATCATTCCTTGTGGCTTTATCGGGAGGCATTTGCACTATTGCCGTTTATCATCCATACACCGCCTAGGGTTGATAAATATAGGTAGAGGACTAGATAAGACTGACAAAGTTATACTTGTTACTAATTACAATAAGCCTTTTATATTCATCTTTGGAATCTGGACATTACTGGTAAACTCAGTATATTCCGTCCTCGAGAAAATGGTAGTGAGTCACCCTTTCCAACGGTGGTAGTCCTTCTGGTAAAGGAACTTGGTTTAGAGATACAGCGTAGAAACAGGCCCTTCAGCCCACCAAGTCCATGCTGAGCAACAACCATCCGTACACAAGTTCTGTCCTACACACTAGGGACAATTTTACAGAAGCCAATCAACCTACAATACTGCAAGTCTTTGGAATGCGGGAGGAAACCGGAGCACCCAGAGATAGCCCACGCAGTCACAGGGAGAATGTGCAAACTCTGTACCGACAGCACCGGTAGTCAGGATTGAACCTGGGTGTCTGGTGCTGTAATGCCCCTGTCCCACTTAGGAAACCTGAACGGAAACCTCTGGAGACTTTGCGCCCCACCCAAGGTTTCCGTGAGGTTCACGGAGGTTTTTATTAGTCTCCCTACCTGCTTCCACTACCTGCAACCTCCGGCAACCACCTGTAACCGCCGGGAACTGCACGGAAACCTTGGGTGGGGCGCAAAGTCTCTAGAGATTTCCGTTCAGGTTTCCTAAGTGGGACAGGGGCATTAGGCAACAACTCTACCGCTGCACCACTGTGCCGCCTGTACTGTACTGTACTGTACTGTACTGAGACAATGCTGCTTGAGAGTGAGTTCCAGGATTCGGACAGTGACGAACCAGTGCTATGTCTCCAAGTCAGGATGGTACATGACTTTGAAGGGTGGTGGTGTACCCCAGTACATGCCATCTCTGTCCTTTTTGATATATTAGAGGTCAGATATTTGGGAGGTGCAGTCACAGCAGCCTGGGTGAGTGACTGCAGGGTACTTTGCAAATGGAACACACTGCAGCCACTGATGCTACTGGTGGAACGTGACGCAGTGGTGTGGCTGGCAGAGCTGCTGCCTCTCAGCGCCTGAGACCCAGGTTCAATCCTGACCTCGGGTGCTGTGCGTGTGGAGTTTGCACATTCTCCCTGTGACCGCGTGGGTTTCCTCTGGGTGGCTCCAGTTTCCTCCCACATCCCAAAGACGTGCGGGTTTGTGGTCACCCCGTACACTAGCACTATCCTACACACTAGGCACAATTTACAATTTAATCAAAGTCAATTACCCAGCCAACCTGATCGTCTTTGGGGTGTGGGAGGAAACCGGAACACCCGGGGAAAACCCACAAAGTCACCGGGAGAACGTACAAACTCCCGACAGGTAACACCCCAAGTCGGGATCGAACCCGGGCCTCTGGCACTGTAAGGCAGCCACTGTACTGCTGCACCGCTGTGCTGCCCAGAATCGTCCTGGCAAACACAAGTTGGCATCAATGAGTGGATGTCGGTGAAGAAGTGCAGCTTGGCGACACACAGTTGTCATCAGCTTTGTTCATTCTGCTAGTGATGGGGTGTAGACCAGCAGAGTTGGCCAGGTTGGTGTTTAAGAGGTTTTTAGACGGGCATAAGGATATGGAGGGATGTGGATCACATGCAGGCAGAGGAGATTAAACTTGGCACAAACATTGTTAGCTGAAGGGCCTGTCCTTGTGCCCTACTGTTCGATGTTATCCTTCATTTTGCGAGCTCCCCTTATTCAACACACGTAAATAGGCGCCAATGCAGGACAGGTTAAGTTGATCATGTTCATGGTATTATTGTCTCTAATGCTTGCATATTTATTAAATCACTCTTTGTTATCATGAATTCCAAGTAACAAGCTGCCAGGCAAAGTAAAATTGCCTGAAGACTATTTTCGTGTTAAGAGGTGCGAGCTTGTGCATATGTTGGGCAGGCTGTTGGTGAATCTGCTGGGATGAAGAGACCCATCTATCTGGGCAAGCCAGCGCACTCTCCAGCAGCCAGCTCTGCAGTCCCAGGGTCAAACTCAGAGATGTTCCCTACACTGAGCAATGAGATGTGGCCTAAAGTGCCAACAATGCCAATAGATAAAGGGCACCTTTTATTAAAATTATGAAAGTGTCATTTCCCAATTACCCAACTAAACTTTGTTTTAACGTTGTAACAAGGATAGTATTCAGGTAAAATAATGGACAAAAAGTGCTGGAGTAACTCAGTGGGTCTGGAGAACATGGCTCAGTGGGTCTGGACAACATGGATAGGTGATGTTTGGGTCAGGACGTTTTGTCAAAAGGGTCATAAAAGCTTTCCACTGTATCTTGGTACATGTGATGATAAGAAACCAATACCTATACTAATGCCAGTTTACATGGGTTAGAATAACCATACTCATGACCTCGAAGGGTCCTGACCTGAAATGTCACCTATCCATGTTCTCCAGAGATACTGCCTGACCTGCGGAGTTACTCCAGCATTTTGTGTCCTTTCTTGTAAACCAGCATCTGCAGTTCCTTGTTTCTAGTGTTCAGGTAAGCCTGATCAATCTGATGGAGGTTTATTGGATTATCACGTTTGCACTTAAGCTTACATTTTGGACATTTCCCATCATGAATTTTAATCCCAGCTAAAATAAATCTTCACTGGATTTTGCATTTTCTAAATGTAGATCTTCCTTTCTGAAATCCAAAATATTCATTAAATACTTGCACATTTTCAGTCAGAATACGCCTCGGCTTGCAAATCCGAAGAAACGTCTGTTGTCAATTGGCAATCCAGTCCAGCATAAAGATGAACAGCAGTAAATGTTGCTGTGATACTGTCACCAAATGCAAAATGTTTGCACGTTTTTAACCTTCAAGAATTTGTAAATTGGCATTGATTCGGAGATTGGCCATTTAATGTTTGTACTCAGAGAGCGGTTTGTGTCTGCTGTGGAACTCTACTGCCTCCTTGTGGAATAGGGCAAGCAGTACAGACCAGTGACAAGGAAGTGTTTTGATAACCTGTGAGTTTAGGGCAGTGTTCTTATATTTCAAGGCCTTTATCAAGTCTGAATAAGACAGACACACTTCAGCTGTGTGTGGCTGTAGGGGAAAAGAGATGATTGTATATATTTTTTAAATAAAGTTAACTATCAGGTAGACACAGGAATGATTCAGGGAATGAATGGGTGACGTTAGGGGCCGAGACCCCTAATTCAGACTCCGGTCTGAAGAAGGATCTCTACCCGAAACACAGCCACTCCTTCTCTCCAGAGATGCTGCCTGTCCCGCTGAGTCACTCCAGCATTTTGTGCCTATCTTCGGTGTAAACCAGTATCTGCAGTTCCCTTCTACGCATTAACTAAGAGGTAGTTAAGGCAGGTACTTTCGCACCGTTTTATGAAACATTTAGACAGGTACATGGATAGGACAGGTTTAGAGGGATATGGGCCAAAAGCAGTCAGGTGGGACTAGTGTAGATGTGACATGTTGGCCGGTGTGGGCAAGTTCGGAAAGAAGGGCCTGTTTCAACACTAAGACTCTATGACTTTATTTCAATCCAGAATGTAAGTCCAGGATCTGCAGTAAATGCTTCCGCAGTGGCTGCGACTGTTTCAGGTAATTTGCAGTTCGTAACACTGCACTGCTACTCCACGTTATTTGTTCTGAGGAATATCATATGGCACGTGACATGTCAAGGCTTCCTGTTCCCATTCCTGCATCTACAGTCCGAGCACACATGCTGATTATGCATAAGGAATCGGTGAGTGCTGGCTTATAAATTGACGGCAACCCACTAATAATTTATTTCATGTCGCTGTTCTTCTCTAAGGTTTTGTAGTATTTTTAATTAGGACTGAGCATTGACCTCTGCTGCACAGGTCAGGTTATTTATAATTGAATTCCTTTAGAAAATTTACATCTTTTATTAACCAATTTTTGTATTACTTGTATATAAAACTATATGAACATCATTAATATTTTGCAAACAATTCACCACTTGGAATATATATGGGTCCTGAAGATCTGCCTGGTTCCTTTGAGACAAGATGCGGTGGAGGTTAACATAGTTAGTGATTACATTTTTTTTAAGTGATGCATTTCAATTTACTATTTAATTTTACATTCCAGTGTATTATTAATAATAATAGGTGGACTCGATTTTTTTTTTACTGTAGCTGTCATTAAATAAAGGAACAAAATTTAATAGTGTAGAAGCAATTGAAACTGTCGGTCATTTCTCCTCAGACCACAAGCGTTCTGCAGGTCTCCGAGCACAGTTGTCCCTGAGGTTTCTCGCAGATCTCTTCCCTCTCACCATAAGCCTATGCCCTCTAGTTTTAGGATCCTCTACCTTGGCAAAAAAACTGTGAGCGTTCACTTTATCCATCCCCCTCATAATTTTGTACACGTCAATAAGGTCACTGCAGGTTTAGTTTAGAGAGACAGCGTGGAAGCAGGCCCTTCAGCCCACGGAGTCAACACTGACCAGCGATCATCCTGTCACTACACACTAGGGAAAATTAACAATTTTTACCGAAGCCAATTAACCCACAAACCTGTGTGTTTTTGGAGTGTGGGAGGAAACCAGAGCATCCAGAGAAAACCTACACGGTCACAGGGAGAATGTACAACCTCGTACAGACAAGCACCCGTGGTCAGGATCGAACCCGTGTCATTGGCTAGCTTACCAAATCATTTCAGTCATTAAAAATAATCTGACGGATTTCAGGGTCTTTTTATTTTCTCTGGTGGCTCCAAGAAGTTGCGAAGTTTATTGTATTCAGTTTTCCAACTTGCTTTGGTAGAATTTGAGCTTGCTCCTTCTGCATCAAGCAGTATTTGTGATCATTCAGCCTTTCTCCCTCCTCCTGCTTGCCCTGATAATAACGGCTGCACATCTAACCAGGGATGGATATATGGCAACACACACACAATGGAGAAACTGGAAAGGATGCAGGAATGATTCACCAGGCTGTTACTAGGACTTGTGGGCTTGAGTTACTGTGAGAGGTTGGATAGACTTTTGTCTTTGGAGCCTAAGAGGCTCAGAGATAACCTTGTACAAAAGTGTACAAAATTATAAGGGGGATGGATAATGTGAACGCTCACAGTCTTTTTTCCAAAGTAGAGGACTCTAAATCTGGAGGGTGTAGGCTTGAGGTGAGGGGGAAGATAGTTGAGGGAAAACCTCAGGGGCAACCTTTTTACCCAGCGGGTGGTCTCCATCTGTAGTGAGTTATCAGAGAACGCTATAGAAGCAGATACAATTAAATCTTTCAAAATACATTTGGACGGGTACATGGATTGGAAGGGTGGAAAAGGATTTGGGCTAAACGCAGGCAAATGGGATTAGCCCAGAATACCAACTTGTCCGCTGTGGATGAGGTGGGCCGAATGGCCTGTTTCCATGCTGTAATGCTCTATGATTCCATAAGCCAAACCTGAACTGCTATAACTGTCCTTTGTACCATTTCCGTGAAGCTGTTCCTTTACAAGGGATCTTCTTCAAAGCATTACACTTGCAATCTGATTTGCTTTTGAATAAATGGTTGTAGTGTGTGAGCACATGAGTCCTACGTGAGTGGGATGGGCACTGGGGGAAGGAATGTTTTTGCCACAATTAGGTAATGTTTAAGAAGGAACTGCAGATGCTGGAAAATCGAAGGTAGACATAAAATGCTGGAGAAACTCAGCGGGCGAGGCAGCATCTATGGAGCGAAGGAAATAGGCAACGTTTCGGCCCGAAACGTTGCCTATTTCCTTCGCTCCATAGATGCTGCCTCACCCGCTGAGTTTCTCCAGCATTTTATGTCTAACCACAATTAGATAATGTTGTTCTAGATAGGAACCAAGAAATCAATTGAAGGTCAACAAGCAAGCTCCATACTCATCCATCGTCACACAATCACATAGAATGGACATTATTCATATTGGTTTATTATTGTCACGTGTACCTCGACACAGTGAAAAGCTGGCTATCTGGCTATCTAGTCAAATCATACGAAATATGAGTACAATCAAGTCATACACAAGTTCAACTGGGAATGCAAAGAGAAAAATGCCAGAGTGCATAATATAATGTTACAGCTTTATAGCATTATACGGTTACAGAGAAAGTCCAAGGTCTGCAATGTGGTAGGTTGGAAGATCGGGACTACACCCTAGCTTATGAGAGGATCATTCAATAGTCTGATACCAGTGAGGAAGAAGCTGTTCTTGAATCTGGTGGTACGAGTGTTGAAGCGTTTGTATCTTCTGCCCGACAGGAGAGGGGAGAAGGAGGTTTGACCGGGCTGAAGAATTAGGTGATCCATTGACTGGATGGTAGGGAAAAGATGCCATCCTGCAAGATTGTGCCTCCAACTTTGGAGAGCGCTCTTTCCTCTGAGTCTAAGGGTTATGAATTCAAGTTCCGTCACAGAGTCTTGAGCTCGGAATCCGAGGTGGACTTCCTAATGTACTACTCCAAGAGTCTTGCAGCAGCACAGGAGCCATTAAAGGGATGGACCATCTACTCTTCCGGGTTGCAGCTAAGATCCCATGCACAGTTTTGGAGAAGAACCAGGGTTATCTTGGCCAATATTTGCCCCCGATATAGTTTCTAAGATGCTAATGCGGTGGGATCTTGCTGTGTGCTAGTTGGTGACCTTGCATCCTATATCATCAGAGGGAGCGCATTTCACAAGCAGGGAGGCACTGTCAAATGGTCTAAAAAGGACAAACTATACAAACGGAAGTCTTCAGCAATGAATTCAAAAGCGTGATAATGAGAAACAGAGCATTGCAGAACAGTTTGCATGATCTTAAGGACATGTTTATTAACTTGTTAGGTGGCTACGGAGCTCCACCTCCTGTTACTGAGTGTTGAATTCTTTATGGGGTGCTCCACTGTAGAACAGGACAATGGCAACTTGGCTTTCTATGTCTCAAACTTGTAAGTAATCATTGAAATTGCATTTATTTTAATAAATGTTTAAAAAAAAAAATTTCCCTTCTATTTCTTAACAAAACTGTTGAATGAGTGCAGCTGAGAACGGATTGCTAGGTCAGGGCAAGGGAAGCACTGGGGTGGCACAGGGGTGCAGCTGTTAGAACTGCTGCCTCGCAGGACCAGAGACGCGGGTTCAATCCTGACCTCGGGTGCTATCTGTGTGGAGTTTGCACGTTCTCCCTGTGAGCGGGTGGGTTTCCACCAGTTGCTCCGGTTTCCCCCCCACACCGCAAAGACGTGCGGGTTTGTAGGTTATTTGGCCCTCTGTAAATTGCCCTTGGTGTATAGTTGTGTATAAGTGGGATAACATAGAACTATTGTGAATGGCTGACAGATGGTCAGCGTGGACTCAATGGGCAGAAGGGCCTGTTTCCATGCTGTGTCTTTCACTCAATCAATTCCAAAGCCTGTCTTTCCAGGTGCATTAGTTGCAAAGCACATTAGCGTGAGGATGCGCTTTACAAGGAGTGCCCTTTGCTGCACACAGCTCTGCTTTGTTGCTATTGGGAACGTGAGGTGTAATCAGTAAAGGGAGGCGCACTGGGATGCAACATGGCACCAGCTCGTGCTTCCGATTGTTCATATTGCACGCTCCCTCTTTTGGAAGCCAGCCACCTCCACAGAGGGAGAGCAGGCATCAACATACTGTGCGGTGACAAATCGCAGAGCGGCTTTGGCAGAGCTCAGGGGTAGTTTAGTGCCTCTCCTTCAGCCAGGAGAATCCTACATTATACATGAAGGAATTAAAATATCTTTCAGTTAAAAGTACAATTAACCTAAGTTGTGTGTTCATCACCAAATTTAAGCTCGATCATATTTGTAATTCACTCTAAGATTCTGAGAAACACTTCATCTTTTACATTAAAAGGCACAAAGTGCTGGAGTAACTCATCGGGTCAGGCAGCATCTCTGGAGAACATATTTTGGGTCAGGACTCCTCTTCAGACTTTCTTTATCTGAAGATGGGTCCCGAGCCAAAAAGTCACCCATCCATGTTCTCAAGAGATGCTATCTTGATGTGCTGAGTTACTCCAACACTTTGTGTCTTATTTTTGTAAACCAGCATCTGCAGTTCCGTGTGTCTTTTATATTCACCGTTTGCTACATTTTTGAAAAATATTTGAATTTATTATTTAAAAAGAGAAGAGATTCTATAATTTATCTTCTTTTGTTCGAGTCCATTCTTTTATCACTGATCATGAACATTTTAAGTAGAATATCGAGTTGCTGATAATTAATGTTCATCTAAGAAGAGCGCTAAGTTTAAGGTTTCACCTTTGTCACCAGACATGCTTAATGTGTGGTGTCTCCACCAGAATAAAGGAGTCCATGATTTTCAGTGAATTCTGCGCGAGCAATGTGCATCAGAAATGTGGATGGATGGGATGGTGAGTGTCTGAGACAGTGAGTGTCTGTGCAGTGGAACCCTGTTCTGAAGCACTCCCTCCTCACCCCCACCAGCTCTGAAAATAGCTCAGTCAAATGGGACAAGGCTCCCTTTCCTGTGTCAGCCACTCAAAGATATCAGCCATCAAGCATCACAGCAATCGGGTTTCAGGACAGGATCCCCTCCTGCGTGTCTCAAGTCTACTGATCAAAGCCACTCCAAACCGACCTGCTACCATCATAAAGTTTGATCCCATTGTAAAACGGTGGAGAGGGTCACTGTTCCCCGGCACCTAACTGTGTACACACATGAGGCTGGCCATTAGAGTCGGCATAGAGGGCAACTTGCACAGTGTCCTTAACATCCGTATAGGAAGATGGGTTCACTTCATTCACTTTTTGTGCCTTTATCTTTTGCACAGAAGAATCACACTCTGTACAACAGTATTATTTCAGTCCACAATACTTATCCCTAAAGAATAGATGGCTGTTATGTTTAAATATGTATTCTGTTTTTGTTTTAAGCGTGTTAATATTACAGTGCAAGGGTCCCTCATTAAACAAAAGTTCCCCTTTTTTAACCTAGTGCTAATTTTTGCTTATATGCATCTCGATTGGTTTCCGTGAGTTTTTTGATTGAAATTCACTGGGATTTTTAATCCATTCTGACAGAAGATGAACCCTCAAGATGTGATCCTCCCTCATTTTAATAAGCCCACACCATCAGAGGCTTTGAAGCGAATCCTAGTTTTATGTAGGGCTGAATTTGCTACACAATATTTAACAAGGAACAGCCTCTGCTGTCACTGTTGTCACATGCAAACAGTAACAGAGGACATGATAACTAGACATTAAAATGGAGAGGGGAAGCCATCCGCACTGTAGTTTAGCTGAGGGATTAGGAAGGGAAGGCTGCACAGTCATGCAGAGATTGGTGGCGTGTATAGCTGAGATGGACAGAAAATCTCCTTTTGTGTTAGCCGTGGCTGGTTTCTGTGTACCAACACTTGCTGTGACCTGCCTTTCTGCAGACAGTCTCCTCTGTGTGAATTCCAAACAGGTAGCGGGTGGTAGACATCAGAATGACTCACTGAATTAGATTAATTAGCAACGCCGGCTATTTTGCTGAGAATATAATTTCAGGATCTTAGAAGCATCGAATGAAAAATCAAACATTTTTCTTTTTGAAATCTCAGTGTGACCCTGAAGAGAATTTCATTCCCAAAACATCGATAATATCGAGAACACATTTGCACATTATGAAAATGCTCAGAATTTTTAATTAATGGTGTAATTCCATATTCTGCAGTCCATGTGAATGATACGAATGCCATTAACATCCACTATTCCTTAACATCTGAAGGAGTGGAGTCCTGCCTACTAAACAACTCGGAAATAAATCTGTTAGCATAATGATGTGGTTCTAATGATAGTAGACCCAGCATTGTGTATGGAATGTCACACAGTGTAGGATCACCCATGGACATGAAATCCTGCACTGACAGCAGTTTCGAAGTAAAGATGAGCCCTTGCTTTCAGGCACACAGTCCCTCAGCATTTCATTCTTATGGTTTCTTCGATCGGGAGATTGCCTCTCGTGTGTGTGGCTGATTGCTGTCCAACAAGCCCATTCAGGAGAGGACCAGGTGAAGATGGAGAGGAAGGAACTGCAGATGCTGGTTTACACCGAAGATCGACACAAAGTCTTTCTGTTGAGCCTGAAGAAGGATCTCCACCCGAAACGTCACCCACTCCTTCTCTCCAGAGATGCGGGCTGTCCCGCTGAGTTACTCCAGCGTTTTGTGTCTATCTTCGGAAGAACTCGATGGGGTTGACTTGTGTGGTGTCAGCACAGGTGAACTCCTCTCTCTGCCTTCTCCACTGGAGGTCTGCTCTCAGGTACAGTTAAAACCAGACCAGACCACCTCCAATCCAAACCCAACCTGCGTCAATGTCCTCTCCGTTCCCAATCTGGAGAGTGGGCCGTCAGACTAGTTATCCTGCACCACCTACATTACCCAAGAACAGAGGCACAGGGAGTGAGGCCAAGCACATCATCCGTACCTGGATAAAGTGGTGAGCTATGGCAGCAGGGAACAACATAATCCAATCCTGAATGTTCTATCAGAGTTTACACCCGACCCTAACTCGACACATCCAGTCAGACCACGTCAGGTAATTAGTCTTTGCACTCACATATAAAATCATTGCCAAGCAAGAAAGTATGGTGTCACATCAGGAAGTCAGTATATCAGTATAAGATCTCTGGCCTTTGCCCAGCCAGCTGCCTATTAAACCCCCTTACCTGCATCCATCTATCACTCGCCAGGCTTTGTCCTGCCTATCCTCTCTTCCAGCTTTCTCTACAGTCGGAAGAAGGATCCCAACCTGAATCGTCGCCTGTTCACATTCCCCAGAGGTAGACGCAAAAAGCTGCAGTGACAGCGGGCCAGACAGCATCTCTGGAGAAAAGGAATAGGTGACATTTCGGGTTGAGAGGTTCTGCCTGACCCGCTGAGTTACTCCAGCACTTTGGGTCTTTTTTTCATAACCCAGCATCTGCAGTTCCTTGTATTTAGGATGCGTTCTGTTGACTCACCAAGCCCAGCAGATGGAGTTCCAGCAAAGGAATGTTTCCACAGGAGTTTTCCTGCTGCCTTCTCGAGTCCCGAAACGTTCATCCGATTTCCGTCAGTGTCGGGGCGGGCAATGAGGAGAAGCACTGTGGGAGTTACAGCACATGGTGTTTCAGTGGAAACATTTAACAGGAATCAGTGACACCACTGACTCAAACCTGGCCGATGTCCGCTGTCCGTGAACCTGGCTGCGGCCATTCAGCAGACAACAAGCCCGCCAACAAAAGGAAAGAATCCGAGGCCCACACGACAGACTGTGTTGCCCCACTTAAAGAAAGTTATTTCAGAATAACTTTTCACTTCACGCATTTGAAAGTAGTGGAATTCATATAAAAGTTAGAATTGGTCTTTCATCAGGGTGTGAATGTGAGCGATGATATACCCTGTGGTTAAGTACTAATGAATCCGGTTTTTCAAAGTCTAATGTAGAATAATATTAATGAGTGTTTTTAACCTCTTCACGGAGTGTGTGGCATGTTTGTCGAATTGACCGAATTGCCCACAGAGTAGGAAATATCAAACCAGATTCATGAAATATAGAACAGTACAGCACAGGAACAGGAACAGGCCCTTCGGCCCACAATGTCTGTGCTGAACACAATGGCAAGACAGACTCATATCTTACTGCATGTAATCCTTATCCCCCCATTCCCTTTATATCCATCAACCTATCCAAAAGCCTTTTAAATGCTACTATTGTATCTGCCTCCACCACCACCACCCCTGGCAGTGCGTTCCAGGCACCCACTACTCACCGGGTAAGAAATACACTTGCCTCGCGCATCTCTGTTAGACTTTGTAAACAAAAAGACACAGCGTGCTGGAGTAACTTAGTGAGTCAGGCAGCATCTCCGGAGAACATGGATAGGCAGCGTTTCGGGTCGTGATTTCCCCCGCTCACCTGGGGCAGGAGAGTCGGAGGAAGGAAAGAGGAGAATAGAAAATGGAGGCAAATTCTTTCTTCACTGTTCAAAACACAACGTGCTGGAGGAACTCAGCAGATCAGGCAACATCTGGAATGGATTGGTGACGTTTTGAGTCTGGATCCTACTTCAGACTGATTTTAGTAAGGGGGAGAAAGCTGACAGAGAGCTTGGAGTGGGTCAAAGCCTGGTAAGTGAGAGGTGGGTATAGGTGAGAGGGGTAAAAGGGGGTGGTTGGCAGATGGATGGAGTAAGTGACCAAGACAGGACGTGAAAAGATTCAAAGAGTGTTAGATAAGGAGAGAAGAGGAGTGAAGTGTACAGCCAGAGGGAGGGATATAGGTGGAAGAGAATGGGGAGGAGGCAGTGATGGGGGATAAAAGGGAAATGAAGGACTCGGGGATGGGAGGTGAGTGTACGAAGGAGCAGATTGACTGGGATGGTGAAGGAAGGGAGAAGTGTACTGGGGTGGGACAACCAGGGAAGAGAGAAGGGGGTAGGAGGAGTTGTAAGCTACACAAGCTGAATATGAGGTGCTGTTCCTCCATTCTGCGAAGGACTCACCCAGGCAATAGAGGAGTTACTTCACTGTCGTCACTTTTAGTGTGAAGTAAATTTTCTGTATCGATCAACGATTTAATTTGTAGAATAACACAAGAGATTTAAATTGTGGCTGGGTGTGTGGGTAATTGAAATTATGCTGTGTGATCCACAAAAGATTTTTGGAAAGATTTGTGCAGAGCAGCTGATACTCCAGAGAGAATAAGAGAGTTGCAGAAAGTTGTGGATGCAGCCCAGTCCATCACACAGACCACACTCCCCACCATCGACTCCACCTGCCTCTGGAAAGCAGCCAACATCATCAAGGACCTTTCCCACCCCCGACTTTCCTTTCCCTCCCCTCTCCTGTTGGGCAGGAGATACAGAAGCTTGAAAATGCTCAGGAACAGCTTCTTCCCCTCTGATATCAGACTTCTAATTGGCCCTTCTGTCAGCTCATGTATAGTTCTGTTTCTCCAACATCTCATTGCCAGCACTGCACTATGTATCTGGAACTGTTCTTCTCCAATGCTGAGAACTATATTCTGCAGTCAGGTAGTGCAAAGAGAAAAAATACCGGTTGTGCTTGTGTTTGACTTGAGTGCATTAATGTATAGTACTATCTGATGTGACTGGAGAGCACAAAAACAAATATTTTCACTGTACCTCGGTACATGTCACAATACTGCACCTTAAACCATTGCATTGTAATAACTGTACAAATGTTATTGGAAATTGATTTTTTACTTCTTAAGGAGCTTGCAGATGTGAAGACCATACACAACAGTCGAACAGTCAGAAGGAACCTGCAGCTGGTTTTGGATGCATCGCTCCTGCCAAATAACTGGCAAAATCAGGAACCGTTCCACTTTGTATCAGACGTCCGGTCCAGAAATGTCAACTTATGATGCAGTGTGTAGGCAGCTTCAGTCTTCCACATCATTTGTGGAAATATCTTCAACGTGTCAGATAAACGAGGGTGGCACAGTTGCTGCCTTGTAGCACTTACAGCGCCAGAGACCCGGGTTCAATCCTGGCTACTGGTGCTTATTTGTAGGGTGTTTGTACGTTCTCCCCGTGAACTGCATGGGCTTTCTCCGAGAACTTTGATTTACTCCTGCAGGTTTGTAGGTTAATTGGCTTGGTACAAATGTTTGAAAAATTGTCCCCAGAGTAGGATGGCATTCATGTGCGGGGATCGCTGGTCGGGGCGGACTCGGTGGGCTGAAGGGCCTGTTTCTGCGCTGTATCTCTAAACTAAACTAAACTAAAAAGAGGGCCAAATTGTGGGAGGCATCGACAGCAACCTTTTTCCCCAGGGTCAAAGATTGTGTGAGGCAAGTTTATTTAAACAGAGGGTGATGAGTGCCTGGAACATGCTGCCAGGGGTGGTGGTGGAGGCAGATACGATAGATATGATAGACAGACATATGGATATGTAGGTAATAGAGGGATATGAATTATGTGCAGGCAGATGTAATTAATGTATCTTAGCATCTCGTTTGGCACAGATATTGTGGGCTGAAGGACCTGTTCCTGTGCTGTACTGTTCTATGTTCAACATTAGGCTTTGAGATTGTTAAACTCCTGTGAGTGTCAGAGAAGCAATCATTTGCGAAAAAAACTCCCTTCACGCAAGGCAGGAGATGCTTTGTTATCAGTGCTGTTGACTCCTTGTTCTCTGCATTCCTGCATAGGAAATATATTTATTTACTCCTGCACTTGGCAAATTTCCATTTCATTTTTGCTCTCCTATCAACTCTCCTGATGCAGTACAGGGCACGTTAGTTCCTTCAGACGTGTAGCAAATTATCAGACAAGATATTTGCCACCTCGTGTATTACAGGGTGAGTGAAATCTTTTGCTGCTCCTTCTTGACTTGATAAATCGTGCCTGCAATGTGGCAAATAATTGTACCTGTTGTTTCCAGTGCTTCCTGGTTATTTCATTTTAGTTTCCATATTTTTTTTTAACGGCGTAGTAGGTGACTCGGGCCGTGACATCAATGCCAGCTCTCAGAATAATTCTCTCAATCCAATTACTTATGTCCCTGAGGGGAATCGATAGGGCGGATGGGCAGAGGCGTATACCCAGGGCAGGGCAATTAAGAACCAGAAGCCATAGGTTTAAAGTGAGAGCGGAAAAGTTCCAATAGGAACTTGAGAGGCAACTTTTTCATACAGAGTGTTTAAGAAGGAACTGCAGATGCTGGAAAATCGAAGGTAGACAAAAATGCTGGAGAAACTCAGTGGGTGAGGCAGCATCTATGGAGCAAAGGATATAGGCAATGTTTCAGGCTGTTACGACTCCCGAATGCAAGTACTTCAGAGCCACGTAACACAAGTCAAAAACCAGGTTCAGGTTCAAAAAACAGTTTTAATTATTCATTGGAACACAAAACTCAAACCTGATTTAAACAACCCAGTCAGGGATATGGATAAACCGACAAACAATTTAACAATGCTCCAGCCAGCCACGCCATGGGCCGTCGAACCGGAGATTCCAAAACCTGCCCAAAGAGATACAACCCTGAAACCAAAATACACGAAAACTCTAAGGTCAGCCCTTATCCGTCCCAATTCAATATCTGTTAACAAGGAATGGTGAAAATACACAAAGTTCTATGCCATGTGGTCAGGCTTCCTCGGCCCACACCAACAGTCTGCTCATCAGTCAGAGTCTACGACGAAGAGAGGAGAATCCTGGGAAGCTCTGGTATTTATACTTCAGATGAGTCACCCGTCACCTGACGCAGCTTGGCCAATCGGGTACAGGAGCCTTTAACCCCTCGATTCCAGACTCACAGCCACGAGGCCTGTGCTTGGGAGAGAAACAGAGAGGTAAGTACATAGCATTCACCAGGGGGGGGGGGGGGGAGCGCCTAACACAGGCCAAAATTCTTTTTCTTCGGTCTGAAGAAGGGTTTCGGCCCGAAACGTTGCCCATTTCCTTCGCTCCATAGATACTGCCTCACCCGCTGAGTTTCTCCAGAATTTTTGTCTACCTTTTCCATACAGAGAATGGTTGGAATATGGAATGAGCTGGCAGAGGAGGTAGTTGAGGCAGATGCCATAACAACATTTAAAAGACATAGGCTGGTACGTAGATAGGAAGGGTTTAGAGAGATATGGGCCAAAGACGGGCAGGTGGGACTAGTGTAGATGGGGCATCTTCATCAGCAAGTTGGGTCGAAGGGGGGTGGGGTGAATGAGAGAGGAGAGATATATTACTTGTAATTGGAGAGTTCAGTGTTCTTGCTTTGGGTTGTAGGCTACCTAAGCAGAGCATATGGTGCTGTTCCTCCATTTTGCCTGATCCTCAACTTGATAACTAGAATGTGAGATGTATAATTGGAGTACTCTTGCAGAAACTTGTAAGCTGTGCTCAAACAACATGTCACTTACATCGTTGGTGTTTTCGGAAAATGTGCAAAAATATAAATGAGTTCAGGCGTAAAAGGGATGTGGGATTCTTATGTTGCAGGGCGGGTGAAGTCTGCAAAGCATTTGCATTCTCTCCTGTGTTGTACACTAATGTGCTGTGCTCAGGTCAGTCATTTAATGGAATCATGTAACATAGCAGGAGACCATTTGTCCCATCATTGTTGTGCTAGCCCTTTGAAGGAGCTTGTCGCCAAATTTCCCCATGCCTTTTCTCTTATCCAATTCCCTTTGCAAGTTCGCAATGGATTTGGCTTCGATCAGGCAGTGCATTCCAGATGTAAAAAATGTATCCTGGTATGGCCACTAATTCCTCATTAATTATCTCATTGCTGCATTGAATGACCCTCCCTACTCTGTCCAAAAGCACTCATTATTTGAGGCACCTAAGTTACATTTTACCTTTGACTTCTCTATCCTACCTGGAGAGCAATTCCAACCCTCCTAATCTCTCCTTATAGTTGTAATATTTCCCAAATAATTTCTCAAGCCTCATTAATATTCAAAACTGATGTTATTTAGTTTAGTTTAGTTTAGAGATACAACTTGGAAACAGGCCCTTCAGCCTACCGGGTCCTTGCCGACCAGCAATCACCTAAGCTAGACACCAGGGACACTTTACAGAACTCAATTAACCTACAAGCCTGCATGTCGTTGGGATGTGGGAGGAGACCGGAGCACCTGGAGAAAACCGACGAGCTCACAGGGATATTGTACAAACTCCATACAGATAGCAACTATAATCAGAATCGAACCAGTGTCTCTGGCGCTGTAAGGCTGCAACTCTAACGTTCGCCACAGTGCCACCCCTTATTATAAGTTTTTTTACACAGAGAGTGGTGAATCTGTGGAATTCTCTGCCACAGAAGGTAGTTGAGGCCAGTTCATTGGCTATATTTAAGAGGGAGTTTCTTGGTCCTCCAAAATATTCCAAATGGAATTTAAACTGGAGGTGGAGTTAGATGTGGCCCTTGTGGCTAAAGGGATCAGGGGGTATGGAGAGAAGGCAGAGATGGGATACTGAGTTGGATGATCAGCCATGATCATATTGAATGGCGGTGCAGGCTCGAAGGGCCGAATGGCCTACTCCTGCACCTATTTTCTATGTTTCTAATGTTTCTAACTAGGAGCTGGGTCAAACTGTTAAAGCCTGCTTATCAAGATCATTTGTCCCCTTCTCCGCGCACACACACTCAAATATCCCTCATCTTATTGAGAAATGTATCCATCACAGATATATTCCACCAGAATCTTCCAGGGTAGTAAATTCCAAATGCACCACTTTTTAATTCACAATGGTATCCATAGTGTCCCCAAGTGAAGATACTGCTCACATCAATATTAAATAACTGGCCTCTTATTCTGTGACAATGGCCCTGGACGTGGAAAATAGCCATCAGCAATAACCAGGTAAAATCCTCTTAGAATCTGAGCTATTTCTGTGGCATAACATGATTCCAGTCAGGAACATGTTTCACAATTCTGGTCACGAGCTGCAGAAACTGCAATTCTTGCAAATCCCTACTCCTAATGATCATGATCATAGGGCAGCACAGTGGCGCAGCGGTAGAGTTGCTGCCTTACATCGCCAGAGACCCTGGTGCTTGACAGTACGCAGTTTGTACGTTCTCCCCGTGACCAGCGTGGGTTTGCTCCGGGATCTCTGGTTTCCTCCCACATTCCAAAGAAGTAAAGATTTGTAGGTTAATTGGCTTGGTATAATTGCAATTGGTCCCTAGTGTGTTTAGGATAGCGTAAGTGTGCGGGGATCACTGGTGGGCGCGGACTCGTTGGACTGAAGGGTCCGTTTTCGCGCTGTATCTCTAAACGAAACTAAGCATGAGCCTTTCTTTTATTTAATCAACTAATTGTGAATATGCCCGTCCACCTTTCTGAACTCCTCATGCAAAGTGTCATGTGTGTCCTCATGTCACTCCTCACGTGTGTCCAATTCCTCACAAAATGGGGCTATTGTTTACAGATATACACGTCAGTACTATGACCTATAATTAGCAATGTTACAAAATTTTGAGATTTTAAAAATCAAGTCTGCAATTTATCCCATCAGATAAAGCATAAAAAGAAGTTTAATTTGACACCTAATTCACTTTCATATCTTCAGTATTAAAAAAGTTATGGCCATTTTCATACTAGGAAATTAGCATCTTGTTCCCTATTGATTTTCCATTGACTTAACACAAAAGCTGTGATCAAGGACAGTGAAATGGCCATAACTTTATTAAAAATTAAGGGAACTGAATTTTTTTTTCCAGTTATTATAGATTGAAGCATTCTGAAACAAATATTAAACAATCTTACTTGGATGACCTGAAATTAAAGCATATAATTAGTTAGTTACCCAATTGTAGCTAATTCCAAAATTCAATTACTAGATCGAAACATCTATCCATTTCTTAAGGAAAGATTAACATTTTTAAATAGCCTAAGTGTCCAAAGAACATTCACACAATAATACATGATTTTTAATTCTCATTGACATTAATTTATAGGCCAAATGGAAGGGATTTAGTGTTCAATTGCGGTAAATTAATGGCCATTTAAATCAGCTTGCAAGTGGAACGCGCTGGTTTGGAACGCTGCCATTGCAGTGAATTAGAAGCCCATATGGCATGAAAAACAGTGAATGGGCCCCCAAGTCAGCTACTCGCAACATAACATTTTGTATAAAGGGATCTTAAGAAGCCCTTTTTAATGTAAAAATAAACAACCTACCTTGCGTTGTCCCCTACATGAGATCCGTCCCGTTGTCAGGGTTCGCGGCTTTAGAGGATGATTTTTAATCTACTATAACAATTAAATAACCCAATTTAGTTTAAAAATACCTGCAGCGAACGAATTTCGCAACGATTTTTCGTCAGCAACTAAGTAGGCTGAACAACATCGATTTCAACAACCTAGAGAAAATCGCGTTTTAAACCCGCCCCCCTCTCAAAGGCGCCAAAGTCGCGCACACGGGCAGCGGCAGAACTGCAGCGCCGCTGAAGGTAAGTTTTGCAACATATCTACTATAATCACATGGATCCTGCCAACTTGCTGATCACAAATTAAACCTTGCTAATGGAGCATGGTTTATTAAACACAGCATGATCACATATGTGTTGAACAACCTTCCTATGGCATATATTTCTGTTAATTTTTCAATTCTTGATCGTGTCGGCCAGAATACTCTGAAAGAACTGTTTTGTTGAAGTATAAATATTTATACAAAACTGAACAGATTATTGGGAGGATTAATGGAGCATCAACTTCTGTTCTACTGTGGGAAATAAGCAATTAAAAATAAATAAGGGAAAGTCAACCAATGTTTGGTGATCTGGTAGCCATGGGAAAGTGGGCCAAAGAGCATTAACATAGAGGCTCATCCTTCCATCACCCTTAATCATGAGGAGGATGTGGACTGTAGAGGTGATTATTCAACAATAGATATGTTTCATCCCATTTAATCATCCAGAATTTTCTTCTGTGGCGAATACAGAGCAATCCAGTGATACTGCCTGTCCCGCTGAGTTACTCCAGCATTTTGTGTCTATCTTCGGAGTAAACCAGCATCTGCAGTTTCACCCTACACAGTTCTTGTGATACAATGGTTCCTGTAATCTCTTCATTACCAGGCCTGAGTGCTGTTGGTTTCAATGTCTTGGCTTTCAACTGAACTGTTCCTTCTGTCTCCCTGTCATCTTTCCAGATGCCTCGTGATATCACCCTCCCAGGAGTTTCCATTTGCATGTCAGTTCAATATTGAAACCAGTCTCAATTCGGAAAAGTCTCGGGTGCGGGGGGATCGCGTGGAGGTTGGCACGTTGCTTTCTGCTCAAACACCTGCCCAGAGCACCGGTGTCAACTTCTCCCCTTCTGCCATCTAAGGTGGAACCACTGTGGGATCGGGCATCCTAGGAATGCCAGTGTCACATTCGAGAAACTTGAAGTTGTCGACTCCCCGTCCCACACTCCTATAGGCCCCAACGCACCGCGGAAGCTGCACACTTTCCCCAAGTCAGCCACTTCCTTAAAAATGTGACTAAACTCACAATTGATTCCCTGACCCATAACAGCTCAATATTGAGCATCCTCAAGGCAGAGCGAAGCATTCACACCACATTCTGGTGTCTGTTCACAGTGCAACATATCATCTTTCTAGAAACAAGAAACTGCAGGTGTTGCTTTACAAAAAAAGACACAAAGTGCTGAAGTAACTGAGCAGGTCAGGCAGCATCCCTGGAAATCACGGATAGGTAATGTATCGGGTCGGGATCCTTCTTCAGACTGATAGGATGTTCCTGAAGGGTTCTGACCCGAAACGTCCCTATCCGTGTTCTCCGGGGATGCTGCCTGACCCGCTGAGTCTCTCCAGTACTTTATATCATCTTTCTAAATCACTTTGCTTTCTCTTTGGTTATGCCACATTTTGCAGTTACTGGTATTTGTTAATATCGAATATATTAGTGTTGGAGACTGATTATATACACACTGTATCAAATTAAAACCATTCTCATTTCATAATGCAAGAAAACAATGCCAGCTGTATCATTCTAAAATCAATGATATTCCAATTTGAAAAACGTCCATCTATCTTTCATGTTTCACACAGTTGAAGTGCAGAATGACCTGTTTGAAAGCCTGTGTGTTAGAATCTCTAAGTCTGCGTTGTCTTGCTGTTTTGGCGGTGATTTTTTCAACCTTTGCTCTTCTTCTGTGAGTAAAATTAAATTTTCTTCCTGTTTTCTTCAGCATCGTAAGGCCCACACGGCACTACACAGTGTTCCTTTCTGAGGAATCCTCTGATGATGAACTTCACCATGAAGAGAACTCTATATCTGCCTTCTCTGAAAGCTTTCTCTTCACTCCTTTTGAATGGTCTAATGGCTTCTTCCTTTATATTCTATTGATTGAGAAATTAGTGCATGACCAGATTAAATGTGCCGTGTCTGTGTTTTTGACAGTATGTATATGTATAATGCATGGCTGTCTTTTAGCGTTAAGCAGGCTCCGTTTATTAAATATCTATTTCTAGGCATTTCGCTATCTTTGCGTAGAATTATTTAATACATCCGACTAGTGGCAACTGTTTATGTTGATCATTCAGTAACAAATTACTGCAGCAGTTGTGCCTAATCTTTTAACTAGGGGTCAAAGTGCAGCTTGCTAGCGTGCAGTCAAGGATTATTTCATGGCAGTGGAAGACTTGGATGTGCCTGCCTTTTATTGAGTCAGCCTTTAGTCAATAGGTCAGGCTTTCCAGCATTATGGCTGCCTTTTATCTTACACTATCAAAGCAAAGCCTTAATACTGGCAAGAATAAATAACAAGAGCAAATTTGAAAGCTAAACTGCTTTTATTCTCTTCTGTTGCTGGCGAGTTTAAAGTAGAAATTATTTTACCCTTTCTCTTCTGCTGCATTGTTTGAAATGCTATCAAAAAAAAAGTAAATGATACATAACAACCCAATTCAGCTCCCCATCAGACGATGTAAGTGACAGATTGTTCAGGCCACAAAGACACGCTCGTTTGTCATCTGAACCAAAACACTGCTGGAGGATGTCAGCGGGTCAGGCAGCATCCGTGGAGGGAAATGGGCGGGTGACATCTCGGGTCGGGATCTTTTATCAGTCAGACCTGAAACGTCGTCTGTCCATTTCCCTCCACAGATGCTGCCTGACCCGCTGAGTTCCTCCAGCAGTTTGTTTTTTCGCTCTAGCTTCTAGCATCCATGTCATCTCTTGTGTGGCGACTGCTGTTTCCACCCGAGCTAGGAGTTCAGGCCAGGCAATACAAAGCTTATTGAGTGTATCAGAAATGGCAGCCAGGCAAGGGTGGAGCTCCAGAGGTGAAGTAACCGAGCTGTCCAAAAGTTCACAGAGAGAACAAAGTATCCCGCACTCTTCTCACGAAACTTTAGTCAAGGCAGGTGAAGGCATTTGTGAAGGCATTATCAAAATACTATAAGCCCTTTACAAAGAACAGAGAAAGGTACAGTTCAGGAGCAGGCCGTTCAGCCCCAATATCCATGCTGAACATATGCATGGTTAAACTAACCTCCGCTGACTGCGTGTGATCCACATCCCTCTGTTCCATGCATGTGTATGAGCTTATGTAGAAGCCTCTTAAATGCCACATAGCTGCCTCCACCAACACCCTGACAAGGTGTTCCAGGCACCCACCACCTTCTGTTTAAAAAAACAACTTGTCCGACACATCTTTAAACTTTGCCCCTCTAACCTTAAAGCTATGCCCTCTAGTCCTTGAAATCTCCCTCCAGTTTTATACTGTAAACCCTATTTATGCCTCTCATAATTTTATGGAGAACAACACAAAATATTTCACAGTACAGCCATTCTTATTCCTTATTTGCATTATTTGCACTGCTGTCCATCCGTTCTCTCTCTCAGCTTTCTGAGTCTCCTGTATAATTAGCTGGCATCGCACTTTCCTGAATAATATTTTTGACATGTTACAAATTTCCAGAGAACTGTGGCATAAAGACTTTCTTCTTTAAGACGGCTCACGTCGGAGGTCTAACTATCAAATGGAATGAACCCTATATAATGCAGTTCCCCTTTGAGTTATTAATATGTAATCCTGATTTAAATTGCTTTTGATTTGCTTTTCACGATGTGTTGTACCATCAGGATGGAGTGGGTATAATGATAAGACGATCCTTTGAGCCTTTCTTTCATTTCTCCCCAGTAAAACCTGGAATCCTATTAGTGGGGTTGAATTCATTTAACGTCTTCTTCTTAGCTGAACGAAGAACCTATTGCAGAAATGATTCATGAGGGGGAGGTAGTGTGGATGGAACTCAGCTGACATGCGAGAATATAATAGACCAGCAGACCAACTATGTGCTATTTTTTTTTGAGAAAGAACAATGATACCTTCGGCCAATGGTAATGTTATAGTGGTTGATTCAACACCAGAGTTAACATCACCAAGTCACACGGTCACAAACTGTAGATTTCTTTGGAGCTCGCCAAGCAAACCTTAAAGACAACATTTAGGCAATTGTAATGATTGCTTTAAAGTTAGAAATAACTTTGGGCGGCACAGTGGCACAGCTGGTAGGTTTGCTGCCGCACAGGTTCGATCCTGACCTCAGGTGCTGTCTATGCAGAGTTGCACATTCTCCCTGTGACCGTGTGGGTTTCCTCCCATAGATGTGTGGGTTTGCAGGTTAATTGGTCTCTGTAAATTGCCTCGGGGGGTGGTTGAGAAAGGGGGGTAGCCTAGAACTAGTGTGAACAGGTGGTCAATTGACAGCATGGACATGGTGGGCCGAAGGGCCTATTTCCATGCTGTATTTCTAAACTAAATATAACATTTTGGAAAAAATGGTTAAAAACAGCATTATTACATTTGTCAGATGATACAGTCTTTTAAATAAATTAATGATTTGTTGGATTCCATGTGCACAATGCTTGACTAAACATGGGCCCAGATAATACTGCAGCTGTAACATATCTTCAGTAACCATAATATCAGGCCACAGATCCTTCACTCAGTATTTAGACTCCAGATAAGGCAAATAACCAAGTGTGCATTGTATTCTGTGCTCTTGAGGTTTGAGTTCGCAGTTTACTGCCTTTTACATCAGCTAATGCGAAATTCCATTGGCAAGAAGTTTGCTTTCTTTTATTTGAGACGTAACCTTGATTTGGCCCTTTCCTCTTGCCCATTTGCCAGGCCTCAACCCTATAAAACGTTAAAGGAATCCGATACAGCAGATGGCGATGCTTTGAGTACAGAGAAGAGGCAAGGACACAACATCTTTCCCAGCTTGCCGGTACCAACCATGGATGTGAATTTACTGGACGACCTTTTCAGTAGTATTAAGATAACTTCGCAACATCAGCCGCTCAGCCAAGCCAAGAGTATGGAAGATCTGAGGACACCTAAAGAGGAAGAAATTGAGAATCCGTTTGCAAATCAGGTTTGAGCACACGACGTTGTACTCTCCACATAACCCTCTTCCAGCTTTCTGCTCCCAATTACAATCAGTCTGAGGAAGAGTCCCGACCTGAAACATCCCCTGTTCTCCAGAGATGCTGCCTGACCAGCTGAGTTACTCCAGCACTTACTCTCTTTTCTTCAACGTAGAGGGCCATCGGGCAGTGAAACTTAACAGCACCAAATTTTAACTGATTCATAATTTCTGGTGAGATTAGGATTTCCTTACTTCTTGTCCACACATTCAATGACGATGAGTTGTCATTGAAACTGACCGCCGTCCCGTTTCCAGCACTTATCCAAGTTACTGGGACCTTTATTAAATACTGATCGAGAACAGTAAATGATTTACACTCCATCCACACTCAAATCCTGTAGACTTAATTCATTGAGGTTTTGTAATCTCAGATTTGTACAGTTTTGTTTAGTTTAGAGATAGCTTTACCTTTAGCCCAATCGATTTAGAAGGATGAGAGGGAATCTTATAGAAACATATAACATTCTTAAGGGATTGGACAGGCTAAATGCAGGAAAAATGTTCCCCATGTTGAGAGAGTCCAGAACCAGGGGTCATGGTTTAAGAATAAGGGGTAGGCCATTTAGGACTGAGTTGAGGAAAAACCTTTTCACCCCGAGAGTTGTAATTCTGGGGAATTCTCTGCCACAGAATGCAATAGAGGCCAATTCACTGGGTGTTTTCAAGAGAGAGATTTAGCTCTTAGGGCTAAAGGAATCAAGGGATATGGGGAGAAAGCAGGAACAGGATTCTGATCAGCCATTATCATATTGATTGGTGATGCTGGCTCGAAGGGCCGAATGACCTAGTCCTGCACCTATTTTCTTTGTTTCTACGTGTCCATGCCCACCATCAATGCCCGTTCACTAGTTCTATCCGACACATTGGCGACAGTTTATGGAATTAACCTCTACACAATTAACCTACAAACCCGCACAACCTTGGGATGGAGAAAGAAACCAGAGCACCCAGAGAAAACCCACGAGGTCCCACAGGGAGAACATGCAAACTCTGTACAGATAGCACATGAGGTCAGAGTCGAACCCGGGTCTCCGGCGCTGCAAGGCAGCAGCTCAACCGCTGTGTCTCTGTTAATGACGCCACAAGTCAGTCTAATGCATTATAACCTGTAGCAATGTTACAAAATGGTGTGATTTTAAAAATCAAGTCTGCAATTTATCCCATCAGATAAAGCATAAAAGAAGTTTAATTTGACACCTAATTTGACACCTTTCATATCTTCAGTATTAAAAAAGTTATGGCGATTTTCATACTCGGAAATTAGCATCTTGTTCCCTATTGCTTTTCCATTGACTTAACACAAAAGTTGTGATCGAGGACAGTCAAAAGCCCATCACTTTCTTAAAAATCAAGAGATCGGAATTAAATTTTCAGTTATTATAGATTGAAGCATTCTGAAACAAATATAAAACATCTTACTTGGATGACCTGAAATTAAAGCATATAATTAGTTAGTTACCTAATGGTAGCTAATTACAAAATTGACCGTTGTGACGGAAATAGTAATAAACACCCAGACTGCCTTGAAAATTCAAAAATGTGATATTCTCAAGATCAGAACTTTAATATTATTGTATTATATGCTGTAAATCCGCAACAGATAGGTAAATAAATTACAATTTCTAGCAATAGACCAAGTCTTTATGGAGAAGAACAGTTGCTAGCTGGTACATTGGCATATCATAATCAGTAGCATCATCATACTCCTCAGATTGTAACCAATAAGCAACTCTGTACACCTTGTTTTTCCTCAACTTTTCAATTTTGGCATTGTAAACTACAAATTTTTGCTCTTCAAACCACGCATGACATGCCTTTCTGCCCACTACTTTCCCATTAAGAATGTCCTGTAGATTCCATTTCTTAAGTATCCAAATAACAAACTAATCCCATTCACACAATAATTCACAATATAACATGATTTTTAAATCTCACTGTCATGAATTTACATGCCAGATGGAAGGAATTTAATGTTGAATTCCCATACATTAATCTAGAAACATCCACTCAATATAATTAAAATTATTATTTTTTTGCACAATACATGGGACTAAAACTGATATTTAGTATAACAATATTGACAATGGGTAGACAATAACACCAAATATAGACGATTTAGATGCTCTTATGACATGATTGTCCAAAAAAAAGAGCATTTAAATCATCTTGCGAGTGGGTTTTTCTGGAACGCGATCGATTGGAACGTTGCATTTGCGGTGAATTTGAATCCCATATCGGCAGGATGGGGCCCAAATCACATTTTCGCACCGTAAAATTTGATTAAAACGATCCCAAGAAACAAGTTTATATGTAAAATAAACGACTTACATTTTGTTTTGTCCCGTTGATGCGATCCGTCACGTTGTAGGCGTTGAGGGCGTTAGAAGTCGCTTTTTATTTTTATGTAATTATTAAATTGTCTCGCAATTAAATAAATAAATAAATCGGGAACGTAAGTCCGATCGGTTGTTCTTCAGCAGCTTAGGAAAGCCGCCTCCGATAAGCAGGAGAAAACAACATTTTAATCCCGCCCCCCCCCCCTCAAAGGTGCCAAAGTCGCGCACACTGCCAGTGGCAGAACTGCAGCACCGCTGAAGGTAAGTTTTGTAACATTGCTATAACCTGTTGATAAGGGCAAGCCAATCTAAGGACCTTCCCCAACCCTGGATTCTATTGACGTTGCTGCAAAAACGTAACATTTTTGCTTTTGCATCTTTGCAGTGGAAAGGGATGGCATCATCTGAGAAGAACAAAGCAGTGTCGACGGGGCTGCATCACACGCTGCCTCACACCAAGCTGCGGAGCACGGGCCACGATGACATGTCTCTGGACGTGAAGCCCATCACCAGCTCATCGCCTGGAAGCATTCACTTTGGTGGCTTCTTCACGTCCGTCGACGGCGAGTATTCAGACGCTCCCGGGAGTGGTTCGGGCAACATCACGATTCCCCGGCCCCAAGGCAAGAAGTCGTCGGAGAAGGGAATCGGGCTGCCCCCTCCAGCGGCCATCAGCCGGGTAATCAAGCAGCAGGCTTTTCCCGGCCTGGATCAGGCCTCGACGGCGCTGCAGGACGGCGGCAAGGAAGACGGGCCCGGGCCCAGTGCTAGCTCGTTGTCAGACATGTTGCAAGAGTCCGCTGGAGCTGAGAAGAAACCCCCAGCATCAGACTTAACACCAGCATTAAACCGGTCACCTCAGCCTCCACTGAGTTCATGTGCTGCTGATATTCTAAAACCGATCAAAGTCAGTCAAGGAGTGGATAGCAGGAACGATCTCCTGAGTCTTTTGGATCCACTCAGCACCAGTTGCGACCATGACAGGGGTGCGTCCCCAGCTGCCAACCCATCCTTGGCACCCGCCTCATCCCTGCCTCCAGTTCCCGCTCCACTGGTGTTTGCTGCACCAGGGACTGACCTTGGTTTAAGTACACCACCCGCTTCCTTACAGTTCAGCCAGACCCTGGGGTACTCGGCCCCCAGCCCTGCAACCATGGCACAGTTTCCCCAACCGCCCTCCTACCCGTTTTCCCAAACCCTGCCCTCAGCCCTTCCCTTCCCTCAGACCCAGCCCCCCGCCCCACACTTTGCCTCTCCTGCAGCCTCTGCTTTTGTCCCGGGCTTCATGCCGTCAGCTCCGAGCTTTTTCCAACCACAGATGCCCCACAGGAACTACTCGGCTCCTTCCCTCCACCATTTGTACACTCAACCCAAGGCTCTGCCTCAATCAGGGACCTTCAGCAAGCAAAGCACAATCTCCTCGACAAGCCTGGGAGCCGCGAGCTACACGGCAACAGCCGCCAAAGCAGGTACAAATGTAGCTGATTCCAATCCAGCCGTGCCTAGCGCAGGGAAAAACTTGACCGAGCCACCTTTGGTCCCACCAAAGCCTTCCAAAGGTCCCGAAAGAATTTCCAAGCCCTCTGAGCCCAGCGTGGCCGGAGATCCCTTTGCAGCTTTGCTCAACACTACGAAGAAGGAAGCAGCAACGTCGCAGAGTAGAGTTGACCAGCTGAGGAAGAGGTGGGAGACGTTTGAGTAACAGCCGACACAGGAGTGCCCTGTGGATGACAGAGCAACACTGGAGACTCCATATACTGTGGCCTTTGGACGCTTCACATTAAAAATGTCTCGTTAGAAAGGGTACACTGTACAAGAGGCTGTTCTGTATGGTTTCTGTATTAGCCATGAGCAGTGCGTCTTGTACCCGTGATAGTTGAGGAGAGGTGGTCTCACCACGCCCCTCATGATATTTAAAACCCGCAGCAAGCCACGTCCATTGATTTACACATGACCTGCTCTAGGTGGTGATTTACTGTGACTTTCGCATTCGCTTTCCTGCAAAGAAACGCTCCCCAAAAAGCAGTCGAAGCTCAAACTGAAGGTTGCCTTCTTCGATTCTTTTGTTCCTTTCATAATGCCCAGTGATGGCACCGAAGTCACCATCGTGGCACCTCGCCCCTAGCACTGACATTGAATCCTTGCATCATGTTAAGCGTATTCAGTACCACACTTTAAATTTGCCAGTGTAGTTATTAATTTTTTTGCTGCACCCTTCTTCCGTAGTGCACTGTATCCAGCAGTATTTTGATAATTCCATGGGTTATCATCAAATGAATCTCAACATTCTTAATTTCCCCAACCATGACATCAGAGAGTGAAGCCTGTGGCTTCTGACCATGAACTTTTCTTTTCAAAGAGTTAATTATGACAAAGTATTGTGTATTTATTGTAATCGTGTGTGCAAAGGAAGCAGGGGCAAATCAGTGTTCAGCAGTATCACACGTTTCTCTCCCAGCTCAGCAAAGCTGCGTTAATACAGTCTTGTTAGTAAAATATTTATATTGGCTTTGCTGTGGGATAGGTTCTGCGTCAATTGATTGTGCCCGGGTTAATAGATTTTTCAATTTAGATTTGTTTAAGAATAATCCACGGCACTGTGTCTAACGTATGGTCACTACCAGTGTGATACTAGCTAGCAACCTTGACTGAGTATTATAATGGTTGACACAATGTGCTTTGTGATCCAAGTGGAACCGATCTCTGCCTGTGTGTTACCACCAACGGTTTCATGACAGGCACCAGCGCAGAAGTCCCGATCGAAGTGAATCCTCCTCAAATGATTCAAAGTCCTCACCAGGTGAGTGAGGGACTTCCTTGAGCTTTTACCAGGTTTTTAATTCACTCACGCTGCTTATTCTCCATTTCTGATGCACCATTCTCTGATCATAAATAGCAATGGGTTTGTGCTTCCTAAGATTCTCTTAAATAACGCTCCCACCTTGGCCTGAGCAGATATTGGCCACTTCAGCCAAGAGGCTTGACAAGTATTGGAGGTAACTAACGTTAAAGCTACTCAGAAAGACATATGAAACAACACTCCTGGGGCCCACTGCCTTTCTGTACCTGTATTTAGCATTCACATCGTGACATTTTTACAAACTTTGAGGAAGGAATGTTTGCTTAAGGGACTGCAGTACTATTTGTCGAAGCTGTGTTTTTCCCCCAGTGTTCACTCGGTTAATGTACACGGATCCTTTCTGACTGAACTCTGGTGATTCTTGTACGGAACAGTGAGATTGCACAACTCTATTTACAATATGATGCCGTGTAGTTCAAGCAAGAGTTTGCCTCTCATCAGTTTCTGTAAGGCACTGGGCAAACCTGATGTGCTGTGGGTTATAAAGACTGGCATTTCTAGATCTCCCTCTGATTTCTGACCCATTTTAGCGCATTATCATACCTTGGGAAAAATAAGTTCAGCCCACCATGTTTAAAATATGCAGACTTCGTTCTTATTAAGTCACGTAACCAATCAAAGATGTCATCAAATATTCCGCAGATAATCTTGCATCTGATAATCAAAGAACATATTCAGTATTTATAAACTGCTGGGTTACGTCTTCTCTGCCATATCATTTCTCCACACTTTGACCTTATGCCAATAGCTTCAACATTGCAGACTTTACTTTGAATACGTGAGTAATGTCTGATGTTTTCTGAATAGAACTGTTACTGTTGTTCAATTCCGACATCCGTGTTCCATTAGAGCTCTTGCCTTCAGCTACTGACACTTGTGTTAAAGTTTAGAATGTATCTCTTTCTTTGTAGTCTTTAAGGCAGAGAACTTCCAAATGGAAAAGGTGACACGGGTACGGCAGACCCACCATCCCACACATGAGGTGGCTGCTGATTGTGCACATGTCGCATGTTAAGACTCTCCTACCAACAGGCTGCCCACACACCTCTCACAAACACACACACACACTCTCTCTCAAACGCACGCACACTCATACACGCGCACACTCCCAAACACATGCACACTCAAACACGCACATTCTCTCACACACACATACGCAAACATGTACAATCTCAAACACACACGCTCTCTCCCTCAAATGCGCACACTCACTCTTCAACACACGCACTCTCAAACGCGCACACACACTCTCTCAAATACACATCTACATTCACCAGAAAGCTCCATAGAAGATAAAAAGGTGTTATATAATAATATTCAGGTTCCAGTGCACTTAATTGCACAGTCAGTCAGTCAGTCAGTCAGTCGCTCCCCAAGCCAGTGCTTATGCTGGGCGAGGGCAACTTGTGAACGAGATCACGGATGGAACAACCAGTACAAAATAAATTCATGTAAACATTAATTAGTTTATAAAGTATGTTTGTACTCATAAATAAAATAGTTTAATATATTTGCAATTTTAAGAGATGCTTTGCATTTGCCTCCCAGCTAAATAACAAAATTTAGTTTTTTTTTAAATTTTGTACAATCCACTCAAGATACTTGAAGTGCTTAATGATCAGTCCTGCTTTACATGACAGAACTTTCAAATACCTGAAGTGGCATTTTGTGGCCCTAAAATCATGATTGACTTGAGATGGAATGCTCACAATGTTAGTTGGAAAACAAGGCATGAACCATCAAGCTAAACATGCAGATTATTACTCGATGTTTAGCTGGGTTTTTTTGTTTTACTCTGCATATTTTGCGCTGTGAAAATGGCATCCCATCAGTGATGATAGTGGGATGTGGCTTTCATTGGCATTAATTCTCTGCAGTTTGTCCTTGCGGCGAAAGTTTATTTATCAGCACATGATATGGTGCTGAAAATGTGCTCGGTTTGAAGCTTGACAAATTCTATCGTGAAACGAGGGTCGTAGCAACATAAATTGTTCATGTAGCCACATATGATGCCACAGTTCAAAACAAATACACCTTGGTCCTATTCACAGCCACTTGATAGTCTAACCCACATGACCAAAACCTGGCACAAGTTTCCAGATAGATAATTAGTTCCAAGCAGCCTTTGTACCTGTCTTTAAAGATATGAGATACTTAAGCACACTTCAGCTAAGTAGATGCAAAATTTACACATTTGAAATTAAGTCGTCAAATAATTGCTTTGGAAAATCCATGTGAAGTAGTCAATCATATGATACTGCAGTGGCTTTTGACAAGAACTGTAAAACACACATTTCCAGAGAATTGTGATACGTTATTAATGTGCCTCAAACACTTCTGAATGTTAAATGAGTGTGATAGACCACAGCTGAGGTAGAAGACAAAGCAGCTTTGATGTTTGTGAATCCGTTTGATTCACCCACACTAAATCACTACAGCAATTCCTCACTACGATAACAGCCATCCTTGGCACTGTACAATACGACGAGAGGATTCCCGTTCAAGCTTACACGTTGCTTTTGAAAACTTGGCTCCCTAAACGCTGCTAAGTAAATGTACCAAGTTCCTGGGTATATTGTGAAGAGTGTTTCTTTACCAGCTTGTCAGGTGTGCAGTTTTGTTCTATACATCTATTTCTAGTTTAATATATTTGTCACTAATATTGTGATTGTGTTTTATGTATTGAATTTTATGGTGTTTGGCAAAAACGTTCAACTCTCCCGGAAGGGATTTCTTGATGTATTGAGTAACAGCAACACAGTCCGTGACCACAAAGGTTTTCCACTGAGCTTTCATCCAGACTGGCCACAGATACAAGTATATACACAGTGAATTTCTGATGATGTTGACATTAAGCAATAGCTATTGAGTGTTTATTTTAATTGCAATAATAGTACATCTAGTATTTGTAACCAGGGGCCCTAGTGACACTTTAACCTCAACTGGTATCGGCAGTTTCTCGTCAAGTATTATGGAAGGCCCACGGTTTACCTATTTAGAGATTACTTATTTTGTTGTAGAATGTATTGACACTATGATTTTCAGTCAAGCAGTTTTTTTTTTTTAAATACCCACGCAGAAGTTCAGACACACGTTCCATAAAACTTGCCCAAAATAAATGTCGCTTGGAAAATTCAGAAGGCAGGTTTATCTAAGTGTCGCCATGCTTTTAAACCCAGGCTTTTCCTCATGGCTGCTTTCCAAAGTTGGTTGTGTACAGAAATTTCTGCATTTCTATGTCCAAAGACACTGTTTAGTTTTTGACAAAAAAAAATGGAATCAAAGTATGTGTAGATAATGGCTCACCGCACACATTGCTGGGCCCAGAGCCCAGAGGGCCTGGCTGAGATTCAGTGCGTTATTATTAGTGTGATCTGTTATCGATTATCACTCGTACAACTGAACAAATGACTTTTGTAATTAAAATGGTGAAATGGAATTGTAAACTGGCTGAGTGATGTTGAGGGATTTGAACGTAATAAAAGTGATCATTCTCCTGTGCGCTTCTCTGGATTTTGTCCTTCATCGTTTACTGGTGATCTGGTGCAGTCATTTAGTAATTCAATTAACTTGTCAATCTCCAAAGATACTACCACTTAATAACCCTTATTTTTGTTCATGGCTATACATTCAGCAGAATGGCACTGGAGCCCATCACATGTTAGGCCCTGACGTTTAGTTATTTATACCTTTTTTTTAAATCTTGTGCAAAATTGAATAGGTTTCATTTAATCAGGGGATTATTTTCTGTAATGTCAGCAAAAATTAGCACCCAAATAGAAGGGACTTGAAGACCTTAATGTCAAAGGGTCCCAACCCATAACGTCCTCTGTTCATTCCCTCCACAGATCAAAAGGTCATAAGTGATAGGAGTAGAATTAGGCCATTCGGCCCAGCAAGTCTACTTCGCCATTCAATCATGGCTGACCTATCTCTCCCTCCTAACCCTATTCTCCTCTTCTCCCCATAACCTTTGACATCTGTACTATTCAAGCATCTATATATCTCCGCCTTTAAAATATCCATTGACTTGGCCTCCACTGCCTTCTGTGGCAATTAATTCCACAGATTCACCATCCTCTGACTATTGGAATTTCTCCTCATCTCCTTCCTAAAAGAACGTCCTTTAATTCTGAGGCTATGACCTCTAGTCCTAGACTCTCCCTCTGGTGGAAACATCCTCTCCACATCCAATCTATCCAAGCCTTTCACTATTCTGTATGTTTCAATGAGGTCTCCTTTCATTCTTCTGAACTCCAGCGAGTACAGGCTCATTGCCGACAAACGCTTGTCATAGGTCAACCTACTCATTCCTGGGATCCTTGACCTTCTGAGTTGCGTGTGCTGCCTGACCATCCAGCTCTTGGTGTTTTGTTCAATATTCCAGCACCTGCAGTTTCGTATATCTCCTGTGTACCCAAACAACCATGTCCATTTCCCTCCACAGATGCTGCCTGGCCTGCTGAGTTCCTCCAGCACTTTGCTCTTTACCCAAATGGCACGATAGGCAAAAAGAGTGTGAATTCTCCCAGGCATTCAGGAAAAACTTGTTCCAATGGAAAAAGCTTAATAAAATAACATAAATCCCTAAACCTATTCCAAATTTGTAGACAAGCAATTTAAGAATTTAAGTAAACACACTTAATTTTTCAAAATGTATGGGATCGCAAATGCACATTTCTGTGCCTCCACCATTCACAAAAGCCCAAGCACTTTTGTGCCAGTGTTATTGAGCTACACAGTGTGGAAACAGACCTTGGCCCATTTCCTCAATGCCAACCCATCGCCATGTACTCGGTCTTTTAAATGGTGTAACTGTATCTGCCTCTATCAGTCCCTCTGGCAGCTTGGTCCATGCACTTACCACCCTCTGTGTGAAGACGTTGCCTCTCATGCTGCCAGGCAGTGCCTGAAGTGGCGATAAGCAGGCATATCTTGAGATTTCGCCATGGAGGTGTGAAATGTTAAAACGAGGAACTGTGAATGCTACTAACTTCTTACTGAAAATAGCCAAGTGGCTGTAAAGCTCAACTGGTGTGGTTTCTTGGTGTGCCCTTATGGATCGCAATGCATCTGACAAACAGAACAATCACTTGAAATAAATAAATGAAATGATTCCAGCATTGGTACTGATGTTAATGATTTATTTACTAACACACTATCAGTATCCTGGGGATGGTGAATAATTTATAAAGTACTATTGAACTTTGTTACAGAGTCTTTTTGCTCTGGGAAAATGCGACAATCCTGTTGAGTGTGAAGAGAGCAAACACCCTCAGGGAATAATCTCCACAGCATGCAGGCATTATCATTTATCATCTCCTAATCATGAATCACATTTGGCTGGTTACAAAGATTTACGAAGTCACCACCATATGAAACTTATTCATTGCAAAATCATCTCCTTCAGCCCACCGAGTCCACGCCAACCATCGATCACCCGTTCACACTAGTTCTATGTTATCCCATTTTGTCATCCACTCCCTACACACTGGGGGCAATTTTACAGAGGGCCAATTAACCTACAAACCCACACCACATTGTTGGGATGTGGGAGGAAACCCACGCAGTCACAGAACATGCAAAGTCTGCACAGATAGCACCTGAGGTCAGGATCGAACCTGGGTCTCTGGCGCTGTGAGGCAGCAACTCTTTATCAGCTACACCGCCCATGCTGTCATTAAATATTATTGAAAACATGTTTCATTAAGACAGATTTTGCTATTAAAAATATCACTGGGGCTTAAATTAGCAGCATGGACCAGTATAGCACCCTTGAGATGGTTGACAGATCCAATGCGAATATTCTGAACTTGGTGTCTGATTTTAATCACTTTGGGGGTGCGTGTGAACATGGATCATGTTGGGGGACAGCTGAACAATTTTTCACGGTTGGCCTGAGAACTGGAGAACACTGGAGATGAGGAGAGCCTCCATGGGATATTACTGATGTATTAAAGGTGTTTTGCAATTACATATTTGTTAACTTCACCGAGTAAACCTGGGCTGGCTGTGCCATTGACAGCAGCTCTACATAGTATGGCAGTGGACCTTCATTATGAAGCTCTACAGGACATAGGTAAGGTGAGTATTGCATGCAGTTCTGGTCGACCCATTACAAGAGGGATGTGGAGGCTTTGGAGAGTGCGGAAGAGATTTTACCAGAATGCCTGGATTAGAGGGAATTAGCTATAAGAAGAGTTTGGCCAGAACTCAGATTTGTTTTCTCTGGATCTCTAGAGGTTGAGGGAGACCTATTAGAAGTATATACGATTATGAGAGGCATGGAAAAGGTAGACAGTCAGAACCTTTCTGCCCGGGTGGAAATGTCAACGACTAGAGGGCACATCTTTAAGGTGAAACGGACAAAGTTTAAAGGAGATGCTCAGGGCAAGAGGGTGGTGAGTGTTTGGAACACACTGCCAGGGGTGTTGGTGGAGGCAGATGCGATAGGGGTATCTAAGAGACTTTTAGATAGGCAGTGAATGGAGGGATATGGATCGCATGCAGACAGAGGAGATTAGTTTATCTTGGCATCATGTTTGGTGCGGACATTGTGGGCCTGTTCCTGTGCTGTACTGTTCTATGTTCTATCCCATGTACCTGTCTAAGTGTCTTTTAAATAGTCTAATTGTACCAGCCTCAACTGGCAACTTGTTGTGATGGCACAACTGTAACAGAGTGGGACACAGGTTCTGAGTGAGTGGGAACATGGCTGTTCCAACCTGAATGAGAACATTACTGGAAGCACACATGGTGTATAAAATGTAGCTCACGTTATTTTTCCCTCACAGTTGTATATATTGTACAGTCCCCTTCCACATAAAAAGATTTGTGAATCCGCATATCCCAGGACGCTAGCGTGCGGTGGGCAGATGTGATAGGACATCCTGTGGATGGATGCAGCCCAGGGCAGCACGGTGGCAACAGCCCCTTAGGCCCAACTCATCCATGCTGACCAAGATGCCTCATCTACTAAGCAAGTCCTGTTTGGCCCTTATGCCTCTAAACCTTTCCTATCCTGGGATGGCAGGACTTTCATATGAAGGAAGACTGGATAGACTCGGCTTGTACTCGCTAGAATTTAGAAGATTGAGGGGGGATCATATAGAAACTTACAAAATTCTTAAGGGGTTGGACAGGCTAGATGCAGGAAGATTATTCCCGATGTTGGGGAAGTCCAGAACAAGGGGTCTCAGTTTAAGGATAAGGGGGAAGTCTTTTACAATGATACAATTTATTTGTTGTCATTTGAACCTCATTGAAGTTCAAACGAAATTTGGTTTCTGCAGTCATACACACAAGAAAAAGAACCAAGACACAACACAGTTTACACAAACATCCATCACAGTGAATCTCCTCCTCACTGTGATGGAAGGCAAAGTCTTATCTCTCCCCTGCTCTCCTCATTCTCCTCCCGATGTCAGAGTCAAAGCCCCCGGCGGGCGATGGTAAGTGTCCCACGGCCGTTAAAGCCGCGCCGGGCGATGATGTAAGGCCACGCTCTCGGTCTTGATGTTGGAGCTCCCGGCGGGCGCTAACAAGTCCCACGGCCGTTAAAGCCGCGCCGGGCGATGATGTAAGGCCCCGCTCCAGGTAATTTTCAACCCCGCAACGCGGGCGGGAGAAG
Organism: Amblyraja radiata; assembly: GCF_010909765.2. Taxonomy (NCBI): domain Eukaryota; kingdom Metazoa; phylum Chordata; class Chondrichthyes; order Rajiformes; family Rajidae; genus Amblyraja; species Amblyraja radiata. Next base: position 20,220,476 of record NC_045987.1, on the reverse strand, counting down.
TCGCCGTTGCGGAAGCCCTGAAAAGCGGTCTCCCACCAGGGACCCGCGGGCTCCCGGTGTCACTGTCCACCAGACCTGCGGTTGGAGCCTCCGAAACTCAGGGGTCGGGCCACAGCAGCACGCCACCATAGCTCCTCCCACTCCGAACTCGGCCAGCTCCGCGATGGTGGGTAAGTCCGCAGCTCCGCGACTGGAGCCCCAGGTCGTTCCGGTTGGAGGCCGCTCCACGGTGCTAGGCCCCAACGACAACGGAGACCCGACAGGGAAAAGGTCGGGTTCTCCGTGCAGGGGAAAGATTTTAAAAGTTTCCCCACCCCCCGCCCCCCACACACATACCCAGTTAAAAAAAAAACACTTTAAACTACATTGAAACGAGACCAAAAATAAAAAACGACAGACGGACTGCAGAGGTCGCTGCAACGTGAGTCGCACTGACACATTTTAGGACCGAGATGAGAAAATCATTTTTTACACAGAGAGCGGTGAATCTGTGGAATTCTCTGCCACAGAAGGTAGTTGAGGCCAGTTCATTGGCTACATTTAAGAGGGAGTTAGATGTGGCCCTTGTGGTTAAAGGGATCAGGGGGTATGGAGAGAAGGCAGGTACAGGATAGTGAGTTGGATGATCAGCCATGATCATATTGAATGTCGGTGCAGGCTCGAAGGGCCGAATGGCCTACTCCTTTTTCTGTTTCTATGTTTCTATCCATGTATCTGTCTGAATGTCTTTTGAGTGTTGTTATTGTACCTATACACTGTGGGCAGCTTGATTGTTATCAGCTATAGTCTTTCCACTGACTGGATAGCAAGCTACAAAATAACTTGCCTCATGACACATGACAATATACTAAATTAAACTTCTTCTAGCAGCTCGTTCCATTTACCCACTACCCATCTGGTTGCCTGCAGAAGGCATCACACAGACTAAAGGACTCATCTCACTCCGCACATCACTTGTTTGCCCTTCTGCCCTCAGGAAAGTGTTACAGGTCCATCAGATCACACACCACAAGATTAACAATCTCATCAACCCCCCCCCCCCCCAATACTTTGTACGACCACACTATACTGTGAAATATTGCACATTCTGACTTGACATTTCTCTTGCCGTTTATGTTGTTTCCATTGTCGTTATTATCTAGCTGTTATGTTGGAGCTCCGCTCGGGTGCCTGAAACTTCCTTGTATGTATTTACAATGGCAATAAAGTGTATTGTTATTATTATGAAGCACTCTTTCCCACAGCAGTGAACAGCAGGAACTGTGCCTGGACCAAATGATGAACATTTGTAGCGATCATTAAAATTTGGTGAAACAGGGCAGTTTTGCAGAGGTTATTGGCTCTTGAATGGCAGTGAGGGGGTGGTTGCAGCAGCGAAAGCCGGTGGCAGGAACCAAGGCAGCGGAAGGTGGTGGTATATTCATGAGAGGAATGGATCAGGTAGATGCACACAGTCTCTTGCCCAGAGTAGGTGAATTGAGAACCAGAGGCCATGGGTTTAAGGTGAAATGGAAAATATTGAATAGGAACCTGAGGGGTAACTTTTTCACACAAGGGCGGTGGGGCAGGGACTCTTGCAATGATTAAGAAACAATTAACAAACAGGGACATGGATAGGACAGGTTTAGAGGGCTATTGGCCAAATGCAGGCAGGTGAAACTAGTGTAGATGAGACATGTTGGCCGGTGTGGGCAAGTTGGGCTGAAAGGCCTGTTTCCATGCTGTATGACTAAACAGCAACACAGAGTGAGCAGGGATGTTAATGATGGGATAAACCCTGCGACAGACAGACAAACCCTCTAGCAGACAGCCATCACCCTCCTCCCAGTGCATTTCAACTTAATGCTGGGGTCAAGTGAAGAGCGTTCACGTCGCGGCCATGTTTCCACCAATCTTTCCACCACCAAGCACAAGAAGCGCATGACACCATTGCATGCAGATGCCGCAAAGTGTGTTCATCTCTGGGTGAACAATTTCTATTCTTGTGAAGTGGACGCGATAAAACAAACTTAATGCTGGAATTTGTTAACAAAAAAAATTACCACTGGCTCTGTGAAGGATCTTGGATCTTCCAACCTACCTCACTGAGCACGCTGCGCTTTAAAAAAAACTGCACTTTCTCTGTAATGCTATAATGTTTTTTTAAATTATAATATGCTCCCTGGTATTTGTCTCATTTCACCATCTGTTGTACCTGTGTATTTCGGTACACATGACAATAATAAACTGATACTGGACCTTGCAAAGGTCCACACGTCCCTTTAATATGTAGCAATTCCTGTTTAAGGATCCTTCGTTCATCTCAATAAACAACGAGCTTCTGATTTAATCACACTTTATATTACACAGCATTTATCAGTGACAGACATTGAAATTTACAAGCCTATAAAATTTACATCAAAAATGTTTTTCTTTTGCAAATACATACGTATCAGTTTGCGAACTTCACCCAATTTTATAAACTTTAGCAGAAATTGTAGGGGAAAAAAGTCTGTGTGGAAATTGATGGTTTGCTGCCTGTTCAAGGAGTTTCTGGTGAAGCTGTTCATGATCAGAGCTGGCACAGGTTGTTGACCTGGCACTGGGATACACAGTGAGCTGTTCACACCAAGTCAATGTAAGGCATCCGCTTTAACATATTGATCAGGCATCAATGGTGCTCTTTAATGATAGACGGTGTCTCCACTCCCAGCATTCACTGTCCTTTCGTGCAAATGCAAAAAAAAACATTCACAGGTGCTGAGAAACTCAAACAGAAACAGCTGCTGGAAACACTCAGGTGTTAGGCAGCGTGTGTGGAGAGAGAGAACCCAAGTTCATGTTTCTAGCCCAAGTCCGTCTCCCTCTCCATGGATGTTGTTCAGTCGAATCCATTAGAAACTGCTACACAAATCCTGACTGAGTTGCCCAGGGTGGATTTCACACATTAACACATCAGCATCTTTCTCTGAAATAATTTAAAGAACATCTGACCAAACCTGGTTTACATCAAAAACATAATTTTATTTGTATGCTGGTGTCAGTATTCGCTTTGAGTTCTTCTTCCCCATTGCTACTGAACTTTTTGTCCATATTTTTAATCGTTTCGCCAACTTGCTGCTGGATGACTTCTAACGTCCCATCAAAAAGCATCTCCAACTCGTTCAGAAATAAAGAGCCCCTTTCAGCCTGGATTTGTTCACCTTCATTGGTTGCCTGGCGTTAGAGCTTTACATTCCTCCTCATTGTCACATCCTTCCTTGCCCTCTCTGCAGCCTCTATCAACTCCAGTGGCCTCCCTAGTTGAATGATTGAACGATACAGCGTAGGAACAGCCCTTCGACCCTCCGACCATCGATCACCCGTCCACACTAGGTTGATGTTAGCCTACTTTCTCATCCACTCAGAGGGCCAACTAACCTACAAAACCCGCACGTCTTTGGGATGTGGGAGGAAATCGGAGCGCACGGAGGAACCTCACGCAGTCACGGGGAGAATGTGCAAACTCCACACAGACAGTACCCAAGGTCAGGATCAAACCGGGGTCTCTGACACTGTGAGGCAGCAGCTCTACCAGCTGCGCCACTGTGTGGCCTTAATATTTACCGACTGCGCCTTGCCTGCTTTGGTCAACCCTGCAGTGTGTTCATATAAACATAGAAACATAGAGTAGTCCATTCGGCCCTTCGAGCCTGCACCGCCATTCAATATGATCATGGTTGATCATCCAACTGTTTCCTGTACCTGCCTTCTCTCCATACCCCCTGATCCCTTTAGCCACAAGGGCCACATCTAACTCCCTCTTATAGCCTCCTGATTCATCCTCCTAAGCCACTTGCTGGGCCGTTCCTCCTGCCACTCAGTACTACATTCACCTTTACAAAACATCACCGCACAACCCTGATCTTCAATGCCCACAGTCTCTTGCTAACTTTTCCTTCATAGTTTAGTGTTCACTCTTTTCTCTCATCTTCTCCCTTGTATCGCAACTTACTTTGGTGCATGTTTCTGCGCGGGAGCTTCCACACTGATAGGTGCCGTTAACTGCTCGTTACAAAATGAAGGTATGAGGTTTCTATAGGGGATGGAGCAGACCTGGCCCTCACGAGTGCCTGCTGCCATCGCAGTGTGTTGCTGCTTTTCCCGCCTCGCCTGCCATCAGGAAGAAGGTACACGAGTCTGAAAAGTGTAACATCCAGGTTCAGGAGCAGTTTCTTCCCCACGACCATCAGGCTACACTCCCAACTCAACTCTGAACTTGAGTTTTTTTGACACTATATTATTTTGTTTATTTATTGAACTAATTTTTAAGATTTGTTTACTATATTATCTATTAAGTGCTGTTGTTCCAACCCTGTTTTGCTGCCGCGAGTAAGAATGTCAGTTCCTTTTTTATACAAATGAGAACTAAACACTCTCGACTCTCTTTTGACTCAATTGTGAACCTCAGTGAGTCACTCCGACAGGGTGAATAAAAGTGAATTAAGCTCTTTGATATCTGCGTGAGGTCGATTTATTAAGACTTCAGGATTCGTGGAGAATTTTTCCTGTTGGGAAGGTCTCCCAGGCTCATTTATATCGGGATTGAAGTTTCGACTGTGATGCCAGTCAGCTATTAACACTGAGCCAACATTGCTCACCTGGATATTTGCCCAGGAATGTGAGGAGGATTATTTTGCAAGTTCTCGGGCACTTAGAACCAGCTGGAGGTGTCATTCTCAGTGGCAACTGGGGACCAACTACAGGGGCTGAGACCAATAGATCATAGGACGTAGGTTCAGAATTAGGCCATTCGGCCCAATGCGTCTACTCCACCATCATGGCTGATCTATTTTTCCCTCTCAACCCCATTCTCCTGCCTTCTCCCCGTTGCCTTTGACACCCTTACTAATCAAGAACCTATCAATCTCCGCCTTAAAAATGCCTTAAGGCGGCCTCCACAACCGTCTGTAACAATGAGTGCCACTGATTTACTGCCCTCTGGCTGACAACATTTCTCCTCATCTCCATTCTAAAGGTAGGTCCTCTATTCTGAGGCTGTGCCCTCTGGTCCTAGACTCTCCCGCTATTGGAAACAACCTCTCCACATCCATTCTCCAGGTCTTTCATCATTCGATAGGCTTCTGTTGCGAGGCACAATTCCTTCACATTGACATTGGCCTTGACATTGAGTTTGTTCAAGGAACAGCTTTGGAATTGGCAGGCAACTGATGCACCTATTCCAGTTCTTGATCAGGCCCTTCAGCCCACAAGTTCCATGCTGACCATCGATCACCCTAGTTCGATGTTATACCACTTTGTCATCCACTCCCTACACATTAGGGGCAATTTTACAGAGGGCCAGTTAGCCTACGAACCTGGGCGTCGTTTTTGGGATGTGGGAGGAAAATGAAGCACTTGGAGGAAACCCAGGTGGTCACAGAGTGAATGTGTAAACTCCACACACACAGACAACACCCAAGGTCAGGATCGAACCCGGGTCTCGGGCGCTGTGAGGCAGTGGCTCCACCAGATGCAACATTGTGCTGTCCTTGGTTATTGTGGGAGATTCATTTCACCAGTTGAGCCTTTGGACTTGCCTTACTGCTGCCACTATCCACCATAAGCTTGAACCTCTATTGTACCTGCCTCCACCACCACCAGCCCTGGCAGTGTGTTCCAGGCACCCACTACCTCCTGTGTGTAAAAATGAATTGCCCCACACATCGCCTTTAAACCTTGCCCCTCTCACCTTAACATTATGCCTCTGGTCCTTGACATTTCCACCCTGTCCATTGACTCTTATCATTTATATACGTCAAGGAGGAGGTTGATGTTGATTTTGACCCCCTACCAGAGGGTTAAAATCCAGAGGTTAAGGATTTGAAGTGATTGATGGAGGAGGAGAGGGGCGGTGAGGAGGAATATATTTCCCAGAAGGTGGTGGGGGTGTAGACTGGTTTACCATGGGTAAGTGACATTGGGATGGGTCCGTTGCAGGGCTATGGACCCAGTGCTGGGAGGTGGGATTAAATCAGGGGATTAATAAATTGAATTGATTGATCGAAAGATTAGGGGACAGAAACGTGTTGGATAGAGGGTAGACAAAAATGCTGGAGAAACTCAGCGGGTGTAGCAGCATCTATGGAGCGAAGGAAATAGGCAACGTTTCGGCCAGAAAACATTCTTCAAGACTGATGGGGGGTGGGGGGAAGCGGGGAGAAGAAAGGAAAAAGGAGGAGGAGGAGCCTGAGGGCTGAGGGAGAGGTAGGAAGGGGAGGAGACAGCAAGGGCTAACAGAATTGTGAGAATTCAATGTTCATGCCACCAGGATGCAGACTCCCCAAGCGGAATATGAGGTGCTGTTCCTCCAATTTCCGGTGTTGCTCACTCTGGCCGTGGAGGAGGCCCAGGACAGAGAGGTCGGATACGGAATGGGAGGGGGAGTTGAAGTGCTGAGCCACTGGGAGGTCAGGTTGGTTAATGTGGACAGAGCGGAGGTGTTCGGTGAAACGATCGCCAAGCCTACGCTTGGTCTAACCGATATAGATCAGCTGACATCTAGAGCAGCGGATGCAATAGATAGAGGGTAGAGGGTAGAGGGTTCGGCAGCCACCGAAAGTTGACTCCAACCCCATGGCACGTGTATAGCCTAAAATTAGAACCAGGCTTGTCTACACCCTGAATCCTTGAGTTCTCTAGTTTTTGTTTCAATATCAAAAAGCTCCAAGATATTTCGGAGTGACATTGAAAATCGGTTTGGACACAAGGAACTGCAGATGCTGGTTTACAACAAAAGACACAAAGTGCTTGAATAATTCAACGGGGTCAGGCAGATGACTGGAGAATATGGATAAGTAACCTTTCATCTGGGACCCTTCTTCTGACTTGAGAAGGGCCCTGACCCGAACCATCACCCATCCATGTTCTCCAGAGATGCTGCCTGACACGCTGAGCTACTCCAGCACTTTGTGTCCAGAAAATCTGTTTGTCATTTTACATCTCAGTTATAACACCACAGAGACTAGACTGTAAATAATACAGACTTTTTTTTTTAAGCATCGCAAGCAACTCGAAAATAATCAATCAGAGAACGTAAAAATGATCTCCCCTAGTTTTGGAAACAACGCAACTGCTGATGATGTTGAATAGAATCAATGTAATCTCTGACAAACAACCAATACCTTACATAGGAGCTAGGAGTTATTTGGAAAATTCTTAGAATTATTTACAGAGTATAAAGGGACACACTGGGTGAAGGCAGGCAATGGATTAAAGTGGAGAGTGGTCTAAGGCAGATAAGGCCAAAATGTCAGGTCCTCGAGCTTGGATGAGGGCCTCACTCACTGAAACCTAGTTGAAACATGGATTCTACCACACACGGATGACCCTCGATAGATCTGGTGTACAATCACCTCGTGGATTGCATTTTTGAGTAAATTAACTCAAAATATTTCCATAGATTAATCTGTTTCCACACATGGTCAACTTCAAGTTCATAAGCCCATAGGAGCAGAATAAGGCCATTCGAACATGGCCGATCTCTCTTTCCCTCTCAACCCCATTCTCCTGCCTTCTCCCCACAACTGTTTACACCATTACTAATCAAGAGTCTGTCAATCTCCGCTTTAAAAATCAACCTTTAAAAACTTTACCACACTCACTCCAGCTGCACCACTCCTGGTCACTCACCCCAGCTGCACCACTCCCAGCCTCGTCACCCACCCCAGCTGCACCACTCCTGGTCACTCACCCCAGCTGCACCACTCCTGGTCACCCACCCCAGCTACACCACTCCTGGTCACTCACCCCAGCTACACCACTCCTGGTCACTCACCCCAGCTACACCACTCCTGGTCACCCACCCCAGCTACACCACTCCTGGTCACTCACCCCAGCTGCACCACTCCCAGCCTGGTCACTCACTCCAGCTGCACCACTCCTGGTCACTCACCCCAGCTACACCACTCCTGGTCACTCACCCCAGCTACACCACTCCCGGCCTGGTCACTCACCCCAGCTGCACCACTCCTGGTCACCCACCCCAGCTGCACCACTCCTGGCCATTCACCCCAGCTGCACCACTCCCGGCCTGGTCACTCACCCCAGCTGCACCACTCCTGGTCACCCACCCCAGCTGCACCACTCCTGGTCATTCACCCCAGCTGCACCACTCCCGGTCACTCACCCCAGCTGCACCACTCCTGGTCACTCACCCCAGCTGCACCACTCCTGGTCACCCACCCCAGCTGCACCACTCCTGGTCACCCACCCCAGCTGCACCACTCCCGGCCTGGTCACTCACCCCAGCTGCACCACTCCTGGTCACCCACCCCAGCTGCACCACTCCTGGTCATTCACCCCAGCTGCACCACTCCCGGTCACTCACCCCAGCTGCACCACTCCTGGTCATTCACCCCAGCTGCACCACTCCTGGTCACCCACCCCAGCTGCACCACTCTTGGTCATTCACCCCAGCTGCACCACTCCTGGTCACCCACCCCAGCTGCACCACTCCTGGTCATTCACCCCAGCTACACCACTCCCGGCCTGGTCACTCACTCCAGCTGCATCACCCCCGGTCACTCTTTACCAGCTCAGCCCATCGATTGCCCTCAATCCCTTTGATTCTGTTTTCCAAAGTCCAGTGAGCCTTTCTGTCGGTGGAGGCCGAATGATGTTCCTCGTCCCTTGCTGAGTCTGAGGAAAGGTCCCGACCTGAAAGGTCGCCACTTCTCGTTCTCCAGGGATGCTGCCTGACATGCCGAGTTACTCCAGCACTTTGTGTCTGTCCTTGCTCCACCTGTTCCCTGCTGACTGAGTCCCTGAGTTTAGCCATCTCTTTTACCCCCTCATGGTGACCACCGGAACCAACAACTGAACCATCCTATCACCAACAATTAGAGAGCAGTCCTGAGCTGCCATCTACCTCATTGGAGACCCGTCCGTGGACTATCTTTGATCGGACTTTACTGGACTTTATCTTGGACTAAATTAAACATTATTCATGTTATTCCTTTTATCATGTGTCTTTAGATGGATGGGTCGGTTGTAATCATGTATGTTCTTCCCGCTGGCTGGTTGGCACGCAACAAAAGGTGTTCACTCTACCTTGGTACATGTGACAATAAACTAAACTCAAAGTCAACTATCCTCAACTACAGCCGCACGGCCAGTGATAATGGGAACATCGTTTCTATGGGAAGACGCTTCCTGCTGTGGAACTGCCACCATTAAGTAAAGTGGACGTGAGAAATATACAGTGTATTGACCTTGTTGTGGAATGTGTATCTGGGCTCCAGCAATGCATCCAAACTTGGAGCCCATCTCCGGCAGTTTCTTCACCCAGCTGCAGTTTGTAGATAGAAAAAGCAAGGATGCGGCCAGACAGAGACAAGAGCTGATGCAACAGAGTTAGTGCTTTCAAGCTGTGCACGCACTTGTTCATAGTCAGACATGGGAGCAGAAGATGGTGGCGTGGGATCCAGTGACTTCTACCTTTTGCATAAAGTGCAGCATTGTCCAGTGTTAATGTTGAATCTCTCCCAGTAAAACATATAAATACTTACAGAAAAGGAACTGCAGATGCTGCCATCTGGAGCAACACCGTAAGTGCTGGAGGAACCGTGAAGGGAAATGGACCAATGACATTTCTGGGTCGGGAACTTTCTTCAGACTGATGGGAGTAGGAGGGGGGGGGGGGGGGGGGAGAAAGCTGGAAACAAGAGGTGGTGGAGTGAGGATCCATCTTTCGTCCCCTTCAATTAGTTCCCACCTGAAACATCCTCTGTCCTTCACTTCCACAGATGCTGCCTGATCCGCTGAGTTCTTCCAGCACTTTGTGCTTTGTGTAAATAAATCCCTCCATGAACGCATGGCACAGACTTAGTTTCAATCAACTTAAATTTCAAAGCTACAATTAATTTTCTATTTAAAAGTAATTCAATTAAGAACCAAATTACAGTAAACATTTAAATGAGTGAACGTATAGATTCCACCGTCATTTAGGACTGAGATGAGAAAAAACTTTTTCACCCAGAGAGTTGTAAATCTGTGGAATCCTCTGCCACAGTTGGCCTTGGAAGCCAATTCACTGGATGTAGTCAAGAGAGAGTTAGATTTAGCTCTTCGGGCTAACGGAATCAGGGGATATGGGAAGAAAGCAGTAACGGGGTACTGATTCTGGATGATCAGCCATGATTATATTGAATGGCGGTGCAGGCTCGAAGGGCCGAATGGCCTACTCCTGCACCTATTTTCTATGTTTCTAAAATGCTGGAGTGACTCAGCGGGACAGGCAGCATCTCTACAGAGAGAAGGAACGGGTGACGTTTCGGGTCATGACCCTTCTTCAGACTGAGGGGCAGGGGAGAGGGGGATGCAAGAGATAAGGATGTGTAAGGTGTGAAAACAGGTTACTCCAGCATTTTGTGTCGACGTGTGGTGTAAACCTGCATCTGCAGTTCCTTCCTCCACCTGTTATTCGCTGCGATTGCCGTGCGAACGGTGCATTGCCAGGAGTGGTCGAGTTCTCATCAACCTCTTGGTGAAGCAGGTCCCCAGGATGAGAGGGTTGATGCATCAGCAGTCGGCGCAGTGATGCGGCGGGTAGAGCCGCTGCCTCAGGGCCCCCGGAGACACCGGTTCGATCCTGACCTCGGGTGCTGTCCGCGTGGAGTTTGCACGTTCTCCCTGTGACCACGTGGGTTTTCTTCGGGTGCCCCGGTTTCCTTCCACATCCCAAAGACGTGCGGGTCTGTGGGCTAATCGGCCTCTGAAAATTGTCCCTGGGGCGTAGGTAGTGGATGAGAAAGTGGGACAGCATAGAACGGGTGAGCGATGGTCGGTATGGACTCGGTGGGCCGAAGGGCCTATTTCCACGTTGTTTCTTTCAATTCAGTTCAGTTCGGTCAAAGGCAAGCACGTAGCTGGGGGATGGATGCCTCCTGTGTAGTGGAACAGGCCAAGCAGGAGCCTCCTCTCGTGAGTCCAGGCAGACGCTTATATCAGGCGCTCCTCAGGAGGCACCTTCAGGACACTGTCCATCTCCAGCCGTGCTCCCGCCACCTCCTGCTGGCTCGGGTTGTACGTCCCTTCCGTCTGCCGCTTCTTGCGGGCGGTGAGAACGACGAAGATCAGAGCGATGACGATGAGCAGCACGCTGCCGCACACCACGGGCACGGCCACCGCCAACAGCGGGATGGAGTCCGCCTTCTTCCCTCTCTGGAAAGACAAGTGCAGATGGTGAGTGGGAGCACACACCCCATCCCCAACCCTGGGGACACAGATGCTCGCTGGACCCCCAACTCTGCCCCAACAACTCTGCACCCCCCCCCCCAACTCGACACCCCCCCGAACTCTGCACCTCCAACTCTCCCCCTCAAATCTACACCACTCACCTCTAAACCACTCCTCAACTCCACCCCCCCCCAAATCACCTCCGGGTTCAGATCCAATTTGGGATTCTCACCAGAAATTTAAGTCCATGCCTGGTTTCATTGACTGAATTTAAGCCAAAATGACGTGTAATCGGTGTAGACGGGAGCGAGGAGCACACTCCCATTAGTCTGTTATTCATGATCTGTTCTGATTGCTGCACTTACAGTAATAACATAAACATCCAACAAATGTTTGCAACTTCTATAATACTTTGTGTCATCTTTTTAATGTTTCCGACGAGGAACAAGCTGTTAACATAATGAAGCTGCTTGAATAATAAGCCCCTTCACTATATCTTAATCTTAATGCTAATTGTACATGCAGAAACAGCAGGGTAAAACACACAGCCATGTGTCTCTGAGATTTACCAATTAACGGCAGAATCCCATCGGTGACACAAGATTAATTCTGCCCTCACCAACATCACTGTCAACTGCATCTGCTTGTGAACCTGGGCCAATGCTCACACAGATAAACATCGCAGCAGGAAGTAACATGCAAGTATGTCACTGGGTTGGATCATTATGCAGAGTGCCACTGGTATGAATGGGATCCAACTCTTGACGTGCTTTGTCTTTATCTATTTATTTATTTATTTATTTTTGTTAGACGTAAGTAGAGTCATGTGGTACCACAGTACCTAATACTTGTTGACATGTTACATTTCATATACAACTTTTTTAATTTAATAATAAAACTGGAATAAGGAAGAAAAGAGTAGAAAAGAGGAGATTGACATAAGTGGTGCGTGAGATAGAAAGATAGGCCGAAAGAAGAAAGAAGTCGAAAGAGAAAGAGACGTAAAAGAGAAAAGAAAAAGAAGAAGAAAAGGAAAAAGGAAAAGGAGATTGGAAGCTATATTTTATGTTCCAGGTCACTCGTCACCTGATTCTGAAACATGTTATTTCTATGGTTGTGTTGCACCATATGCTTGTAAGAAGTCGATAAAAGGAGACCAAATCAATAAGAATTGGTCTGCTTTACCTGCTAGAAGGAATCGCATTTCTTACGTGCTTTGTAAACATATATTCTGGCAAAGAGCATTTCTCGGAAAGTGGTGGAAGCGCATTGATGACGGGACATCCTCAGCCACCAGACTCGTAATTCAGGGAACATTATAGCATCTTAGAGTCCAATAACTTGGAAACAGCCCCCTTTGGCCCAACTTGCCCATGCCTTGGTTTGGTTTAGTTGGGCCTAGTTTAATTTACTTTAGAGATACAGCACAGAAACAGGCCCTTCGGCCCACCGCGTCCGTGCCGATCAGCGATCTCCGTACACCAACACGATCCTACGCACTAGGGACAATTTACACGTTTACCAAAGCCAATTAACCTACAACCCTGCACGTCTTCGGAGTGTAGGAGGAAACCGGAGCACCCGGAGAAAACCACGCAGGTCATGGGGAGAGGTACAAACTCCGTACAGACAGCACGCTTGGCCGGGGTCGAAGTTGAGTCTCTGGCGCTGTGAGGCAGCAACTGTACCGCTGCTCCACCATGATGACAAGACCCCCCCATCTACGCTAGTCCCACCTGCCCATATTTGGCCCATGTCCCTCTAATCCCTGTCCGCTGTCTTTTAAATGGTGTTACAGTACCTGCCTCAACTACCTCCTCTGGCTGTATGTTCCACTAACCTACCACCCTCAGAGTTGTCCCCCAGCTTCCTATTAAATCTTTCCACTTTCACCTTAAACTTTTTGTCCTCTGGTTCATGATTCCCCTGCTCTGGGTATTAGTGGGCAGAGACGATCCGTAGGAAATCCTTACCAAAGCCATATCAAAATTTCAAGTAACATTCCCCCTCCCCCTCTATCTTTGCTGTGCGCACATATTTCTCCCACTATGCCACCCCCCTCCCCCCTTTTCTCTCCCCCACCATCCCGTTCCACCCATCCCCTTCCACCCATCCCCTTCACTCCTCTTCTCTCCTCATCATGACACTGTGTTGTCTCCTCTTTACCTCTAGCTTTTGTTCAATCATCTGTCAACGGACCCCACTCATCTGTATCGACCCATTACTTGCCAGGCTTTGTATGGCCCCCAATGCTCTTTTTCAGCCTTTTCACCCCCCCCCCCCCCCCCCATACAATCAGTCTGAAGAAGGGTCCCGACATTGACTATCTATTCCTTCCACAGATGCTGCCTGACCCATTGAGTTCCTCCGACATTTTGTGTTTTACTCACAAAACACATTAGCTGTGGGTTAATGTGTTAGAACCAAGTACACACGTGAGCGTACCTGCAAGGGATGTGCTGTTTAGCATTCCATCCATCAAAGATACAGGGATCGCTGGTCAGCAGGGACTCGGTGGGCCGAAGGGCCTGTTTCTGCACTGTCTCTCAACTAAACTAAAACTAAGGTGTGTAGGAAAGAACTGCTGGTTTAAATCGAAGGTAGACACAAAATGCTGGAGTAACTCAGCGGGCCAGGCAGCATCTCTGGAGAGAAGGAATGGGTGATGTTTCGGGTCGAGGACTTTCTTCAGAAAACTAAAACTAAGCTGTTGGACTAACTGCGTTAGATGAGCAGTTATTTGTTATCAGCGCCAGAGGGGGGTTCATCCTTTTATGGAAGGAAGCAAAGACTAATACCTTGCCTTCTCCCAGTTAAACAGCAAACTACACCGTCAGACATGAAAGAGAAATGGCAGACGCAAGGACATAGGAATAAATACTTTGGGCAACATTGCGTCTCGCTTTGTACATTCCCCAGATATGATCATTTATTAGCCACGTAGCTCTGAGCTGCGATATGCCAGTAACCGAAGAAATTCCACCCTCGACTGAAGCTTAAAATCAGTTAAAACATTCCAATCGGTATTTGCCCGATTGCTAACTCCAGCTCTCCCCTGTGCTCGCAAACTGTTTCAAAACGTTCTTTAGAGAATCAACCCAAGAAATTAAAATGCTTAAAATGAAGGTGGTGAATTAGTAGAATTGATTGCTGTGGAGGCCATCAATGGATATTGCTAAGGCTGAGAGTGATAGATTCTTGATTAGTACGGGTGTCAGGGGTTATAGGGAGAAGGCATGAGAATGGGATTGAGAGGGGATTGACTAGGGAAGAATAAGTGTTCGGCACGGACTAGAAGGAACGAGATGGCCTGTTTCCATGCTGTAATTGTTATATGGTTATATAGGGATAGATAGATCAGCCATGATTGAATGGTGGAGTAGACTTGATGGGCCGGAAGGCCTAATTCTTCTCCTCGAACCTAAGAACTATGGACTTATGGCTCAGTATATCCACCCTGATGTGCAATGAACTCCCTAACTTTATCTGGTTTGGAAAGACTTGAGCAAATCCATAGCCAGACAAGCTCTGTTTCAGGATCATGATTTTACAGGAGTAGGTTGGACACGAGCTGAGAAAAGATTTTGCCAATGCAACACTGAGCGAAAGAAAATAAGATTACTCACATCAAGCTCGCACCGTTGACCCGCGTAGTTAGCTGCACAAATGCACTCAAAGGTGTTGGCCATGCTCTGGCAGGTGGCCCCATTCTGGCACGGACTGCACTCGCATGCATTGACTTCAACCTCACACCTACAGAGAAGATCAAAGGGAAAAGTCACTCCTGGGGGGGGAGCATTTGACAACCTAGTTTCCCCCAAAATGATCAGGCACAAGGAACTGTAGATGCCGGTTTACCAAAACAAAAAGACACAAAGCGCTGGACAAATTCAGCGGGTTCGGCAGCATCTGTGGAGAGAATGAACGGATGACGCTTCGGGTTGGGGGACTTTTCTTCAGATTAGTTGCAGTAGGTGGGGAGAAAGCAGGAAGAGAGGCCGGGGGGGGGGGGGTTCAAGTTTTCTTCCAGCTTTTTCCCCCCTATTATAATCAATCTGAAGAAGGGTCGTGACCTGAAACGTTGCCTGTTCTTTCCCTCCACAGATGCTGCCTGACTCACTCAGTTACTCCGGCACTTCCTAACATTTTTCCCCAAATAATCTTGCATGGTTCAGATTGCTTCTCTTGGTATATTTGTTTTACTGTCTAGACTTCACACAGACATAATTCCTAATTATCGTACCAAAAATATTAACATAGCAATACTCAAATAATATGAAAACTTTCTCTCAGTGGCAATGGGTTTTTCTGTGCCTTTTCCCGAAAGTAGCAAAAAATACTTTCTGTGGCTCTTTGGTTTAAGATTAATTTCAACATAATCAGATCTTAATTTAAAATGACAGACAATGCCATTCTTAAAAAAAGTCACAAAAATTAATAAATGAATGTTTTATGAAACAGATAAAGCAGAAAATGCCATTAGAGATTTGAAACATGCATTAATTATTCTGATCTATTATCTTGATGAAGGATGTTCTTTTTCAATCATATGAGATAATTTATTTCTAGTGTGGGCCTTGGGAAGATGGAATGGGATGAATAGAATTTAGATGAAATGAACATTTTTTTTTGCCCAATTTTTCAATGCCACCAACTGAGTGCCTTAATCGACACAAAATGCTGGAGTCACTCAGCGGGACAGGCAGCATCTCTGAAGAGAAGGAATGGGTGACGTTTCGTGTCGAGACCCTCCTCAGTGACCTTGGCATCAGTCTGAAGAAGGGTCTCAACCTGAAACGTCACCCATTCCTTCTCTCCAGAGATGCTGCCTGCCCCGCTGAGTTACTCCAGCATTTTGTATCTATCTTCAGTTTAAACCAGCATCTGTAGTTCCTTCCGACACAAGTAGCTTAATCGAGCTGGTCCCACTTGCCTGAGTCTGGGCCAAATCCCTTCAAAATTTTCCTACCCAAGTAGCTGTCAAAGTGTTTTGAAATATCGTAATTGTACCTGCCTCTATCACTTCCTCTGGCAGCTCATTCCGTATACCTACCACCCTCCGTGATTTGAAAAGCTGGCATTTAGTTCCCTTTTAAATCTTTCTCCTCTCCCCACAAACCCATGCCCCTCTAGTTTTAGCCTCCCCTGTCCTGTGACTATTCATCTTATCTACGCCCCTTGTGATTTTATGAACCTCTATAAGATCGCACCTTAGCCTCCTATACTCCAGGGAAAAAGATCCCAGCATATCCTTAGAACTCAAATCTTCCAGACCCAGTAACATCCTTGCCAATCTTTTTTGCAGCTTAATGACATTCTTCCCATTGCAGGGCGGACAGAACTATTCACAATACGCCAAGTGTGGACTTGTGCATTTGCAACATGACATTCCAACACCTGTGTTCAGTCCCCTGACTGATGACGGCAAGTGTGCCAAATGCCTAATTCACCTGCCTGTTAGTGGCTGGCTTCGTGGCCTCTACCCGGAGCTGCTGCCTCACAACTCCAGTGACCCAGGTTTGATCCTGAGCTTCGGAGCTGTCTTTGTGGAGTTTGCATGATCTCCCTGTGACTGTTACAAGTTAGGGTGCCCCAGTTTCTCTTTGATTTTATGACCAACCTAAAATTAAGCTACCATTATAAACAACTTCAGACTGCCTCGGCTAGGCCACCAACATAATCAAGGACGAGTCTCACTCCGGACATTCCCACTTAGATCATAAGATCATTTTTTAATTTTATTTATTTATTTATTAGTTATTTATTTCGGACAGAATAAAAGAATAAAAAGCAAATGTGAAACAGCGTACAAAAAACAAAACACAAATATTTATTAAGTGTCATAAACAATATCTATAAATAAATGAAATCATATGTGTCCGAAAAGGAGCAGGAAGAAGCCAAAGCTTATTAATTCCCACCCCTTATTCAACTGCTTGTAATTATCTTATACAAATTTAGCAGCTATATGTACACCATATGTATACCAGCAGCTATATGTACACCAAATTATTTACATTTGAACACTAATCAAATATTTACAAAGCCATACAAAAAAGAAAAAAAGAAAAAGAAAAGAAAAAACCCGCAAATACTATACAGTATCTTAGTCATATATACAACCCATCACTCTATAATCACCCTTCCCAATACAATCAGTATAACAAATATCACAATCACCTATCCTCATCCCAATATCCTTTTAAACAAGTGTTTTTGTACATCTTTTTAAACTGAATTATGCTTGTGCTAAGTTTTATCTCCTGTTCCAGACCATTCCACATGATCCAGATGATCATGAGATCATAAGTGATAATTTAGAAGGGTGAGAGGGGATCTCATTGAAACATATAAGATTGTTAAGGGTTTGGACACGCTAGAGGCAGGAAACATGTTCCCAATGTTGGGGGAGTCCAGAACCAGGGGCCACAGTTTAAGAATAAGGAGTAAACCATTTAGAATGGAGACGAGGAAACATTTTTTCTCACAGCGAGTTGTGATTCTGTGGAATTCTCTGCCTCAGAGGGCGGTGGAGGCAGGTTCTCTGGATGCTTTCAATAGAGAGTTAGACAGGGCTCTTAAAAATAGCGGAGTCAGGGGATATGGGGCGAAGGCAGGAACGGGGTACTGATTGGGGATGATCAGCCATGATCACATTGAATGGCGGTGCTGGCTTGAGGGGCCGAATGGCCTACTCCTGCACCTATTGTCTATTGTTAGGAGTAGAATTAGGCCATTCGGCCCATCAAGTCTACTCTGCCATTCAATCATGGCTGATCAATCTCTCCCTCCTAACCCCATCCTCCTGCCTCTTCCCCATAACCTCTGACACCTGTACGAATCATTTAATCTACCTATCTCTGCCTTAAATATATCCAGTGACGTTGCCTCCACAGCCTTCTGTGGCAAATCATTCTCCCCCCTCCCATTAGGCAAGAGCTACAGAAGTGTGAAAACACACACCTCCAGATTCAGGGGTATTCTAGAGACCACGATCCAAGATTATCTAAGCTCTTGGGGAGACAAAAGTGCTGGAGAAACTCAGCGGGTGCGGCAGCATCTATGGAGCGAAGGAAATAGGCAACGTTTCGTCCCGAAACGTTGCCTATTTCCTTCGCTCCATAGATGCCGCCGCACCCGCTGAGTTTCTCCAGCACTTTTGTCTGAACATTTTATCTAAGCTCTTCTTAGACAGTTTCTTCGCAGCTGTTATCAGGCAACTGAGCTATCCTATCAACAACTAGAGGGCAGACCTGACCTACCATCTACCTCGATGGAGAGCCTCGGACTTTATCTTGCGCTAAACGTTATTCCCTTTATCCCAAATCTGCACTCTGTGGACAGTTCGATTGTAATCATGTCTAGTCTTTTTACTGTCTGGTTAGCACGCAACAAATATCATTTCACTGTATCTCAGTCAACGTGACAATAAACTAAACTGAACTTAAAACTTTTTTCCCTCATTATACCACCCTTATTAGTTTTGATGTTATGATCAATCAACCATTAATCTAATAAACTAATAACTGTATTGTTTTGTATTGTATTAACTTCTAATAAAATAAACAAATTTAAAAAAAAAGAAAAAAAAAACCAAAAAAACTAATAACTGAAAAGAGAGAGCTAGATAGGGCTCTTAAAAATTGCGGAGTCAGGGGGGAAAGCAGGAACGGGGTACTGATTGGGGATGATCAGCCATGATCACATTGAATGGCGGTGCTGGCTCGAAGGGCCGAATGGCCTCCTCCTGCACCTATTGTCTATTGAAAAGTATAAATTCAATGCATGTTAAAATGTGAACATTAAATTAATATACATTTAATTTGTTTAACTTTGTAGAGGTGCCTGTACCTCACACCCGAAGTGGAACATCACTCGCAGATGCCAGGGATGGGAGGGATTTCGAGGGATGAATGAGGATTACCTTTCTCCGGAGAAGCCTGGCGCGCAGGTACAATTGGCACCCCAGGGTCCATCGGTGCAGAGCCCGCCGTTCCCACAGACGAACCCCTCGCCGCACTTTATTGGGGGGTTGGGCCATCTGCAAAACATAACCAATGTCTTTCATTGGCAAGTACACTTGACCCAAGCTCTGAACTGTTTCATGGACAATCCCGAAACACACGGACTCCTCACGGCCCCATGTTGGTGGATAGAGCCGCTGCCTCACAGCGCCAGAGACCCAGGTTCGATCCCTCACTTTGGCTGCTGTCTGTGTGGAGTTTGCACGTTGTTCCTGTGGTTTACCTCCGGGTGTTCCTTCCTCCACATCCCAAAGACGTGCCGGTTTGTAGGTTAATTGGCCTCTGTAAACTTCCCCCAGTGTGCAGGGAGTGGATAAGTGTGCAATAGTAAATAACATAGAACTAGACTGAATGGTGATTGCTGGTTGGCGTGAACCTGATGGGCTGAATGGCCTGTTTACATGCTATTATCTCTAAACCAAGCTACATTAAATGTACTGTGTGGAACTGAGCCAGGTCAGTTGTACACAGAACTTTGTACCAACAGGACCCTGTTCCACCTTATCAAAGTGCATCAGTTATTAGGTACAAATGTGGGCTAGTACGTTAGATATGGAGATCAGAGCTGACAGTAATACTCCAGGTTTAATCTTATCAATGCCATGCCTCCTGCCTCTCCTGTATTCATATCCTTGCAAGATAAAGTCTAACATTTACTAAGTCCAACACCACCCAGTTATTGGCTTTCAGTAACCTGTCTACAAGGAAGTTGAGACCCCATTCTGCATCAATGCCACCCAATCTGTCGCCATTTCAAACATATTCAACTTTTCTGATTGCTGTATCTAATTTAGATCTGTTTTATTTTCGCTTCGAGACACAGCGCAGAAGCAGGCCCTTCGACCAACGGAGTCCATGACGACCAGCGATCCCCGTACACTAACACTATCCTACACACGAGGGACAATCTACAATTTTAACCGAGGCCAATTAACCTACAAACCTGTAAGTCTTTGGAGTGTGGGAGGAAACCGGAGCACCGGGAGAAAACCAACCCACGTGGTCACGGGGAGAACGTACAAACTCCATGGTCAGAAACGAACCCATGTCTCTGGCTCTGTAAGGCAGCATCTCTACACCGCACCGCCTTCAAATTTGAAGACCTCAAACTTTCCATTTTATATCTACTTTGTTCGGCTCTGATTTACCTAAATTGTCCGTCTCCCCGTTGCGAACTTGTACGTCCTCCTGCGATTTCACAATCCCACCTGATTTTAACATCATGAACAAATTTGGGAATATGACATTTGTTCCCCTCAGCCAAGATTCTGATGTGGACTGGGAATAGGTGGGGTCCTAGCTCCGACCCCCCTGCCTCAACAGTCACAGCCTGCTAACCTGACGAAGATCCCCGAGTCTGAAGAAGGGTCTCGACCCAAAACATCACCGATTCCTTCTCTCCAGGGATGCTGCCTGTCCCACTGAGTTACTCCAGCATTTTGTGTCTAACTAAGATCCTTTTATTCCCAGTCCTTGCCTTTAACCCACGAGCCACATGTCAACCCGTCATAAGGAATAGGAGTAGAATGAGGCCATTCAGCCCATTAAGTCTACTCCACCATTCAATCATGGCTGATCTATCACTCCCTCCTAACCCCATTCTCCTGCCTTCTCCCCATAACCTCTGGCACTAATCAAGAATCTATCGATCTCTGCCTTAAAAATATCAACTGACGTGGCATCGACAGCCTTCTGCGGCAAATAATTCCACAGATTCACCACCCTCTAACTAAAGAAATCTCTCCTCATCTCCTTCCTTAAAAAACATCCTCTAAGTCAGTGCACTTGCCCCCACATAGAATAGAATAGAATAGAATAGTTTATTTATTGTCATTGTAACATGAACCATGTACAACGAAATTGTAAAATGTCAGCCAGTCAGTGCACCATTCAAACATTTCTAAAAGCTAACGATACATACAAGGTAAAATATTTAAAAAAAGATAAACAACTAAAATAAATATCATGAAAATAGCACGCATAAACACCCAGCCCTACATCCTTCTGTCGATTTCACAGTCTCTTATTATGTGAGACTGTATGGGATCTAATCGGTACCTTCATAAGTTATAGCAGCAGAATTAGGTCTTTCGGCTGATCCATACTCTGCCTCTCAAACCCATACTAATCATTACCTTCTGAAATTCCAAGACATGACATCCATTGCTTCTGATCTAGAACTATTCTAGAACTCGCACCCTCAATGAACTCCAGGAGACTGCCCTGTCTTTGTATGGTCCTGATGATTTATTTACAGTAGTACAGTATACTACAACAATTCTGACCTCTCCCAGACACCCTGTGAACGTGTTGCCCAGTGTTACAATAGCATTGTCCTGAAAAAAGTTTGTGTTGATGTCAGTCACTGTGCTGGTGACATTAACAGTGGTGCAGTGGTAGAGTTGCTGCCTTACAGCGCCAGAGACCCTGGTTCGATCCTGACTACGGGTGCTGTCTGTACGGAGTTTGTACGTTCTCCCTGTGACCGCGTGGGTTTTCTCCGGGTGCAATGGGTTCTTCCCACACTCCAAAGATGTACAGGTTTATAGGTTAATTGGCTTGGTATAATTGTAAATTGTCCCTAGTGTGTAGGATAGTGTTAGTGCGTGGACTCAGTGGGTCGAAAGGCCTGTTTCCATGCTGTATCTCGAAACTAGAGTAAATTAAAGTAAAAAGCTGCCTGTCCCGCTGAGTTACTCCAGCATTTTGTGTTAATCCTCTTGTTCCCCTCCACTTATATTGAATGGAGAATATAGACTTACTCGCAATATCTCCCGGTGAATTGGCTCGGACACTTGCAGCGGTACGAGTTGAGAGCATCGAGGCAGCTGCCGTTGTTTGTACACTGGTGGTCTGCACAGTCATCCACATTGCTGTCGCAGTCCGGCCCGGTGTAGCCCAGCTCACAGTCGCACCTGTAGCCTTGCGGGGAGTTGCTGCAGTTGCCCCGGACACAAGGCGTGGACGCGCAGTTGTCCACACTGTGCTCACATCGGGATCCCTCCCACCCCTCCACACACTGGCACCGGGAAAGGTCAAACAGGTCCTCGCACTTTCCCTCGTTCAGGCACGGGTTAGGGGTGCACACCTCCCCGCCGAAGCATCCGATCCTTGCCGGGGAACCGCTCACCATGGCAAACTGCCCCGTCTTCGTGAGGATCTTGTGCTTCATGTAAGGGAGGTATATGCCGCCAATTCTGGCCACTCCCAGGCACCCGGTAAAGTTGTTGCCCAGTGTCACCGTGGCGTTGTCCTGAAGGAAGTTGATATTCCCCGTGGCGACCATGCTGGTGATGTTGGACTTCCCGTCCAGCACAATGGTCCACCTTGAAGACGCCTTCGAAGGTACCTCCATGGTAACGAGGACCGAGTGCCACTGTCCATCCGAGGTATTGACGGTGCTCGCCATGGCCAGGCCTTCCACGCTGTTCCCACTGTACAACTTAAACTGCAGCTGGGAATTGTGTAATCCAAGCCAGAAGGACTCGGCACCATGGTTGACCTGTAGAAGATCAGCAGCCGTATCTCTGGTCTTGAAGTTCACCGAAATACTGCTGAGGTCTCTTGTGATCAACTCGTTGCCGAGGTAAACAATTGGATTTTTACCCTGAAACGTTGCGTTGGAATGACCTGTGGACATGCACAGAAATAGAAAACACATTAACCTCTCTTTGAAATCTCCACCACTGATTCTCCCTCCACACTCACTGTCGCAACGTTTAAGAAACGTACAGACAGGTATATTGAAAGGACAGGTTTGTAGAACGATGGGTCAAACGTTGGCAGGTGGGACTAGTGTGGATGGGACAAGTTGGTCGGTACGGGCAAGTTGGGCCGAAGGATCTATTTCCATGCTGTAAGGCTCTATAACTCTACGTGTTTCCCATTCAAATGTCGTCATCCCCTCTCCAACATAAGGATCAAGAAACAACCATTGCTGAAACCAAACAAACACTCAGCAGGTCAGGCTGCATTGGTGGAAAGAGAAAATATATAGAATTTCAGGTCAAAGAACCTTTATCAGGATGAATAGCTAATGGAACTTGTTATAGGTGTATTTTGAAAGTGTAGAGGACTAGCTTCTTCTCCTCTGTTATCAAGCTTCTTAATGGTCCTTCCATAAACCAGGGTACTATTCGATTCACCTCTACCCCATTGCGGACATTGGACTTTGTCTGTGGAACTGATGTGCTGCAATGCTGAAAACTATAGTCTGCACTTCGTATTTTCCCCTTTGCTCTGCCTATTGTACTTGAGTTTAACTTGATTGTATTGTGTATTTGTGTAGATCATAATCAAATCAAGATTATGTAGATTGTACTCTACATAATACAATCAAGTTAACCTCAAGTACAATAGGTAGAGCAAAGGGGAAAATATGAAGTGCAGAACATCGCTTCCAATTTGGATGATATTTTGTCAATTGAACGATTAAATTATTATTATTTTAAACCCAAAGACCAATTCAATAATGAAAAGGTATGGCGACTGCTCTGTCTCCGACCGGAAGGCATTGCAGAGGGTGGTGAAAATTGCCCAACGCATCACCGGTTCCTCGCTCCCCTCCATTGAGTCTGTCCAAAGCAAGCGTTGTCTGCGGAGGGCGCTCAGCATCGCGAAGGACTGCTCTCACCCCAACCATGGACTGTTTACCCTCCTACCATCCGGGAGGCGCTACAGGTCTCTCCGTTGCCGAACCAGCAGGTCCAGGAACAGCTTCTTCCCGGCGGCTGTCACTCTACTCAACAACGTACCTCGGTGACTGCCAATCACCCCCCCCCCCCGGACACTTATTATTATTTGTTCAAATCATTTGTTATGTCGCTCTTCCAGGGAGATGCTAAATGCATTTCGTTGTCTCTGTACTGTACACTGACAATGACAATTAAAATTGAATCTGAATCTGAAAAGGCATCAGATAGATAACTTTTTCATGGATGCCTGCCTTCATCAGTTGAGTTTAACAGTTAAAAAGTCATAATGCAGTTGTAAAAATCCTTCATCCGGTCACATTTGGAGTATTGTGTGCAGTTCTGCTTGCCCCATTACAGGAAGGATCGGAAGACTTTGGATAGGGTGCAGAATGCTACCTGGGTTAAGTATTAAGTGTATGGAGAATTTGGATAAACATGTTTTCTCTGGAGCGTCGGAGGACTTGGATAGAAGTTTATAACATGATAAGAGGCTTAGACAGGCTGGACAGTCAGAAGCTTTTTCCATAGTGGAAATGTCAAGTATGAAGGGCAGAGCTTTAGGGTAAGAAAGTAGTCAAAAATTCTGGAGAAAGTCAGCGGGTGAAGCAGCATCTGTGGAGCGAAGGAAAAAGGCAACGTTTCGGGTCGAGACCCTTCTCAAACCCGGACTTTAGGGTAAGAAATGCAAGTTTGAAGAAGATGTGCGGCACAAATTATTTTACAGAGAGAGAGGATGGTGCCTGGGACCAGTGCCAGGGGTGGCGGTGGAGGCAGATATGATAGTGGTGCTTAGATCAACACATGGATATACGCATCATGTGCAGGTTGAGAAGATTAGTTTAACGTGGCTTCATGTTAAGACCGGACATTGTGGGCTGAAGGGCCTGTTCCTGGGCTCTGCTGTTCTGAGCTCTCAGTTCCGACAGCCTGGTGAGTATTTCTGGCTTTTTATTTTTATTTTATTCTTGTTTTAATGCTCCCTGATCTCCGGTGATTAGTGGTTGCAGTTGAATTGTGTCGGAAGGAACTACAGATGCTGGTTTCAACCGAAGATAGACACAAAAAGCTGGGGTAACTCAGCGGGTCAGACAAGCATCTCTGGAGAGAAGGAATGGGTTCTTCAGTGTGAGGAAGGGTCTTGACCCTGAAACACCACCCATTCCTTCTCTCCGGAGATGCTGCCCGTCCCCCTGAGGTACTCCAGCTTGTCGTGTCTATCTTCGGTTGCAGTTGAATGTTGTCCTTACATTCGTATCCACCGGGAAGATCCTGGCAGTGACTCCTGGAAAGACAGGGTTCGGTCCTACACCACACGATGTCCTCGCAGGTCCGTCCCGTGTACTGCCGCGGGCATTTGCATTCAAAGTCGTTCCAGGTCACGATGCACGTCCCTCCATGGTGGCACGGAGCTGCCTGTGGGGAAGCAACGACCGCCAGTCACGACAAAAACGATCTATTCTGCACTGGAGAAAATCAGTTTGAAGTAGGGTCCCAACCCGAAACATCACCCATCCTTTTTCTCCAGAGATTCTGCCTGACCCATTGAGTTACTCCAGCACTTTGCAACTCTCTTATCTGCAGTTCTTTGTTTCTACATGATGGGAAATTGCCCAGGTACATCCCATTTACAAAAGTTAGAACAAATCAAATTAGGCCAATTTTCATCAATAGCACAAGGAACTGCAGATGCTGGAATCTTGGGCAAAACACTAAGTGCAGGAGGAACAGTCGGAAGAATAGTACTGACCCAAAACGTCTACAGAGCTACTGCTTCCCCCTCTACCAACTTCCACAGGCCCACAGGCCAAGGCAATACCAGGACAGAGGATAGACACAAACATGTTGCCTGACCCGCTGAGTTACTCCAGCACTCTGTGTCCTTCTGCAGAAACTCGATGGGTCAGGCAGCATCTGTGGAAGACGTGAACAGACAACATCTTGGGTTGGGACCCTTCTTTAGACTGATTGTAGTCGGGTGAAAACAGGTGAAGAGATGGGGACAGGACAGGCTGGCTAGTGATAGGTGGATACAGGTGAGGAGGGGGTTAGATTCATTGGAGAAATAAGTCTGAAGAAAGGTTCCAACCCTCCGGAGATGCTGCCTGACCTGCTGAGTTACTCCAGCATTTTCTATCTGTCTTGGGTATTTTCCACTGAATCTCATATTGTTCTGCCTGGCAGGTTGTGGCTGGGAAATGTATAAGGCACCGACTTGAAGCAATTTAAACCAACTTAAACTGTTGGGTGAACTTCTGAACAAAACAGAAGTAACGTAGGAACAATGAACTGGTACAAGATAGGCACAAAGTGCTGGAGTAACTCAGCGGGTCAGGCAGAATCTCTGGAGAAAATGAATGGGTGATGTTTCGGGTTGAGACCCTTCTTCAGACTGGAAGTAGAGGGGGGGGGGGAGGGGTGGAAGAATTGGTGGCGAGAAATGACCATGACAAATCAAATCAGGAAACAAAATGTCCTCAGGCAAGGTGGAGCCCATTGTTGACTGGGAAGCAGAGGTAAGCTTCACTTCCTATTCACCTGGGTGTGGGGAGGGGGAGCAGGCTGAATGGTTACGCACCCTGATTACCCAGGGTGGGCAACAACACCCCCCCAAACTGTGGCCACTTGCAGCATACAGGGGGACCACCCTCCCTCATTGTGGCCAGGTCCATCTCCCACCAGCCTGGAACCTCAGGAATACCACAGGCAGTCTACAGAGCTACTGCTTCCCCCTCTACCAACTTCCACATGCACACAGGCCAAGGCAATACCAGGACAGAGGATAGACACAAACATGCTGGAGTAACTCAGCGGGACAGGCAGCATCTCCAGAGAGAAGGAATGGGTGATGTTTCGGGTCGAGACCCTTCTTCAGGACCAGAGGGTCAGGGTGTGAGGGAGGGAGGGAGGGAATGAACAGAGAGCAAGAAGGAGGGAAGAGAGTGAGAGGGAGAAAGAGAGAGTGAGAATCAGAGCGCGGGACAGAGAAAGAGAGAGTGAGAAGGGGGAAGAGAGGGAGCCAGGGTGTTAGAGAGGGAGAGAGTTGGTGTGAGGGAGGGGTTGGGCAGGATGTAAGTGAGGGAGGACTGAGGGGTGTGGAGGGAGGGAGGGTGTGTAAGGGAGAGAGGGAGGGTATTGGTGTGGGAAGGAGGAAGGGTATGTAAGGGAGGGTGAGGGAGAGCAGTATGAGGGAGGGTGAGGGAGGATTCAGAGTACAACGGAGGCGAGAGGTCCTGTGTGGGAGGGAGGGAGGGAGGGGTTTGGTGAATGAAGGGGAGTGGGTTGGTGTGTCAGAGGGAGGGGTCACTGTGTGAGTGAGGTGAGGGGGTCGGGGTGTGAGGAGGAGGGGGGTTCAATGTGTAACGGGGGCAAGGGGTTCTGTGTGTGTTTGAGGGGGGGTCAGTATATGAGTGAGGGGAGGGGTTGTGCATCTGAGGGTGGGAGGGGGTAGGGATGTGTGAGGCTGGGAGAGGTCGGTGTGTGAGTGAGGAGAGGGGTTGTGTGTGTGTGTGAGAGGGAGAGAGAGACAGGCGGGTTCAGCATTGGTAATCACCATGCAGAAACCTGTAGCAGGCTGGAAATTACACAATCTGCAATTTCTGCTGAACACATCCAGCTTAGGCCTTAACAATTAATAACGTCGATTATCTTTCTGCAATCACATGAGCAACTATAACTCCGAAAGATTTAACTGGCTCTGGGGATAAAGAAAACCTGTGAAAAGCTTAACATTTCTTGGTTTCTGGAACACATCAAAGGCACGACATTCGGCACAGCTTCCTACGCTCTGCACTCAACAGCCGCTAATTGTTGCTCGATTCACAAGTAGTCTGGAGAAATGTGGCCAATTTTCACCCAATTTGATTGCAGATTGGAAATAAGACAGCACATGGTAAAATCTCTTCAAAACATATCAGCTGTTTGACACCAGCTTTTCATATAAATGTCCTTGCGTTTTGTCGAGTCTGTTCTTATGTCTTCATTTTTTAGTTTTAAAGATGCAGGCAATTTGGCTCACTGTGTCTGCGCCGGCCAGTAGTCAGTCAGCCAGTCCTACACACTATCCTACACACACTTGAGGCAATTTACAATTGTAGCAAGCCAATTAACCTGTATGTCTTTAGAGTGTGGGAGGAAACCGGAGCTCCTGGAGACAACCCACGCGGTCATAGGGAGAACGTTCAAACTCCGTAAAGACAGCGCCCGTACTCAGGATCGAACCCGTGTCTCTGGTGCTGTAAGGCAGCTGCTCTACCACTGTGCCACCGTGCCAGCGCTCTTGGGAATGATCCCAAGAGTCTGAGTCCCTTTCTCCTTATTTCTCAGTGTTTCTGCAACTTATTCTCTCTCACACACGTGCCTACCAACAACGTTGCCTATTTCCTTCGCTCCATAGATGCTGCCGCACCCGCTGAGTTTCTCCAGCAGTTTTGTCTACCCTCTCTTGATTATTTTTGCCCCAATGTGTAATTTACTGGGGTCAATTAAGCTGCCAGCATGTCTTTGGATCTGTGAGGGGTCCAGAGCATCTGGGATAACATGAAAATCGCCCACCAAGTGCAATAATTGGCATGCTAATCTGCTGCTATGTACATAATAGTGAAGAATGCCATCCCTTTTGTGTGGACTAAAATATGCTGAGATGCATATATTGCTGGTGTCTATGGAAGATCTTCAACCTTCCACCACTTAAGCTCTTTAAGCGTCTGACCGCCTAATTTGATGAACAAATTATATATTTAAAATTCAGTAATCATTTTGCAATATTAAAACCAACAAATTTTGAAAATCTGCTTTTTAACTTTTTAAAGATGCCAGTACATCTGACAGTACTAATGGATAGATATTATTTAAAATATATGAATTGATCGGACTTTACTGGACCTCATCTTGCGCTAAATGTTATTCATGTTATTCCCTTTATCATGTACCTGTACACTGCGAATGGCTCGATTGTAATCATGGCTTGTCTTTCCGCTGACTGGCTAGCAGGCAAAAAAAGCTTTTCACTGTTCCTCGGTACACGTGACAATAAACTAAGCTAACTACAGCATTATTCCATTTATGTGTAGGAAAGAACTGCAGATGCTGGTTTAAATCAAAGGTGGACACAAAATGCTGCTGTAACTCAGCGGAGCAGGCAGCATCTCTGGGGAGAAGGAATGGGTGACGTTTCAGTCTGAAGAAGGGTCTCGACCCAAAATGTCACCCATTCCTTCTCTGCAGAGATGCTCCCTGTCCCGCTGAATTACTCCAGCATTTTGTGTCTATTATTCCCCTTATCATGTGTACACCTGAATACTGTGGACGGCTCGATTGTAATCATGTATTGTCTTTCTGCTGACTGGCTAGCACGCAACAAAAGCTTCTCACTGTACCTCGGTACACGTGACAATAACTAAACTCAACTAATGCCATCGGTGCCAGTGAGAGTCATGGCCTGGGATTGAACAACAAGAGTGCTTTTACCTTGCAGGAATCATCACTGATACAATTATTCAGCACGTTCACAAGTGTTTTATTGGTGTAAGCTCCCGGCCACGTGGTATGGTTCTTGATTTTCATCGGGAAAAACTCCAGTAGATTATCGTTGATTCTAACGTCCTGCAGGCAGCCTTTGAAAGGTCCTCCCCAGAGCGCAGAATCCTCCGTATAATGACCAAAATGGATAGTATCGAGCGGGTGAATGGCCACACGGGGCAACAGGCCCTCCAGCATAACGACTTTGGATTCCTTCACGGTCAGCCAGCCGTCATTCAGGTGGATTTCCACAAGGCGTCTCGTGCCGTCGACCAGGTGTATGGTGGAGGCCAGCTTGGTGCCTTGGGCTTTGAAGGAGATGTCACTGTTCCTCAGGTACACAGAGAGGTAGGGTGCCGTGGCGTTACGGAGCTGCAATATCAGGCCGCTCGGTTTCCGTGTACGGATATAAAACGAAATAACAAATTTAGAGCCGGGATTATTCGTGATGACGAAAGATGCGGAGCTGCTGGAGTTGTTGTGGCTGAAGGTCACCGGCCTGTATTCTGCAGAGAGGGGAAGAAGAGGAGGTGGTAGAACAGTTCAGAACATAGTGCGATCCCTGGTACAGTGTGTCTAGACAGTGTGTGTGTCCCAGACAATGTGTGTCCCAGTGTGTGTCTAGACAATGTGTGTCCCAGACAGTGTGTGTCCAGACAGTGTGTGTCCCAGACGTGTGTGTGTCCAGACAGTGTGTGTCTAGACAGTGTGTGTCCCAGACAGTGTGTGTCCCAGACGTGTGTGTGTCTAGACAGTGTGTGTCCAGACAGTGTTTGCATGTTCTCCATGTGACCAAGTAGATTTCTTCCCGGGTGCTCCATTTTCCTCCCAAATTCTAAATGGTCAGTGGGTCAATCAGCCGCTGTGAGTGGGTGGTTACAGTCAACATGGACTCAGTGAGTGAAAGGGTCTGTTTCAGTGCTGTTTCTCTGTGAAACCCATGACTCTTATTTAATCAACTGAATTTCAATCCTTCATTTTCAAGGGCAGCTGGATTTGAACCATCATCTCTTGTTTAATGAACCAAGTCTCAGGATACCAGCGTGGTGAGATGTAAGCCCCTGTCTGGCCATGTGGGGACTAGGGTGAGGTTGTAAGAGGAGTCAGTGCTGTAGCAGCAACTGTAGCAGGTCATTTCTACCCCAGTCAGAACCTGTCTCTCAGGGTGGAAATGTCCAACACTAGAGGGCGCAGCAATAAGGAGGGAGGAGGAAACACTGAGAGGGGTGGGAGCTTGGAACGCTTGTATAGTGGTGGTAGTGGAGGCAGATATGATAGTAGCATTTAAGAGGCTTTTAGATAGGCACATGAAGTGCAGGGGGAACAGAGGGATATGGATCATGTACAGGGAGATGAGATCAGTTTAATGTCATCATGCTTGGCACGAACATCATTGTGGGCCGAAGGGCCATTCCTGTGCTGTACTGTTCTACATAGCTCAGGCCTGCAATTCCAGGAGAGATCTAACCCTCCCTCCCTCCTAACCCCATTCTCCTGCCTTCTACCCAGAACCCCTGACACCTGTACTATTCAAGTATCTATCTATCAATCTATCGCTGCCTTAAAAACATGCAATGATGGGCTGCACAACCTTCTATGGCAATTCATTCCACAGATTCACCACCCTTTGACTAAAGGAATTTCTCCTCATCTCCTTCCAAAGGGAACGTTCTTTCATTCTGAGGCTGTGTCCTCTGATCCTAGACTCTCCCGCTTAGTGGAAATATCCTCGCCACTCTATCCAGGCATTGGGCCCAGCACCGATCAAGAGCAGCCTCTCACGAGGAACCTTATCAAAGGCCTAAGATAGACATAAAGAGCTGGAGTAACTCAGCGGGACAGGGAGCATCTCTGGAGAGAAGGTATGGGTTTTTCAGTCTGAAGAAGGGTCTCGACCCGAAACGTCACCCATTCATTCCTTCTCTCCAGAGATGCTGCCTGTCCCGCTGAGTTACTCCAGCTTTTTGTGTCTATCTTCGGTTTAAACCAGCATCTGCAGTTCTTCCTTGTACTTATCAAAGGCCTTGCTGAAAGCCATACAAACGACATCTACGGCTCTGCCCTCGTCAACCTTTATGGATGCGCTTCACGTTGTCACTGAATGAGCTTGTATGCTTTGTGTGTGTTTTTTACCATGGAGTCTGTAGGGTTCAGACAAGGACTTGCCGACCTCATCCCCACCCTGACAGACAGAGCCCTTAAGTGTCATCCGTTGCCTCTTCCAAAGAGCGCACCAGAGCAAACGCTGCAATCTGCTGACCTTGGGTGCAAGTTGGACCCACGTACGGTCGGAAACATTCACAGATGTAGCTTGTCCACAGGTCCACGCACTTCCCGTTGCCGTGACAGGGGCCCTGCTCACACCAGTCCGTCTTCTCACAGCCCAGCTTGAAATTCCACGCCAGATTGTCGGAGATGGTCTGTGGCAGAATGGGCTCGTTGTCAATTTCCAAATCCCGCATGCAGCCGGTGAAGTTCTCCTGAGCTGAAAAGTACGTTCCGTATTCGCCGCCGATGTACGTTGTCTGGAAGGTGTTCAGCGGGGGGAGAGTGGCCGATGTGATGGGCTTCGAGTCGGAGCAAGTCTGGTTTGGACAAGCTGGATGTGTCAACATCACCAGCAGGTTCTTGCCCAGGATCACCCTCAGTTCGTGCCAGGCCCCGTCGTCGACCGACTGGCTGAAGGAGATGCCCAGAATCTGCTCGCTTATGGTCGCCATAGACATCAGCTTCCCGCTGTAGATCTGGACGCGGATGTACTCGTCCAGCAGGTTGCCCCGGTATATCAGCAGCGAGTGCGGCAGGGTGGTCCGAAAGCTCACGCTGATACTGATCGAGTCGTCTGCCGTACGTCTGCTGGTCCCGTTCCCAGCCTCGGCCCCCTGCACGACCACAAAGCCGTCGGACAGGGAGAAGGTTGTGGAGGTTGAGCAGGAAGCGTCGTAGAAACCGGGAGGGCAGCTGCAGAGGTGAGTGTGGATCTCTTGCAGCAGGAGGGGCACACATGTGGCCCCGTTGTGGCAATTGTGCTCCAGGCAGCCGGTCAGTTCGACCGAGCAGCTCTTCCCCCCCCACACCACTCCCTCCTCGTCCCCGGGGGGACAGTGGCAGGTGAAGTCCGCCACACCATCTTCACAGACACCCCCGTTTTCACACGGATCCCCCTCGCATTCATTGATGTTGGCCTGGCACGTCACCCCTGTGGAAAGAGGAAAATCAGCCTGTTTTGTACCACAGGAAATACAATGTATTTTCATAAGTTCATGATAAGTCACAGGAGCAGAATTAGACCATTCGGCCCATCGAGTCTCCTCCGACCGATCTAACCTTCTCTCTCAACCCCACTCTCCTGCCTTCTCCCCACAATCCTTAATACCCTTAATAATCAATCACTAGTGATTTAAATTAGTAATTCCTGTTGTGCTGAAGCAAAGCAAGAATGTCATTGCCCTATCAGGGACACATGACAATAAATTCACTTGTCACTTGAAAATCCATCTCCGCCTTTTGTTCAGTTCTAAATAGAGACTAATTTGTAGGGTCTCGACCCAAAATGTCACCTATCCATGTTCTCCGGAGATGCTGCCTGAGCTGATGAGTTACTCCAGCACTTTATGTCCTTTTATGTATTAACCAGCATCCCAGTTCCTGGTCTCTACATTTGACTGCCCTACTGCCAAATCTCCTCAATGTATGAAGGTTCTTGAGCCAAAGCGTCACCCAATTCATTTCCTCCAGAGATACTGCCTGACCTGCTGAGCTACTCCAGCATTTCGAGTCCTTTTGTCTATTCTTTTGCACAATGCACAATACGAAGGGAATGATAACTAGCTACATGTTGGTGCATTACACTGGTGGACATCACCATTCTTTGATCAAGCATTGAATTCCAACAGGTCCTGGTCGAACAGAATACTTTTCACATAAAACTGAGAATGCTGGATATACTCAGCAGGTCAGACTGCATCTGTAGAGAAATAAATAATGTTTAACTTTCCAGGGATTTAACAATAAAACGGAAGATGCCGGAAATGCCATGCAGG
This sequence comes from Amblyraja radiata, assembly GCF_010909765.2. NCBI lineage: Eukaryota > Metazoa > Chordata > Chondrichthyes > Rajiformes > Rajidae > Amblyraja > Amblyraja radiata. Next base: position 20,187,002 of record NC_045987.1, on the reverse strand, counting down.
TCAGGCAGCATCTGTGAGTATTATTTATGCAGGATAAACCAATCCAACGTATGAAGAAATGTTTCATTGGCATTGTGTCACAGAAAGTTGTTTATATGAAGAGAAAACTAAATTGTAGTATTGAAACAAGGACCTGAAGATGATGGTCTATCAGGGACGTGCGGTCAGGGGAGGCAGAGCCTCTCCTGTCATACTACCAATGAAAATAGCTGTTAAGAAAAGTAAAGAAAAACATTAATAAAATAAAGATAAAGATTTTTCCACTGATCTGTGTTATAAATGTCATTTCTATATGAATCTAATAATCTTTTATAGTCAAAGTCGCCAAATTTGCGCAGCTCCGCTGCAACTACAGGGAGAGATGAGAGGTGAGGCAGCGGCAAGCTGAGCCTCCCCTCTGATTGCGCAACCCCTCAGGAACTGGATGGAGCGCGGGCAATAAGCGTGTGCCTGTTACTATCTCTATGTATGTCACCAATGTAATGTTTGTAAACCCCTTCATTACATGTCCTCGCCGTCCATAGTGCAGGTAGCTTATTTCACGCATAAATATATTAAATTTAGGCTCCCTGGTCTCGTCATAAAACTACAATGACAATGCACCAGGGGAGGCAGCGATCACATCTGCCTCACTGAGGGGGCATGTCTTGAGCCCAGTGGAGGGAGAGCGAGCGTCAATAACGTAGGCTCAGCCCACGTAATTGACGCTACCTCGCTCTCCCTCCACGTTAACGAGCTTCAGCAGCAGCGGCGCATCATTGGATTCCACCGCTGGCGGCGCTGACTGGTAGGTTGATTCGGAGGCTCTGGGCCGCTGAGAGCTCCCAATTGGGCCCCGCGCCTAAGGGGGCCTCGCGCTGTAGTAATGTACTCTCGGCTCGGGTAGATCTACCCCGGGTGGAGGGGGGAGAGAAGGGTGGAGGGAGAGTAGAGGGGTGGAGGGGGAAGCAAGGGATAGACGGGGAGGTGGGTGTGAGGGGGAATGGAGAAGGGGGAGAGGGGGAGGTGGGTCGTTCCCTCACAGTCCTGGGGAAATGCTCCCGCCCCTCCAGTCGCCGTGCTTCACGCACACAGCCCCGGCTCCACCTCTCTCTCTCCCCGGGGAGACTCGGTGATTAATACAGGGAGGGCTGGGCCACTGATACTAGCCAGTGCCTCCCAAGCCATTGACCTCACCGCACGTCACGGTGGTTTATAGAACACGACACAACGTGCTGGGATAATTCAGCAGGTCAGGCAGCATCTCTGGAGAGAATGGATGTGATATTTCTCTACCTTTTATCTCTGTCTTATCCTCTCTCTCCCACGCTCGCTCTCTTGCTCCTTTTCCCTCTTCTCTCATTCCCTTTTCACTCTCTCTCTCTCACTCATTTTTCACATTATATTTTTCTTTGTATTTTCCTCTCTCCCTCCCTTCCTCCCTCTCTCAATCTTTCTCTTTTCTCTCCTCTCTATACTTTTTTTCCCCTCCATCTTCCTCCCGCTCTCTGTCCCTTTTTTCTCTCCCTCTACCTTTTCCTCTCTTGCCCATTTTCCCTCCCTTCTTCTCTGTCTTTCTCTTTTCTCTCTCTCTCTCTCTCGACCGTTTCTTATGCCTTTATCTCTCCCCTGCGTCCCTCCCTCCCCCTCACTCTCCCCCTCACTCTCTCTCCCTGTTTTTCTCTCTCCCTCTCTCGTGTTGTCTGTCTGTTTTTCTCTTCCTCCCTCCCCTTTCGTTTAAGACTTAGAATTCTCCAGCCTTGACCAAAGTGTTTAGCTACCAACGCCACCACCTCCTCTTGTAATTAAGCATCACTATTTTTGTACTTTGAAACACTTGTGACAGCTTTGTTGCATTAAAGAGGCAAAATAAATGGAGGTTATTGCAGTGAACAGCATTCCATCGTGAAAACTCTTCATAAAATCTCTAACTTTAAAACAGAACCAAACAGTACTTTGTGAAAAATCCGCCAGCTCTCTAACAGGTGAATTTAAATTTAAAAAATGTATTACTCTTGACTTTGTGATTCAGGTTATTTTTGGAAGGGTTAGGAAAATATAGCACAATGTTATAAGTTTTTTAAAAATTGGTAAGCAACCGGCTCAAACTTTGAGTGGAACACTGATCTGACTGTAAAGATAGATCATATGGATCAGATTTGAAATGAACAACAACCTAACACAAGATACTGTGTCGGGCATGTCCTTCCCTGAATGCACTAAACCCATAACAATGGGTTGAAAACTTGTTAGGGATTATTCAGAGGTTATACAATCATGTGGAACTAGCAGCCATTAATTTAAAACAAGAACCATTCTTCAGAATACCTGTTGCAAACAGGCAGCACTGACGAATAAAGACTTTTATATCGACCAGCTCCAAGCTCCAAGTGCTTCGTTTAAAAGGTTGCCACAAGCTAAGCCCCTGTTTTACAAATAGGCAGTCTTATGTATAAAAATAATAATGTTGACGTCGGTACCTGTATTGAGAAGCATTGCCCAGAAGAACACTTGAGAGAGGAAAGACTTCATGGTAGCTTTGCGTCCGGCCTGTGTGTTGGTGTCCAACCACAACAAAACACTGAGTGTGCTTTTCTGATGCCAGTCAGGCAAAAGCGATTAGTAATTAAACCAGCCAATATGAAGAGGGCTGCACTTTAATATACTGTAAGTTGGACTTGCTGGTAATCCTCCTCCTCCTCCTCCTCCTCTTTATCCTCTCCCAGCTGCCTCCTGTCAACGGTGACACGGAGAATGCTTGTCTCTTCGTCCTTACACTTTACATTGCAACAGAGACCTGAGATGACCCACACTTCCCTCAGCTCGTCATTCTTTCTGGACTTGTGAGGGATTTAGAAGAGAACTGTAAATTGGTAGAGTCGTCTAACTTTAAGGTTGTCCCTTTTTGTTTCAGCGTGCAATTCGAACTGCTCTAAGACAACATGCACAGTGGCACTGGTTGGGCTTGCTTGAGTTACCTCTCTAATCTCTGTGAGAGTTGTTAGACTCCCTTGGAAACAAACACGAGGATGTGTGTATGTGTATGTGTGTGCGTGTGCGTGTGCGCGTGTGCGTGTGCGTGTGTGTGTGTGTGTGTGCTGAACTGCAGCTGACTGTTTTAACCTGACGTTTTCCACAGAACGCTCATCATGCCTTACTTGCTTTGTGTCTGCTCACTTCATTAGCAGCGCGGCCCGTTATGCAGACCAGCCCCACGCAAGAGCAGTCAGTACATCCTCAGCTAAACATTCACTCCCTCTGCAACTTTTAATTGTGCTGTGATGTCCGATCCCCCTCCCCCCCTCCCCTGCCCTCCCCTGCTACAGACAATGAACACAAAGATGTTACGCAGTTCATGGCAACACATGAGAGGCCCTCTGTCTGATGAGCCAAATTACTTCTTTGCAAATTTCACAAACTCATAGAAAAAAAGTCATCAGGTTCATCTATGTTTCTATGTTTCTAAAACTGGTTCATAAATTCATAGGTTCTAGGAGCAGATCAAAGCCATTCAGCCCATCGTCTACTCCGCCCTTCAATCATGGCTGATCTATCTTTCCCTCAACCCCATTCTCCTGCCTTCTCCACATAACTCTTACTAATCAAGAATCTGTCAATCTCCGCCTTAAAAAATATCCATTGACTTGGCCTCCACAGCCATCTGTCGCCATGAATTCCTGGTGTCGTAGAACATAGGAATATAGGATGTCGTATGGCACAGGAACATGTCCATGCCGAACATGATGCTAAATTAAATTAATCTCCTCTGTCTGCACGTGATCCACATTGCTATAATTCGCTGCATATCCACTGGACAGGAGAAAATCTGTTCTCACCCTATCCTGCTTCACTTGAACACTGAACATGTGCTGGCCAGTAATTGTCATGTAACTCCAGAATTTTGTGCCTTTCTTTGGTAAATCAGCATCTGCAGTTGCTCGTTTAGTTTAGAGATACAGCGTGGAAACAGGTCCTTCGGCCCACTGGGTCCCCGCACACTAATGCTATCCTACACACACTAGGGACTACAGTGACACCAAGCCAATTAACATGTATGTCTTTGGGAGGTGGGAGGAAACGGAGGTCTCGGAGAAAAACAATGCAGGTCACGGGGAGAACGTACAAACTCCATACAGATAGCACCCGTAGTCAGGATCGAACCCAGGTCTCTGGTGCTGGAAGACAGCAGCTCTACCGCTGCGCCACCGTGCCACCCATGAGCACATGTATGCATCATGATATTATTATATTATATATTTTATTACATGCTATTGCATGAAATATTGAATCTGTACATCAAATAAGTTGGAGTTTATGGTTGATATGGTCTTACAGCATAAAACACTTCTTGGGGGTTTCTGGACCTGATAATGTTTGGTATTCGATAATAGGTAGGAAAATTGGTTTATATTCCAGAATTGATTGTGTGCAAGGTCTCTCATACACTCATAAAGAAACTCCCATATGCTCATTACTGGGCAGAAAATGTTAAGTGTTTGTGTGAAGTAAGATATAGCAGCAAATTAGAGGAATACAGATCATGTACAGACAGTGCAGACCAGTTTCACCTGGCATCATGTTGGGCATAGACATTGTGGGCCGAAGGGCCTGTTCCTGTGCTGTACGTTTGTACGTTCTATGTTCTAACCCCAGAAAACTGGCCTTGTGTTGGTGATAAATTTGAAATCGCCCGTGCTAAATTTTTTCCCATAGCACAATAGCTTCCACACAGTATGTAACATCATGGCCTTGCTAGGATTAAATTTCCCCAGTATCTTTCATGACAAGTTCGGCAACCTCTTCAGGGATAGGCACTGATGTCAGTTCATAAGTGATAGGAGCAGAATTAGGCCATTTGACCCATCAAGCCTACTCCGCCATTCAATCATGGCTGATCTATCTCTCCCTCCTAACCCCATTCTCCTGCCTTTGCCCCATAACCCCTGACACCCGTATTAATCAAGATTCCATCTATCTCTGCCTCAAAAATATCCATTGACTTGGCCTCCACAGCCTTCCTTGGAAATGAATTCCACAGATTCACCACCCTCTGACATTAATCACCATCAAAGGGATTCCCACCCCATGACGTTAATGATGTTGCCAATCCAGCTGTGGAAGGTGAAGGGGAATGTTGGTGGCTGTGAACGGTTCATGATCCCTCAAAAGAAATCCCTTTAAAGGTCCGTGATCGGCTCTGGAATTGGGACATGATGACGTTGGCGCGTGGAAGCAGAAGGGCGGTTGCTGAAGGTGACGGACTGCGTATTTGCGGTGGTCGCGGGCGGTGGTGTTTGCGGAGGCGGTCGCGGGAGGCCCTACAGCAGCCGGGCGAGCGAGCGGATGGAAGGTGGATGGAGCTGACGGCATCGCGCTGGGCCAGGCCCACCCCTCATTCACCCATCCAGGGCCACCACGACACCCGGCCTTAAAGTGAGAAATATACTCCTCATTGAATCATACAGAACAGTGAAAGGCTTGGATAGAGTGGATGAGGGGAGGATGTTTCCACCAGTGTGTGAGTCTAGGACTAGAGAACATAGGCTCAGAATTAAAGGACGTTTTATTAGGAAGGAGATGAGGAGAAATGTCTTTAGTCAGAGGGTGGTGAATCAGTGGAATTCTGCCATAGAAGGCTTTGGATATTTTTAAGGCAGAGATGGATAGATTCTTGATTAGTACAGATGTCAGAGGTTATGGGGAGAAGGCAGGAGAATGGGTTTAGGAGGGAGAGATAGATCAACCATGATTGAATGGTGAAGTAGACTTGATGGGCCGAATGGCCTAATTCTACTCCTATCCCTTATGACCTTATGACCTACTTCGCCCATCCAGTGTTGCCAAAGTGAGGAATTAACAAATTGAACCAATCTTTGGGCAATGTTCAGGCTTCCCAGAGACTCGGAGTTTGCAAGATGGTGCTGGAACATGGCGCCTCTCTGCATGCTGTTCCAGAAGAGGATCTATTGTTCTCATCTATAGAATGATTTTATGGACAGTATACAGAACAAGCATTGCACTGTATTTCCGTGCACATGAGAATACATAAATTAAACTGACTAAAACTATATGTGGATTGCCTGCAATTAGTTACAATACAGCTTTTTTAAATGTGTCACTAATAATTCAGCTGGCAGAACCTTTACTTTAGATTTTACAGATACAGTGTGGAAACAGGCCCCGTCAGCCCATCGAGTCCATGCCGACCAGCGATCACACTAGCACTATCCTACACACTAGGGGCAATTTACAACATGCACAAAGCCAATTAACCTACAAACCTGTGAGTCTTTGGAGTGTGGGAGGAATCTGGAGCACCCGGAGAAAACCCACGTGGTCAAAGGTTGAACGTACATAGAAACATAGAAAATAGGTGCAGGAGTAGGCCATTCGGCTCTTCGAGCCTGCACCACCATTCAATATGATCATGGCTGATCATCCAACTCAGTATCCTGTACCTGCCTTCTCTCCATACCCCCTGATCCCTTTAGACACAAGGGCCACATCTAACTCCCTCTTAAATATAGCCAATGAACTGGCCTCAACTACCTTCTGCGGGAGAGAATTCCAGAGATTCACCACTCTCTGTGTGAAAAATGTTTTCCTCATCTCGGTCCTAAAAGATTTCCCCTTTATCCTTAAACTGTGACCCCTAGTTCTGGACTTCCCCAACATCGGGAACAATCTTCCTGCATCTAGCCTGTCCAACCCCTTAAGAATTTTGTAAGTTTCTATAAGATCCCCCCTCAATCTTCTAAATTCTAGCGAGTACAAGCCGAGTCTATCCAGTACAAACTCTGTCCAGACAGCGCCCGTAGTCTTGATGGAACTCGGGTCTCTGGCGCTGTAACGCAGCAACCCTACCGCGGCGCCACCGTGCCGCCCACATTACTGATGTTCACTACTTTGCACATTGGCGTATTGTTCTATTTCAATACACAACAAACTCAATCTCTTAAAACAAACCGAAATACAATATTTTTCCAAGATAACTTGTGGAAAATGTATTTAGTTGTGATGTACTACCTTTCAGCGAGGGAATTTCATGCCTCTTGAGATCTTATTGTATAGTCATTATATGCTCCTCTGAATCAATTGACATGGGTCAGGGGTTAAATTAATCACCGTCTAAAACAGAGCAGTGTGGGGCATTCAGACCTTGCATTAAAGTCCGATCAAATTCAGACTCACTGGAGATCTGAGGTCCCCCCCCCCTTTTTTTTGATTTGCCGAGCTCTTCAAATGGTGAACTTTTCCGATTGTTTTTGTGACGCTGATTTGATGGAACAAGATGCGGCCAGGGGTTTAGAAAATGTGCCCACGGCTGATTAATTCACACAGCCGGGAAGATTAGCCTCCATTGTCGGACTGTCCGACCCACTCCCAGGTCTATTCACTCGGTCCACTGAGTTTACAGTCGGGCTGCTAATGGTGGGATCAGTGTCCACAAACCACCTGCTGGCTCCACCGAATTATTTCCAAAAATTGTTTCAAGTATGCCAAAAAGGAAAAATCTCGCAAGTATCTTCTGTTTTTCTCATGACTGAACCGTAATGGCTTTAGCAGTCTGTGAAAACCATCTTGGCTTTCCGAATGGCAAGTCACATTTAGGTCAAAGGTCAACCAGCACCATCCCGTGTTGGAATTTGTGCACGGATTTCTCGGCAGCGAACAACCAAACTACTTAATGAATGCCCGTGAAATAGCTCGTGGTGCACGAGAGTGCTGGTGATTGTCCCTTTTAATGCTGTCCGTAGACTGAACACCATATTGTTGCGACTTACCCATCTGCATTATATGTTGATGGAAGATTTCCCTTCCCTTTTACACACAATTCAACCTGAGAACCCGTATTTATAGAGCTTAAGACACACACACACAGAAGAACACCAGGGGGTCTAACTTGGGAGGTGCCCAAGAAAGTTTTTTTCAGCTGTCACGCCAGATTCTTTTTGCCAATTTGCAAACCGTTAACCAAAACAATGAACACAACAAGGGTGTCTCCCGAATTTTGGCGGCTTTCGGACACGCATTCTACGCATCTGGGGAGAGTTGATGGGATATTAGAACTTATCACATAGAACAGTGCAGCACAGGAACAGGCCCTTCGGCCCACAATGTCTGTGCCGAACATGATGCTAAGACAAACTAATCTCCTCTGCCACCTGTGATCCATATCCCTCCATTCCCTGCACAGCCATGTGCCTCTCTAAAAGCCTCTTAAATGCCACTTTCGTATCTGCCTCCACCAACACCCCTGACAGCGAGTCCCAAGCATTCACCACCCTTTGAGTAAAAGTCTTGCCCCGCACATCTCCTTTAATCTTCTCACCTTAAAGGTATGCCCGCTTGTCTTTGACATTTCCAACCTGGGGAAAAAAAAGATTCTGACTGTCTACCCTATCTATACAATGTGGGAAGAATAAATTAGGATTAGTGTGGGATGAGTGTGAATGGCTGCTCGATGGGTAACCTCGTTGACCTAGTGGCGGGAAGGGAGTAAACGCATGAAGGAACGGCACATGCTGGTTTAAACCAAAGATAGACACAAAATGACGGAATAACTCAGAGGGTCAGGAAGCATCTCAGGAAAGAAGGAATGGATGATGTTTCGGATCGAGACCCTTCTTCAGACTGGGTGATGTTTCGGGTCGAAGACCCCCAGTCTGAAGAAGGGTCTCGACCCGAAACGTCACCCATTCCTTCTCTCCAGAGACGTTGCCTGTCCCGCTGAGTTACTCCTGCATTTTGTGTCTATCTTTGGCGGGGTGGGAGTGTTCGATTCGATAATCTCATGTCTAAGGAACAGAATTGCAGAAGCATCCACATCGCGGGGCTGGAAACTGGAAGTACCCCGAGCTAATTCTGCCATCACCATCATCTATTACAACAAGTGACGGCTCCACTGATTGTCGCCGGCAGCTTGCGTCCTTTTCAGGACGGACGATGACAGTGATGTCAACATTTGGAACATGGAAGATGGACACGAAAAAAGAAGAGGAAGAAACTAGTGATACAGCACAGAAATAGGCCTTCAACCCAACTCATCCATGCTGACCAAGATGCCCCATCTAAGCTACTTCCATTTGCCCACATTTGGCTCATACCCCTTGCAGCATCAATCATGACACCTCATCAGTAATAAATACGCTGGCGCGCACACACACACAGTGCAATGAATTCACCCAATGGGCTTTATTTCTAGAGACAACTGGAGTGTCTACAACCATCCCCACAGCTTCCTCTCCTCCTTCCCCCTTGGGCTCCAGGGTTTCCAAGAGCCAGGTTAGTAGGATCGGGTTAATTAGTCCAATGACCCTTAATTGGACTTGGCGGCAGCTCGTTTGCCCGTGGCAGGGAGAGGCGTGGCCATTAAAGAGGACACATCATCACATGTCCCCTTTCCTATCCAATTAACTGTACAAATGATGTTTAATTTAGTTATTGTAGCTGCCCCAACTGCGTCCTCTGGCAGCTTGTACTGTTTACCCTTAACAGCATGTCAAGTATATGAAATTTTGAGAGGCATAGATAGGGTAGACCATCAGAATCTTTGCCCCAGGATGGAGAAATCAAATATGAGAGGGCGTAGGTTTAGGTGAGAGGTGCAAAGGTACACAGAGGGTGATGGGTGCAGGAACTCTCTGCCGGGGGGGGGGGTTGAGACCATGGGTGGAGTCGTAAGAATGGGAAAGGATGGCAGAGGGAGTGGGTTATCAGAAATAGGAGGTCAATGTTCATTGTAGTCTACCCAAGTGGAATATGTGGTAGTGTTCTTCCAGTTTGTCTCTTGCATTGGAGGAGGCCAAAGACAAGCAGATTGGGGATAGGAGATGAAAAGACAAGTAAATGGCTCAAGGAGGCCATTGTGAACAGATCGCAGATACTCCACAAACCGGTCACCTCATCTGCGCTTAGTGTCGCCATTGTGGAAGAGGTCCCGTCGTTAGCGTCTATTGTAATCGACCGGGGTGGAGGAGGGATCTTGAACCTCTGCCTCATCTGGAAGTGGCGGGTTGAAGTCCCAGAGTGGTGGCAAGGGCGGTGGGGAAGGGATAAGGTTAGCACCAAGGGAAAGTGCCAAAGGAACGGGGAGAGGTGGGTGGGGAGGGATGAGTGAATCAGGTAGACACAGAGAGTGGCCGCTGCAGAAAGTGCGGGGGAGTGTTGTGGAGAAAATGTGTCCCTGCTTGTGGGATCCCATTACCATATAACCATATAAACCATATAACCATATAACAATTACAGCACGGAAACAGACTATCTCGGCCCTACAAGTCCGTGCCGAACAATTATTTTCCCCTAGTCCCATCTACCTGCACTCAGACCATAACCCTCCATTCCTTTCCCATCTATATACCTATCCAATTTATTTTTAAATGATAAAATCGAACCTGCCTCCACCACTTCCACTGGAAGCTCATTCCACACAGCTACCACTCTCTGAGTAAAGAAGTTCCCCCTCATGTTACCCCTAAATTTCTGTCCCTTAATTCTGAAGTCATGTCCTCTTGTTTGAATTTTCCCTACTCTCAATGGGAAAAGCTTGTCCACATCAACTCTGTCTATACCTCTCATAATTTTTAAGACCTCTATCATGTCCCCCCTTAACCTTCTGCGCTCCAGAGAATAAAGACCTAACTTATTCAACCTTTCTCTGTAACTTAGTTGCTGAAACCCAGGCAACATTCTAGTAAATCTCCTCTGTACTCTCTCTATTTTGTTGTCATCCTTCCTATCATTGGGCGACCAAAATTGTACACCATACTCCAGAATTGGTCTCACCAATGCCTTGTACAATTTTAACATTACATCCCAACTTCTATACTCAGATTGTAGTTGGAACTTGCATCATGAGGATTTGTAGAAATCTTATACTTTTACATCAAAACCCAATGTAATTTCAAGGTACAGCGTTGTGTTTTCTGTTTAGTCCTGTTATGGACATCGTTCAGTACAATAATTTTAGATAACCTGTTTGCATCCAGACAGGTTGGTAATAAAATATTAATTCTGTTTCTCTCTCCACGGATGCTGAGTGACATGTTGAGCAAATCAGGTATTTCTGAATCTATAAATTATAACCTCTTTGGGAACTCTTCTATTACGAATGCTAATGATCAAAACTTGGGATTCAAACTTGGAATAAATGTCACTGTTTTATACTTTCCTGCTGTCAGTCTAGTGTGTAGGGAGTGGATGTGAAAGTGGAATGGCGTCGAGCTAGAGTGAACGGTGATGGATGGTCGGCATGGACTGGATGGGCTGAAGGACCTGTCTCCATGCTGGATCTTTGAATCGATCGATCGATCGATTGATCAATGTCAATCGTTCTCCTGCGTCCTGTCAAGGTCGCATCAAATGTGTCAGTTACTGGAGCCCTCACACAGTGGCGTTTGGAGAAGGTGCAAGTTTGCGCAATGATTATCTTGACTGCGATTTGATGCCTCTGGTAGCAGACTTTAAATGAACAGTCATCTTTTCCACACAGTTGTATATATTTGTCCAATTTCATTTCAGGGCATACATTCCGGTGCTAAAAAATTCACAATATGTATTCAATTGTTTAATAATGTAAGACTATGTGAAGGAGATGCTTGGTATGCAGTAACCCCCCCCAAGCTGTAACAGTGTGCAATGATTATCTCGGCATGAAGTGGGCTGCTTGCTACATGTGTCGGCCACGACAAGTTATTTTTGCCTCTCTCTCAGGAATACGTTTACACTCTGAACTCGGGCTGAGAGGGGAAAGATTGAATAGGAACCTGAGGGGCAACTTTTTCCACTGGGTGTATGGGACGAGCTGCCAAAGGAGGTCGTTGAGGCAGGTACTAGAGCAACTCATGTGTCCACAAGGCCTTTTTCCAGAACTGTGGTTGCTCTATTAAGTACTTCTTGGCAAACTGTAACCTGGCCATCCTATTTTTGCGGCTAACCAGTGGTTTGCATCTTGCAGTGTAGCCTCTGTATTTCTGTTCATGAAGTCTTCTGCGGACAGTGGTCATTGACAAATCCACACCTGACTCCTGAAGAGTGTTTCTGATCTGTCGGACAGGTGTTTGGGGGTTTTACTTTATTATAGAGAGAATTCTTCTGTCATCAGCTGTGGAGGTCTTCCTTGGCCTGCCAGTCCCTTTGCGATTAGTAAGCTCACCAGTGCTCTCTTTCTTCTTAATGATGTTCCAAACAGTTGATTTTGGTAAGCCTGAGGTTTGGCTGATGTCTCTAACAGTTTTATTCTTGTTTTGCAGTCTCATAATGGCTTCTTTGACTTTCATTGGCACAACTTTGGTCCTCATGTTGATAAACAGTGATAAAAGTTTCCAAAGGTGATGGAAAGGCTGGAGGAAAGACTAGGTGCTGAGAGCTCTCTTATACCTGCATTAAGGAGGCAATTAAACACACCTGAGCAATTACAAACACCTATGAAGCAATGTGTCCCAAACATTATGGTGCCCTGAAATGGGGGGACTATGTATAAACACAGCTGTAATTTCTACATGGTGAAAAAAAAATGTATAAAAATGGCCTTTAATAAAATCTGATTTAGCTCTTAGGCCTAACGGAATCAAGGGATTATGGGGAGAAAGCAGGAGCGGGTACTGATTTTGGATGATTAGCCATGAACATATTGAATGCGGTGCTGGCTCGAAGGACCGAATGGCCTATTCCTGCACCTATTTTTTATGTTTCTATGTTTCAAACATTTGTAAGATATTCAAACAGGTACATGGATAGGAAAGGTTTGGTGGGAGTTCCTCTGTCCCGCTGAGTTACTCCAGCATTTTATGTCTATCTAAGGTTTAGAGGGATACGGGCCAAACACGGGCAGGTGGGACTAGCATAGAAGGGGTATCTTGGTTGGCATGGGCAAGTTGGGCTGAAGGGCCTGTTTCTGTGCTGTACGACTATGACTCTATGAGCTCCTAGACTTTGACCTTTTCCTGTCATATCAGTAAAGCTGAAAGCTTAATGACTGCTCCTTTCTCTATCTTTTGTAGTTCCCTTCAATCACCTCGAGGCAGTGATAATGGTTTAATTGCATTGTTTAAGAAATCAATACAGGAAGAGAGACACGTTGTCGCAGCTGGTCGAGCTACTGTCCCACAGCACCAGTGACCCCGGTTCGATGCTGACTTTGGGTTATGTCTGTGTGAGGTTTGGGTAATTTGTTTGCTTGTGACATCCCATCATGGCACCTTCCATGCAGGCCCCATAGCAGAAGCGTCCACGTCGCGGGGCTGGAAACTGGAAGTATCTCCGAGCTAATTTTGCTACCACCATCATCTATTGCAACAAGTGACGGCTCCCACTGATTGTCTCCGGAATCTTGCGGCCTTTTCAGGACGGACGATGACAGCGATGTCATCATTTGAAACATGGAAGATGGAAACGAAAGAAGAAGAAGACTTTCCATGCAAGAGGCAGCCTGCTGGTTAGGTCACATGGATATCTGTTCACTTAATGATTACTGGATAATTCATACAACAAAGTAATTGGTGAATGGCATTAAGCACCCTGTCCCACTTTCCTGAGTTATTCACGAATTCTCCCGAGTTCTCAAACTCGCAGAATGTTCGTAACAAATCCGTAGGAGTCCGTGGATATATTGTAGCGGCTCGTAGGTACTCCAGGCTATTTTTTTTACATCGTGGACATTTTTCATCATGTCGAAAAAACGTCCCGACTTACCTGATGCCCCGAGTACTCGCTACGAACATTCTGCGAGTTTGAAAACTCGGGAGAATTCGTGGATAACTCGGGAAAGTGAGGCAGGCCCTTTAGCAACTTGTCCTGGACAACCCATATCAAAGCAATGGTCAAGAAAGCTCATCAACGTCTCTACTTCCTTAGAAAGCTTAGGAACTTTGGCATGCCCCGACAACTCCCACCAACGTCTACAGATGCGCCGTAGAAAGCATTATATTGGGATGCATCGCCGCATGGTTTGGGAACAGCTTCACCCAAGAACGCAAGAAATTACAGGGAATTGTCAATGCAGCCCAGACCATCACACGAACCAACCTCCCTTTCACTGGCACCATTTACATCATGTTGCCTTGGCAAGGCCAGCAGCATAAACAAGAACCAGTCTCAACCCGGACACTCCCTCTTCTCCCATTTCCCATCAGGCAAGAGGCACAGAAGTGTGAAAACGCACACCTCCAGATTCAGGGACAGTTTCTTCCCAACTGTTATCAGGCAACTGAACTATCTTATCAACAACTATAAAGCAATCCTGAGCTACTACCTACCTCATTGGAGACTATCTTTACTCGAACTTTACAGAACTTTATCTTGAACTAAACGTTATCCCCTTTATCATGTATCTGTACACTGTGGACGGCTCCATTGTAATCATGTATAGTCTTTCCGCTGACTGGTTAGCACGCAACAAAGGCTTTTCACTGGACCGTGGTGTACGTGAAAAGAAACAAAACTGAACTAAAGTGAATGGCACAGTGTTCAACAATCAACGGGTCGACCACAAACGGAGACACGAGGAATAAAACAGCTTGATATTGACTGAACAGCTGGGCACAGATGGGATGTATGGTTGGTGAAGGCCTTCTACTGCTGTGGAATGCTGCCTAAAGAATGGAAGCTGAGGCAGAGAGCAGAGGCCGCAAGGAAGCAGAGAGCAACGTGAACAAGCAGTGGATCTCTTCATAATACAATGCAAATAACTGGAAAGACTTGGAGTGATTTACCTGTGAATCCAGGTGCACATAGGCAGTAGAATCCATTGGTTTGGTCTTCACAAGTGCCATCATTCTCACAAGGGCCGGATGCACATTCGTTAATGTTTATCGTACAGTTTTCTCCTTGTAAACAAATGGAATGATTCAAAATTCAGTTGCATGCAATCATCCTCGCAATGCAATGCAATGCAATAGCCGAACTGTCATTGGAGTGACCAAGCCTTGTTAAACCATTAATAGTCAGAGGGTTAGTCGAACCATGTCATAAAACACAAAGTGCTGGAGGAACTCGGCGGGTCAGGCGGCATTTATGGAGGGAGGAGGTAGGCGACGTTTCAGGATGGAATCCTTCTTCAGGCCGATTGTGGTCAGCGGGAGAAAGCTGGAAAAAGGAGCTCTCCCTACTACAATCAGTCCGAAGAAGGGTCCCAACACGAAACATCATCTGTCCATTCCCTCCACAGACGCTGCCTGACCCGCTGAGTTCCTCCAACACTTTGTGTTTTGTCAAGATTCCAGCACCTGCAGTTCCTTGTGCCTTCAGACACAAAGGAGGTGAGAGTAAGAAATGTAACCCTTGTTATGCCAGATGATACCCTTTCAACCTGTATAAAATCAAACCTTTTTGGTAACTTCCAATCAAAGCCAACTTGGATTGTGGACTTGGATTCTGATATTTGGATTCTCCTGTTGTACTGAGCATGGGGGAGGTGAGGGGGTGAGGGGGATGAAACAAGTTATTCTTCAGACTTGCAAGCATTTCCAACATGGGCATCCCAAACTCTTCACCGTAGTGGAGTTCCTGAGCTTTCAGCGATGGGGTCTTTCACTGACCTGTGAATCCTTGCCCACAGAGGCAAACGTAGCCGGATGCGCTGGCGTAACTGAAAGTGGGGGTGAAAAGCGGGAGAGTGCCATAATAATCTTGCCCGGAGCGTTCCAAACACGTGCCATTATTCATACAAGGTTCCGCTGTGCATTCATCGATATCGATTTCACAGTGAAGTCCGGTGTAACCTGGAAGTGGATACAAATTGCAGGCACTGGATGCTTGTAATTATTCATATACGTGATTCATCAATTATCACTGCCAATTCCAGTGCTTCCTATGCATGTGGTATCAATACATTGATTAACGGTATTAATAATATATCTCACACTAAGTTACTACATATTTTGCGTGGGTTGCATACAACCCAGCAGTGTTTCGTTGAATTCTATAATTTTACATAACTTATACCGACACTCCCCACTTTCTCCCCTCCTTCCTCTGTTGAAAGTCAGTTAACCAGTTCTATAGATAGACACTGGAAGCTGGAGTAACACAGCGGGACAGGCAGCATCTCTGGAGAGAAGGAATGGGTGACCAGTTCTACTGTTCGCAACGATGTACCCCTCTGGGGATCACACCATCGGCCTATCGGGGAATCATCCTGCCTGATGCCGACCCTGAGTTGTCCTGGCTTTTTCTTGCCTCCAGTTCCTCTCCCCTACAATCAGTCTGAAGGAGGGTCCCAATCCGAAATGTCACCTATCCATTTTCTCCATAGATGCTATCTGACCCAGCACTTTGTGTATATCTTTGGATTATCGATCGTAGCTTAGAACTAAAGTAAAGAGGGTCAAGTTAGAGGCCAATACTGAGTGTAATCGGAGATCACAAGTTGGAAATTCGAGATGAAGCCAAGCTTATAGATGGGGCAAAACACATCAACGGGCCAGGCGGCATCTGTGGAGGGAATGGACAGACAACGCTTTGGGTCGGGACCCTTCCTCAGACTGGTTATCATAGACGGTAGAAAACTGGAAAAGAGGTAGGGCGGGACAAAGCCTGGCAAGTGATCGGTGGATAAGTGAGAGGGGTTTGATTAGCAATGGGTGGAGTAACTGACAAAGTCCATAGGTGTAAATGAGACAAAAGGGTGCCAGATATGGAGAAGAGGAGTGAAATGTCTAGCCGGAGGGAGGGCCATGGGTGGAAGTGGATGCTGGGGAAAGCGAGGTGGGATAATGGGATATGTGGGGGCATAACAGCTACAGATGGAGCACTCTGCTCTGCATCACATCACAGGGAGCAGGGAAATCACTGGAGTTGCCCATCACATTCCTTCAGTGTTTCCATGGCTTTCCAAGGAACCGCAGCTATTCTGCATCACAATCCCATCCACCTCCCTAGGTTCTGCAATTCTCTAGTTTAGTTTAGAGATACACCGCGGAAACAGGCCCTTCGGCCCACTGGGTCTGTGCCGACCAGCGACCCGTGCATATTAACTCTATCCAACACACACTAAGGACAATTTTTACATTTGCCAAGCCAATTAACCTACATACCTGTACGTCTTTGGAGTGTGGGAGGAAACCGAAGATCCCGGAGAAAACCCACGCGGTCACGGGGAGAACGTAAAACTCCGTACCGACGGCACCCGTAGTTCGGATCGAACCTGGGTCTCCGGCACTGCAAGCGCTGTAAGGCAGCAACTCTACCGCTGCGCCACCGTGCCGCATCTAGCCTAGCCTAAGTCCAGCTGTGCCACTGTGCCACTCAAGGGTAATGCCAAGTAGTCATTTACCAGCCTGTGTGTCTTTAGCATCTCCCCACTGAAATCTTCTTAAAGACTAAATATTTTGCTGAAAGGTGGGTGGTACAGTGGTGCAGCTGGTAGAGATGCTGCCTCACAGCGCCAGAGGTCCGGGATTGATCCAGACCTCAGCCGCTGCCCTTGTGGAGTTTGCATGTTCTTCCTGTGACTGCGTGGGATTCCTCCGGGTGCTCCGGTTTCCTCCCACAAACGTGCAGGTTTATAGGTTAATTGGTCTCTGAAAATTGCCCCTAGTGGGTGGATGAGAAAGTGGGATAACATAGAACTGTTGTGAACGGGTGAGTGGTGGTCATCGTGGGATTGGTGGGCTGAAGGACCAGTTTCTGTGCGGTAGCTCTAAACTAAAGTGCAACTAAAGGTAAATCAAAGCAAACAAACACCCTGACAGTTCCCGACATTGTTCCCTCTTGAGATCATACTCTGAGGTGATTTGTGGTCGGCCCTGAATTGTCCATTTAATCGTGTCCAGCTCTTCACCTTCCCCCTACACCCCTACTTTCAGTCCCGACCAGAAACGTCACCCATCCTTTTTCACCAGAGATACTGCCTGACCTGCTGGGTTACTCCAGCACTTTGTTCCTAAGTTTGTAAGAGATAGGAGCAGAATTAGGCCATTCGGCCCATCAGGTCCACTCCGCCATTCGATCATGGCTGATCTATCTTTCCCTCTTAACCCCATTCTCCTGCCTTCTCCCCCTAACCGCTGACACCCGTACTAATCAAACCTTTATGAAATGTTCATGCGGTACTTATCTGAAAAATGAGTTAGCCTCTAAAAAAACCCAGTCGTGGTAGCCCATTGTAGGTGACTGAAGAAGGCCGTAGAGTCATAGAGTGATACAGTGTGGAAACAGGCCCTTCGGCACAGCTTACCCACACCGGCCAACATGCCCCCGCTACACTAGTCCTACCTTCCTGCGCTAGATCCATATCCTTCCAAACCTGTCCTATTCATGTACCTGTCTAACTGTTTCTTAAATGTTGGGATAGTCCCAGCCTCAACTACGTCCTCTGTCAGCTTGTTCCACACAACCACCACCTTTTGTGTGAAAAATGGGTGCAGATGGTTGGGTAGCCTTGAAATTTCTGAGTTGCTCTGGGCTCCACTCACCTGGCCAGCACAGGCAGGCGTAGGTCTTCACCCCTTCCTGGCAGGTGGCGTTGTTGAGGCAGGGGTCAGAAGCACACTCCAGGATGTCAACCTCGCAGTTGGTGCCTAGATATCCCGTGTCCTCGCAGTCACATGTGTACCTGGCGACAGAAAATGCAGAGGGTGAGTCAGCCGCAGAGTCGCACAGGCACAGGCACAGGCACAGGCCACGGGAACAAGCCCCACGGGATACACGGGAACAACACAAGATCAAGCTCCTCGCCCCAACCTTCCTGAGGGAAACGCAACATCTAGAGGAGGTTGCAGCTCCAGTGTTGCAACAGAAACAGACCACAGTCCACAGGAGCTCATAGAGTCATATAGCATGGAACAGGCCCTTCGGCCCAACTCGTTCATGCTGACCTGAGCCAATCCCATTTGCCCGTGTTTGACCTGTATCACTCTATCCTCTCCATGTACCTGTCCAAATGTCTTTCAAATGTTATTGTACCCACCTCTACAACTTCCTCTGGCAGCTCATCTAGGAGCGGAATTAGGCCATTCGGCCCATGGAGCTTGCTCCACCATTCAATCATGGCTGATCTATCTTTTCTCTCAAAGCCATTCTCCTGCTGTCTCTCTGTATCCTTTGCCATCCTTACGAACCAAGAACTTATCAATCTCCGCTTTAAAAATATTTGGTCTCCACAACTATCTGTGACAGGATCCCACAGATTCACCACTTCTGAGTAAATACATTTCTCCTCATCATCATTTTAAAGGCAGGTCCTTTTACTCTGAGGCTGTGCCCCAGCGCATTACAAATGCTACCCAGACGTTTTTATTCCCCTCACATTCACATCAACTGCCCAGATCCCACTACCCTCGGGGAATTATACACTGGCAAGTTAACCTATCGGTTATTGCAGGACTTTCGAAGTGGGAGTAAACCGGAGAACCTGGGCCAGCGCCGCAGGGAGAACATGCAAACTCCACACAGACAGCACCCGAGGTCAGGATTAAACCCGCCTTCCTGATGAGCCTCAGAACCGTTCCCTACAGATTCAACGCCAACTTCTTCCCATCAACTATCAGGTTCTTGAACTACCCTGCCTCGACCCCTATAGCTGGGCGGCTGAGTGGTGCATCTGGTGGAGCTGCTGCCTTACAGCACCAGAGACCCAGGTTCGATCCAGACCTCAGGTGCTGTCTGTGTGGAGTTTGCACGACCTCCATCGACTGTGTGGGTTTCCACCGGGTACTCCGGTTTTCTCCCACATCCCAAAGACGTGTGGGTGTGTAGGTTAATTGGCAGCTGTAAGTTGTCCCTCGTGTGTAGGGAGTGGATGAGAAAGTGTGAGCAGGTGATCGATGGTCAGTGTTTCCATGCTGGATGACTCTATGACACAGCCAGGTCATTTGGCCCATTGAAATACTGATGTCTTACTGTGCTTGGCTGCAGAATGAAACCTGATCTCTAGCTTTGCATCATTAATTACTGCCTTCTATAGACGGAGAAAGTATTCTTTGCAATAGTGTAATATGATAATCTTTCTTCATCATGCATATTCATCAGAACTTAGGTGTACGAAGAAATTTTAGCACAGTTAAGGTAAACAGTATCTGAAACATACTTTGATGTGTCTGAAACATAACTTTTGATGTGTTAACATGCACTTTATTCATTCACAATTGTTCTGAGGTCATTTTGATTTTTGATGGATATTAATTACCAAGACTGAGTCACAATTGTTAAATTTGTAGATGGCTCAAAATCTATCACTTTGTGAACTGCGAAGAGAATAGTGATTGATTGTGTTGTGTCATTTTTCTTTTTTTAAATTTTTCTATGGATGTATGGAAACCTAATTATTTCTTTTGTGTAAAGCACTTTGGTTTCAACGTGAGTTGATTTAAACGTGCTAAATACAATTTACTTACTTACTTACTAGATTGTAACAAGATATGAACGTCAGAGTCAGTGAATAGCTTTTTGTTGCCTGCTCTCCAGTCAACGGAAAGAATATACATGATTACAATCGAACCGTCCACAGTGTTTGGATACAGGATAAAGGGAATAACGTTTAGTGTAAGATAAAGCCTGATTATAGATAGTCCGAGGGTCTCCAATGGGGTAGATAGTATCTCAGGACCGCACTCTAGTTGGTGATAGGATGGTTCAGTTGCCTGATGACAGCCGGGAAGAAACTGTCTCTGAATCTGGCAGTTGCATTTTCACACTTCTGTACCTCTTGCCTGATGGGAAAGGGGAGAAGAGGGAGCGACTGGGATGTGACTCAGCCTTGATAAAGGGCAGAGGGATGGCAGATGATGTTTAATGGGGAGAACGGTGAGCTGATGCATTTCATTATGAAGAATGACGAAAGACAACAACGTTTTTAAGAAGGAACTGCAGATGCTGGAAAATCGAAAGCATCTAGTTATGCTGCCTCACCTGCTGAGTTCCCCCAGCATTTTTGTCTACCAAAGACAACTTAAATATAGGTTCTGATGTCAACACGATAATTGTGTTCCTAAGAAACTTCACGTTATAACAAATCATGTTGTAAAACATTTGTGTCAATGGGTGCTAAGAGGTGAGAGGCTGCAGGCTCACAATATCATTTTTGTTTCATACAGGATTTTCAAAAATAATAATTTTTAAAAGTCATGTTTATTTTTGTTACTGCTATCTAAAAATACTCAAGGTTGCATGTAACATTGTTTAATAGAGTATCATTGCACAGGTATCAATAGAAGTGATTGCTGGTCGATATCAAAGGCTACCTGCAGTGAAACTGACAGATTGTGTTCTAAAGAGACAATGATGTCCAATTACTGTGAGGAGGTTACATGGAAACAGGTATTTTCCCCAGACTGTTCTTCTTCCAAGACAGCTTTTTTTCTGCTTGTCAACATCCAAAGTAAGTTTTAACTAGTTATCTATTTCCCAAATCGAAATTGTATTATAACCAATTCAGCGCATGTAATACAAATAGTGTTCCCTAATTCATCACTTGGGTTATATCAAATATGTGTTATGGATTCACCTGTTCAACTACCTGTAAATTATACTAAAAGTGGAGCAAAGGGATCTGGGTGTGGGTGAGTGATATAGAGTGGATATGGAAAGGATGTTTGCAGTAATGGGGGAGTCTAGAAACAGAGGCTGCAGCCTCAGAATAATAGGATGTACTTTGAAAATGGAGAAGGAAGTTCTTTAGGCATTGGATGGTGAATCTATGAAATTCATTGCCACAGATTGCTGCGGAGGCCAAGTCATTTGTGTTTCTAAGACAGAGATTGATAGGTTTTTGATTAGGAAGAACGTCAAAGGTTATGGGGAGAAGGCTGGAGGTTGAGGTTGAGAGGGACAAATAGAGCAGCCATGATTGAACGGTGGAGTAGACTGAATGGGCTGAATGGCCTAATACTGCTCCTATATCTTATTTTGTGTGTGTGTGTGTGTGTGTGTGTGTGTGTGTGTGTGTGTGTGTGTGTGTGTTGCTGTGTGTGTTGCTGTGTGTGTGTGTGTGTGTGTGTGTGTGTGTGTTTGTGTGTGTGTGTGTTGCTGTGTGTGTGTGTGTGTGTGTTGCTGTGTGTGTGTGTGTGTGTGTGTGTGTGTGTGTGTGTGTGTGTGTGTGTGTGTGTGTGTGTGTGTGTGTGTGTGTGTGTGTGTGTGTGTGTGTGTGTGTGTGTGCACAGTAGTAATTGAAAATGTTGAGAATGTTGTTGAGAAGGCAGTCACAATTCTGAGCCCGATCATCAGAAATATGGAGCATAAATGCAGACAAGTTATACTTATACAGGTTATGCATTTATAAAACAGTGACCAGGTGGAGTACTGGGTTCCGTTCTGATTGCCATGATGTAGGAAGGGCATGCATGCGCTGGAAGGGATCCAGAAATGATTTACGAGAATGGTTGCCAGGAAGAGGGACTACAGTCAGAAGTGTAGAGAGGCCGGGATGGTTCTTCTAAGGAAGAGAAGGCCAAGGGTGAGCTGACAGAATGATGTGGGGTCTGGACTGAGTGTGTAATGGGGGGGGGGGGGGCTGTTCCCATGTGTGGAGGGGTCAGGGATAAGAGATCTCGGGTGTAAAATAGCGGGACAGGCAACATCTCTGGAGAGAAGGAATGGGTGACATTTCAGTCGAGACCTTCTCTCCAGAGATGCTGCCTGCCCTGCTGAGTTACTCCAGCTTTTTGAACCAGCATTTGTGATTCCTTCCTACACAGGTGTAAAACAAACGGGAGGGGAATTAAGTGATAAGTTCCACCCAAGTGTGTGATTGAAACTAGAGCAAACAGCCCTGGGGATGTGACGGGTGCAGGTTTTATTGTGGTCTTGTAGAGGGAATTGGATAAATACAAAATGAGGAAATATCTGCAACGCTCCAAAGAAGGTGCTGTATGGTACAACATGAGAGAGTGCAATGAAACGTCACCCATCCATCTTCTCCAGAGATGCTACCTGACCTGTTGAGTAACTGCGTCTGAAGAACTCAGTCTGAAGATGGGTTTTGGCCCGAAACGTTGCCTATTTCCTTCACTCCATAGATGCTGCTGCACCCGCTGAGTTTCTCCAGCACTTTTGTCTACCTTTGATTTTCCAGCATCTGCAGTTCCTTCCTAAACACGAGTAACTGCGTTACTTGGGTAGCTTACAACCAAGCGATTTGGACATTGAATTTTCTAGTTTGAAGTAACCTCTACTGACATTCTCCTCCCCTCCACCTCCCCCTTCCCTCCACCCCAGTCATTTTACCAGTTCCACAGTTCGCCACATGGTGTCCGTCTTGAGATCGCACCTTCCCTAGCCAACAATGGGATTACCAGGCACCGAGGTCATTTGTGGCCGGCCTAGATTGGTCTTGGTCTTCTCACCTCCAGCTCTTCGCCTCCACCTTCCCACTTTCAGTCAAAAGAAGGGTCCCAACCCGAAACGTCACCTATTATTTTTCTCCAGAGATGCTGCCTGACTCGCAGAGTTAATCCAGCACTTTGTGTCCTTTTGTGCATTAACCAGCATCTGCAGTTCCTTGTTTCTGTAATGAGAGAGTTGCACCGGGGGGGCCATCACAGACACGATGGGCCAAATGGCCTCCTCCTGTTCTGTAACCCTGCAATGATTCTTCAATAGCCGAGGAAATACATTCCCTGTGAGCTCCCAAGCCTGGTAATTTACACACTGTGCCGCCACCTAGGGGCAGACATGTGAATGGCATCTGAAAAGGTAAAATATTTTGCTTTGCCTTTTCCTGAGTCTTGCCCGCTTGAAATTTAGTTTCCTTTCTTTAGTTCCAAGGCTGTGCCAAATGACATGTGAATATCTCTCGCAATATCATTATTCAATGTCCGCCCCTCACTGCCCCAGAACATAGAAAGTGGCCACGAATCATAAAGTGATAGGGCACGAAAACAGACCCTTCGGCCCAACTCACCCATGCTGGCCAGATGCTCCACCTAAGCTAGACCCATTTACCTGAGTTTGGCGCAAATCCTCCTCAACCCTTCCCATCCATGCCTTTTATACGTTTAGCAAGGAAATGCAGATCCTGGTTTACATCAAAGAGAGACACAAAATGCTGGAGTGACTCAGCGGGTCATGCAGCATCTCTGAAGACAAGAAATAAGTGACGTTTCAGGTCGAGACCTGTTTCGAGTCTGACGGATGGCCTCGACCTGAAACGTAATCTATTCATTTTCTCCAGAGGTGTTGCCTGACCCGCTGAGTTACTCCAGCATTTTGTGTCTTTATATGTTGATATTTTACCTGCTTCAACCACTTTCACTGGCAAGTCGTTCCATGCACCCACCATGCACAGTGTGGAAAAGTTGCTCCTCGGGTTCCCCTCTCACCTTAATGGCGGGCCAAACAAAGTGCGAGATTTGCTTGCTTGGAGGACAGAAATTAGCCAGATAGAGGTTTGATCTTTTCACTGTACCTCGGTACACGTGACAATAAACTAAACTAACCTAAGATTTAGGAATTTTCACCATTGTGCCATTGTTTCTTTGAAGTACATGGTTTTCAATTTACATATCTATCTTTCATTGTAGCGAATCGCTCGCTTTGGAATGTAAGGTACTGTATAAAAATAACCATAATGCATTCTGCCAATTAAATGCTTTCCAGGAACACATCCCTATTGGAGATCTCGGAATGTCTACATCCATTTAATCCCCTTGTTCACTTCATCCCCACATCCAAATCATTGCTATAGGTTCTAAGTGCCAGGGCCCAACACTAACTCCAATCTGAGTATGGCCTCTTTATTCATAGTCTTGTTATAGATTGTCCATTGATCTCTTTTTAATGCAGTATCTTACCACCAGCATCCTGCGCCTCAGTATCACTCGGTAATCTCTTGTGTGACACCTTCTTGAAGGCGCCACCATAGCCACCTTTGCCCTCAACTGCCCTTTTCAATAATATGACAGCTGATCTGACCTTGGCCTTAGTATTTCCTGCCTGACCTCGACACTCAATGAGCGCACTCAACCTCCAGAGCTCTCTGCACTAAAGAATCCCAAAGATCATAAACGGACTGAGACAAGAACCACTTCGGCATCCGATTCACACTCGGATAACTCCTTGTTCTGGAAGGTAGAAGAAGTCCGAAGAATGGTCTCAGCCCAAAATGTCTCCTATTCCTTCTCTCCAAAGATGCTGCCTGTCCCGCTGAGTAACTCCAGCAGTTTGTGTCTATCTTTCTTGTTCTGAAACATGGACTCCATGTCGGGGCAAACAAGTTACCAGAGTTCACCCTCGCAAGCCGGTGAGAATGTTGTGCTTTAATGACGTCAGCTCTCGACTTTGTGACCCATCCTACTGCATGTACAGGTTTAAACAAGAGATGTGCAGACCACACACCTGGATCCTAAAATGCAAAACATTTATCTACACTCCTGGAATGGACTTATCAATTGCATTTTACAGAGATGTCACCCCAAATATCTAACCGATGAGCCAGAAGGACACATAAAGCAATCCTGTGACAATCCTCTTAGCAACATTTAAATTAAATTAAATTAAATGTCTTTATTTATATAGCACATTTTTAGTCAACTTGCATTGACCCCAAAGTGCTTCACATAATTACATCCACACACACAGGCAAAGGTGGGTGAAGTGTCTTGCCCAAGGACACACACAGGCAAAGGTGGGTGAAGTGTCTTGCCCAAGGACACAACGACAGTATGCACTCCAAGCGGGATTCAAACCAGCTACCTTCCGGTTGCCAGCCGAACACTTAGCCCATTGTGCCATCTGTCATCATATGGCGCAATAAGGCCATTTGGACAGGTACATGGATAAGAAAGGTTCAGAAGAATATGGGCCAAATGCGGGCAGGTTTAGTTTAGTTTTGAGTTACAATGTGAAAACAAATTGGAGACATTCCGAGATCTCCAATAGGGATGTGTTCCTGGAAAACATTTAATTCAGGGAATATTTTGTAAATTGGCAGAATGCATTATGGTTACAAGCGATCACAAGTACATTAGTTCCATGTCATCCCAGTTTCATATCTTACACGTTAGGAGCAATTCGCAGAAGCCAATTAATCTACAAACCTGCTCGGCTTTGTAATGTGGGAGGAACTCCACGCCGACAGCACCCGAGTTCAGGATCGAACCTGGGCCTGTGAGCTGCACCACTGTGCCACCCTGTGATACAGTGAGGTACAGTGAAATGCCTTTGTTTGCATGCCATGATACGATCAAGTCACAACAGGTAATGCAAATGTATAATGGGTAGTGAAAAGAGAAAAACTGGCAGAATATAGTATTATACATTATAGCGTTGTAATTACAGAGAAAAAGTGCAAGGCCTGCAAAGAGGTAGGTTGGAAACTCTGGACTGTACCCTAGATCAGTGGTTCTTAACCTTTTTGGCCCCACGACCCCTACAGACATTCTTGGTCAGTACCGTGACCCCCAAAAAAAATTTGAAAAAAAAAATCCCGATTTATTAAAACATCTCTGCCAATACTCAACCAATGGGATGGCTGAAATTGCTTTGCAACCATCAGGCAGATCAGAACGAGGACGAATGCTCGACAGGCAGCTCCTCATGTCAGCGTCGATCACAAGCCTATTGTGCACCTTCGTTTTCAGAGTTACCACCATGGCTGAGAATCCAGCCTCACAGCGATAAGTTGAGGGGGACTGGACCAATAGGGTCAGGGCCCTCTTCGAAAGAACAGGACAGTCCTTCACTTTCAGCCAAAACGTGGTGAGCTCTTGTTCCATAAAATCACTCTTATCTTGAGCTGCACATCTTCACGAAGGAGCGCTTTCCCTGGCTTTTGAAAGGAGGAGTTCTGGCTGAACCGTGTTGCCTTCCACTACAGTGAAGAATGCTGTGGTGGATGTTAGTGTTAAATTTTATTGTGTATTGTGTGTTCTTTTTAAGTGCATCGCTGCTGGCAAATTCATTTGACTGCACCTTCGGGTGCATGTGACAAATAAAATTAACTTTGACTTTGAAGACTTAGCCTTGCCAAATCCACAGGATGTTCCTGAGACATTGTAGACCTTAAATAATTCTTAATCAGCTGGAGCTTGCTAAATGACCTCTCTGCAGAAGTTACTGTTGCTGAAATTGTTAATAGTATTCTTAAGCTAACACAAACATTTGGAAACAGGTCATAAAGTCTATACTCTGTTAACGTTCAACTGATCTAATGGGTTTTAACTGCATTTACAAAATTCACCCTCCCACTAACACACACACACACACAGACACACACTCAATCACCCACTCACATACACCCACACATACCCACACCCACTCACACCCACACCCACTCACACACACTGAAGGGCCTGTCCCACGAGCATGCGACTCCATGCGGCAAGCGCGACCTAAAGGGCCGGTCCCACCAGCATGCGCCTGCATGCGGCAAGCGCGACCTAACGTGGTCGCTTGAGCCGTACGGCCTCGCGGGGCCGGTCCCACTTCGATCGCCGGAGCCGTATGGAGTTGTGTGGAGCTGATCCCGACATCGCGCGGGGCTCCGAAAAACTGACCAGGTTAAAAAATTCCGCGCGGCAACGGCCTGCCAGCCCGCAGCCGCCTCAACGCCGTACGCCCGTCGGACTTCGCTCGAACTTCACGTCACTCACTCAACCTCCGTGCGTACGGCGTCGAGGCGGCTGCGGGCTTTAGGTCGCGCTTGCCGCATGGAGTCGCATGCTCGTGGGTCAGGCCCTTCACCCACACTCACTCACCCACACCCACTCACACACACCCACTCACACACACCCACTCACTCACACCCATCCACACCCACTCACCCACACCCACTCACTCACACACACCCACACACACCCACTCACACACACCCACTCACACACACTCACACACACACACACACACACTCACTCACTCACTCACACACCCCAACACCCAAACCCAGGCCCGTACCACTGAAACAGCCGCGGCTGCCGACTCTCACCACCTCCCCGGGCGGGGCCACCACTGTCGCCAACCTTCACTGTCTCTCCGGGGACCACCGACGCTGCTGCCCGTATCTCTACTCCAGGCCCACACAGGCTTCCACCAAGGACTCCGCCGACCCTCGCCTCTCCACCGGCCACCAGCGGGCCAGAGCCGTCACCTCCCCAGAGTTCCCAGCTCAGCACCAGGCCCACAATCTCCATCATGCAGACAGCACGTGGTCTGACTCTGCTGGGTCCTGGTGCCCCCCCCCCCCCCCCCTACAGGGAAGACCCATACAGGAAATTCCCGTCCCTCCCTCCCTCTTTCGGCTTTTGGACGATGTACCCCCTGCACCCCCCTCTCATAGGCCCTGTGTGTACATACGTGTACATACGTGCATACGTGTACAAAATACTGTGTGTGGTATGTACCTTTGTTAGGTTCCTAAAAATGGGCTCAACAAATTGATGTTATTGACAACCCCTTCATGACCCCCGGAAAAACCCCAAACGACCCCCATGGGGGTCACGACCCCCAGGTTAAGAACCACTGCCCTAGATTATTGATGGACTGGTCGGTAGTTTGATAATGGTGGGGAGGAACATTTTCCTGAATCTGATGGTATGTACTTTTAATTTTTTGTAACTTCAGCCTGATGGCAGACGGGAGTAAGATGAATGACTGGGGCGTGAGTGGTTCTTGATGATGTCGGATACTTTCCCGAGACAGTGTGACATGTAGATGGAGTCGATGTTGCGAAGTCCGGTCTGTGTGATGGACTGGGCTAAATGATCCACACCTCTTTGCAATTTCCTAGTTAGTCATAGAGTTAGTCATAGAGTCATACAGCAGGGAAACAGGCCCGTTGCACCAACATGCCCATACCAACCAAGATGCCCCAACTAACAAGGAGATATCCAAGAATGGCACAGTGGTGTAGCGGTAGAGTTGCTGCCAGACAGAGCCAGAGATCCGGGTTTGATCCTCACCACGGGTGCTTCTGTACAGAGTTTGCACCTTCTCCCTGTGACCGCGTGGGTTTTCTCCAGATGCTTACTTGAAGGGCGGAGTAGACCGGATGGGCCGAATGACTTAATTCTGCTCCGAGAACTTATGAACTTACGAATAGTTGATGGTGGATGAATCAAAATGATGAACAATTCTCAGAAATATCACATTCCCTTTCACTTGCCCCTTCGATAAGATTTATCCCCCCCAGCATGGATGCTCTCTAGATGCATCTTTAGTCAGAGGGTGGTGAATCTGTGGAATTCTTTGCCACAGAAGGCTGTGGAGGCCAAGTCAGTGGATAGTTCTAAGGCAGAGATAGATTGATTCTTGATTAGTACAGGGGTCAGAGGTTATGGGGAGAAGGCAGGGGAATGGGGTTAGGTGGGAGAGATAGATCAGCCATGATTGAATGGCAGAGTAGACTTGATGGGCCGAATGGCCTAATTCTACTCCTATTCCTTATGACCTTAGGACAGGGACTGCAGAGAGAGTGACAGCGGTCGGAGCAACTCTGGTCACATCACGGTGAAGGAGCGTGTGTGTGGCCCAGACATTGAACTGATGGCTGTGGGTCTCCGCTCATGCTGTGTGCCCTGGATATTCTCAAGTGCCGCTGTGGTGGCTGTTTAAGTCGACGTTTAATCTTTATGTAGTGATGTATCTTGTTGCTTTTTTTGTATGACTGTATGGCAAATCAAATGTCACTGTACCTCGGTACATGTGATAATAAAAGACCATCGAACCATTGAACCTTAAGCCCCTGTCCCACTTAGGAAACCTGAACGGAAATCTCTGGAGACTTTGTGCCCCACCCAAGGTTTCCGTGCGGTTCCCGGAGGTTTTTGTCAGTCTCCCTACCTGCTTCCACTACCTGCAACCTCCGGCAACCACCTGCAACCTCCGGGAACCGCATGTAAACCTTGGGTGGGGCGCAAAGTCTCCAGAAGTTTCCGTTCAGGTTTCCTAAGTGGGACAGGGGCATTATGATGCAGTGACACAGACACAGACCCTTGAAGGACTGTGCAGTGGAGGCCAGCCATCTTTGAGGAGGCACTGTCACTAATGGCCGCATGATGATCAGGAATCGTTGCACTATGTTCCTTACCGGTTGGTCTGGTCCTTGCACTTCCCTCCATTGGCGCATGGGTTGCTGGCACAGTCATCGATATCTACCTCGCAGTTAACCCCTTCGTAACCAGCAGGGCAGGCGCAGCCATAGGATGCAACATGGTCCTTGCACGAGGCACCATTCTGACAAGGATTAGACCCACATTCATTTATCTCAAGCTCGCAGTTCAGACCTTGGGGAATCAGAAGACAAATGTTTTAAATAAAATCTCCCTTTCGGATTTTCAGTCAGACGTTGTCACCTGCACAGAAACAATGCAAACAATCGGCAATTAGCAGGCAACGTGGGGCGGCACAGTTGCGCAGCGGGTAGAGCTGCTGCCCCACAGCCCCAGAGTCCGGGTTCGATCCTGACCTCGGCTGCTGTCTGTGCGGAGTTTGCTCATTCTCCTTGTGACCGCGTGGGTTTCCTCCGGGTGCTCCGGTTTCCTCCCACGTTCCAAAAACGTACAGGTTTGTAGGTTAATTGTCCCTACTGTGTAGGGAGTGGATGAGAAGGTGGGATAACATAGAACTAGTGTGAGCGGGTGATCGATGGTCGGCGTGGGCTCGGTGAGCAGAAGGGCCCGTTTCCACGCTGTATCTCTAAACTAATCCAAATAAAATTATGGAAATGAGGAGGAGTTAGGGAAAGAAGAAAATTTTCTTTGTGAATCACAACAAGACTAACCGTATCACAACATCAGTGGTTTATTGTTCTGCTTCTGATCGCGATCCAGAGAGTTGACCTTGGTAATGATCTGCTTCATTGACTATTTGGGAATTATACTCAATAATTTTAATCTTATTTTTTTATTAAAAATATAATCCCTGCACACCCTCTCCAGCCTCCCACGTTTGAAAAAAGAAGAATGGATGGTTTCTGTGACTTTTAAATGATTTAAAATTGAACATAAAATGAGATTTGTGTAAAGGCAATAATCTGAGCAAATTAATGAGCCTGTAAATGCTGGTGAATTCCTTTCCAAAGGCTTTACTATGGACTAATCAGATGGGCTCTTCTACATAACATGTCCATTATTACACAGAAATATTAATGAAATTATGCTTTTGTTTTAGGTGAAAATTGTGGTTCATTACTTTTTTTTAAAGATGCTGTCTCACAGTGCAAGAGACTCGGGTTCGATGCTGACTATAACCATATAACCATATAACAATTACAGCACGGAAACAGGCCATCTTGACCCTTCTAGTCCGTGCCGAACACATAATCTCCCCTAGTCCCATATACCTGCGCTCAGACCATAACCCTCCATTCCTTTCCCATCCATATAACTATCCAGTGCTGTCTGCACGAAGTTTGCACATTCTCCCTGTGAAGGCATGGCTTTTCGAAGGGGGCCCCAGTTTCCTCCCACACTCCAAAGATGTACAGGTTTGTAGGTTAATTGGCTTCTATAAATGTGTTCATTTTTCGTAGTGTGTAGGATAATGCTACTGTACAGAGTGATCGCTGGTCGGCACAGACTCAGTGGACCGAAGGGCCTGCTTCCTACACTGTATCTCTTAAGTCTAATACAGCATGGAAACAGACCCTACTCACTCACTGAGTCCATGCTGAGCTACTGATCACCCATTCAGATTAGTTCTATGTTATCTCATTTTCTCATCCTCTCCCTATACACGAGGGGCAATTTTACAGTGGCTGATTAACCTACAAACCCGCAAGTCTTTGGGATGCGGGTGGAAGCCAGAGCACCCGGTGGAAACCTGCATGGTCACAGGGAGAACATGCAAACTCCACACAGACAGCACCCAAAGTCAGGATCAACCAGATATCTTGCACTGTGTGAGGCAGCAACTCTACCTGCTGTGCCACTGTGCAGCCAGTTGATCAACAACACCTATTCTTGCATGAAACCTGCTTGGAGTTTAAAAACGCTCTGATGTTTAGCATCATTTCATAAAGTTACAACTGGTTGAGGGAGTTGTGTAGCCTCTTTGATACAGCGAGGCAACAGGCCCTTTGGCCCGCCGAGTCTGTGCTGACCAGCGATCACCCTTATACTAGTTCTATCCTACACACCAGGGATACAGAAACCAATTAACCTACAAACGCACACGTCTTCAGAATGTGGGATGAAACCGGAGCACCCGGAGAACATCACAGGGAGAACATTCAAACTCCGTACAGACAGCATCCGTAGTCAGGATTGAACCTGGGTCCCTGGCGCTGTAAGGCAGCAGCTCTACCACTGCGCCACCGTGCCGCCCCCTAACCTGCATGTGGTGGCTAAGCTTTAAACACAATTTAAATGACAATAGAGACACAGGGAACTGCAAGTGCTGGAATCTTGAACAAAATACAAAGTGCTGGAGGAACTCAGCAGGCCAGACAGCAATCTGCGGCGGAAATGGACAAGCGACGTTTCAGGTCGAGACGCTTCTTCAGACTGATTGTGTGGAGGAGGGAGAAAACCGGTAAAGAGGAGGGGGCAGGACAAAGCCTGACAAGTGATAGGTGGATATAGGTGACGGTGGGGAGGTTTGGATTGGCAAATGGGCAGAGCAAGTGACAAAAGGCTCGAGGTGAAAAGGAGACAAGAGGATGTCAGATAAAGAAAGGAGAGAAGTAATGGGGAGAAGCTGGTGGGTGGGAGGGATATTGGGTGGAAAGGACAGCGGGCAGAGAGGCTGGGGGAGGGAAATAACAATGTCTCAGTGTGGACCACTGCTGGATATGTGAAATTGCAGAATCATAATTAACCGATGACTCAGGGGCAGGCATTCAGCCCATCCTTTCCGTGCCAACCCAGCCTAGCCCATCATCCAGGGATGGGCGTGACTGATGCCTTCTGCTGGCACCTACCAGGAACCACCGAGACTC
Source organism: Amblyraja radiata (assembly GCF_010909765.2). Taxonomy (NCBI): domain Eukaryota; kingdom Metazoa; phylum Chordata; class Chondrichthyes; order Rajiformes; family Rajidae; genus Amblyraja; species Amblyraja radiata. The sequence continues at coordinate 20,154,217 of NC_045987.1, read as the reverse complement.
CCCTTGAACTTTCTATTTCTACCTGCTCACCTCCCCTTAGTGCAATCTTGGTCAATGCGCCTCCTTTGAACTGACCCACACCAGCACCGGAGTTACATGGAACTCCAGAGATGCTGCCTGACCCGCTGGGTTACACCGGCATTTTGTACCTATCTATACACGGAACATAAGATCATAAGATTACAAGTGATAGGAGCAGATTTGGGCCATTCGGCCCATCAAGTCTCCTCCGCCATTCAATCATGGACGATCTATCTCTCCCTCCTAACCCTATTTTCCTGCCTTCTCCCCATAACCCCTGACACCCTTCAAGAGGCACCTTCTGCAGTGCCCAAAATGACAGCTCGGGCACACCCCTGACAACTGTCTTGTACAGAGTGAACTAGATCTGCAGTCGGCTTCAATACAGTTCTTTAATCAGAAATCTTGGTGTTTGCAATTTAGAGGCAAATATCACCAAACCTGCAGGACTTTGATTTAAACTGCAGCCAACTGTGTCATGGCTTTGGAATTTGTGGACTTTAAGGAATCTGTTTTAACGTTCGGTTATTGATTGCACAAAATGGGGCTCTTTCAGACACTAATGGAAGTGAGTGCATGAACCTCGCTCGCTGATAAGGCTCTGACAGTTTTAGCTATCCCACCTCATCTGTCAGACACAAGCAAGGGCGTCAGGCCTGTACGAGGCAGTGCCGTGCCAGGCTGTGAAAGGGACCCCAGGCTTAAGTGGGCTTAAGGTCTCTCACTTGAGATGTTGCAGGTTGCTGTGCTCGCTGATCTTCAGCGGCGATTCACCGGGAAGCTATGTTGCTGGCCTGCCCTGGGTCATATCACTTGGGTGGGAATTCAAACCATTCAAAACAAAAACAGCAACAAGTATAGAAGCTGTGGAAGCAGAATAATGAATCACACTAAACCACCATCAAGGACTTTATAAAGTTTAGTTATAGAGATGCAGCATTTGCGGGCAGCGCAGTGGTGCAGCGGTAGAGTTGCTGCCTTACAGCACCAGAGACCCAGGTTTGATCCTAACTGAGGGTGCTGCCTGTAACGCAGTTTGTACATTCTCCCTGTGACCACGTAGATTTTTTCCGGCTGCTCCGGTTTCCTCCCACAAGCCAAGGATTTGTAGGTTAATTGGCTTTGGTAAAAATTGTAAATTGTCCCTAGTGTAGCAAGAATTTCATTGTCCTATCTGGGACACATGACAATAAACTCTCTTGAATCTTGAATCTTGTGTGTAGGATAGTGCTAGTGTACGGGCTGATCACTGCTCGGCATGGACTCGGTGTATCTCTAAAGCATGGAAAGAGGCCCACTCAAACCACACTGATCATCGATCATCCGTTCACACTAGTTCTAGGTTATTCCACTTTCTCATCCACTCCCTACACTCTAGGGGAAAGTTACAGAGGGCCAATTAACATACAGAGCTGCACGTCTTTAGGATGTGGGAGGAAACCGGAGCACCCAGAGGAAACCCACACGATCACAGAGGGAATGAGCAAACTCCACACACAGACAGCACCCGAGGTCAGGATTGAACCCGGGTCCCTGGCGCTGTGAAGCGGCCATTGTGCCGCCCAAAAAATGTGCTTCGGAATAATATTTTCTTTCCAATATAACAGAGAAGACTGGATGGAAGAAATATATTTCGATAAGCAAAAGGCCAGGTGTGTCGTGCTGCAAAGGATGTCGGCTCGGTGAGAGCGGGTGAAAAGGGACTCACGAGGATGTTGGAGGGTTATTGTTATGAGGAAGGACAGGCTGTGTTGAGGCTGTGTTCTTGAGCCGCAGAGAGATTAAGTGGAGGTGTGTAAAATAAAGCAAGGACCATATGGATCAAACACGGTGAACTTATTTCCAATGGCGGGGAGATCAATAACTATTAATAACCTCATTGCAGACCTTGGAGTTTGTAACTGTAACTGTAACACTATATCGCTGTAAGACTATATTCTGCACTCTGGTTCTTTCTCTTTGCACAACTTGTACTTGCATATGGCTTGATTCATGTACAGTACGATCTGATTTGACCGGATAGCACACAAGCAAAGCCTTTCACTGCATCTCGTTTCACGTGGCAATAACATGGGGCAAGATGGGTCCCGAACCGAAACGTCACCCATTCTTTTTCTTCCAGAGATGCTGCCTGACCCGCTGAGTTACTCCATAACTTTGTGTCCATCTTCAATAACTAGGGGGTGCGTAAGTTATTCAGGGGTTGGATCTTGGATGTGGAAGATGTCAGGGGTGGGTTTTGGGACGGGCAGGGGGAGGTGGAGTTGTTGAGGCTGAGATGAAACTTTTTCACCCAAAACCCAACGTATTAACACGATTAATTCAGTGGATATAATACAGGCACACAGTGGTTTTGAAAAGGCAGATGTGCTTCATTAATAGTTATTTGTCTGTCAAAACTAAACTTAAATGTGAGCCTGTTTTTTATACGCAAAGGATTCTTTTATCATTCAATTTTTTTTAAATTATGTGATTTAATTTGTTGGGCTGACCACCAAGAACAGAGAGGAAACTTCATATCCAGATATGATGCTTTGTGGTTATTTATTCCTCTTTAGCAATGTTCAGAGATGTAGATTGCCCTTCGGCCCACCGAGTCCATGCTGACCATCGATCACCCGTGTACATTAATTCTGTGTTTTCCCGTTTTCTCAGCCACTCTCTACACACTGGGACAATTTACAGAGTCCAATTAACCTGCAAATCTACATGTCTTTAAGATGTGGGAGGAAACTGGAGCACCCAGTGAAATCTCACGTGGTCAGAGGGAGAACATGCAAACTTCACACAGACAGCACCCGAGGTCAGTATCGAACCTGGGTCTCTGGAGCTGAGATGGGAGCAGCTCAACCAACTGTGTCACTGTTTAAGGTTTAAATAGGAATTCGCAACAGCCCAACCGAGAACAGAGAAAATATTTTTATCGTGTCATAGAGTCTTACAGCGTGGAAACAGGACCTTCGGCCCAACTTACCTACACTGACCAACATGTCTCACCTGCACCAGTCCCACCTGCATGTGTTTGGCCCATATCCTTCTAAACCTGTCCTATCCATGAACCTGTCTAAATGTTTCTTAAATGGCACGATAGTCCCTGCCTCAACTACCTCCTCCGGCAGCTTGTTCCATACACCCACCAACCTTTGAGTCAAAAGGTTACCCCTCAGGTTCCTATTAAATCTTTCCCCCTTCACCTTAAACCTATGTCCTCTAGTTCTCGATTCCCCTACTCTGGGCAAGAAACTCTGCATCTACCCGATCTACTGCATCTACCCGATCTTTTCCTCCCAAGATTTTGTAGTGCTGTTATTTCAGAAGCTCGAATATATCTTTTTGAAAAATAAAAATCAAATGATGTGAAATCAAAGAAATTCAGATTGTGGTCCAAATATGTCCATAATTTTAACTACATTTCACCCGAGATTGGCATCCCGCTCCTCATCAGAACTGCCCCCACCATCTACTACTTTAAGTCACGACTCGAAACCTATTTCTACTCCCTAGCATTTTTGAGCCCCTCTGAGGGGGCGCTGTAAACAGTTTATGTATGTATTGTTAGATCTGTGTACCATTGTATGTATCACATTAGTACCTGCACTGATTTGAAGCACTTTGGTCAACGTGAGTTGTTTTTAAATGTGCTATACAAATAAATATATTATCATTATTATTATTATTATTATTATTATTATTAATAATAATATTTGTATATTAAACATGGGACTACATTGAATTAGATATCTTCAACTATACTCTACATGAACGGCGACCCAAAATACTTTTAATCGAGATTTAATAAATACATTTCGGCCTGATATCTCCCTTTATCATAAATGTCTTCGCACTTTTAATTAAGATCAGGAAAAAAAAAGCCATTTACTTTATGTCGAGGCAGCAGATGTGTAGGTTTAAATAACGGAGCTACAAATGAGTTAGAACTTGTTTCCCTGACCTTTAAACTGCTAAATAAACAGAAAGAGCATCTGCTGGGCTGATGATGCAGAGTCTTGTGTTTTTAAAAGGTCAAAGGATAGGGAAAGGAACGGAATAGCTGAGGCTGCGGAGAGGAACAAAGTAACAGGCAGCTGAAAAATTCCCACTTTGCCGAAGGATAAATCAGAGCGGTTTCTCACAGAGATTAAGAATCGACTGCGCTCTCTGTTCATGGGATGGGTTCTCGTAGGCACCGGCACTTTTGTTTGTGATGGTGATCATTGGATCATAAGATCATACGTGATAGGAGCAGAATGAGGCCATTCGGCACATCAAGGCTACTCCGCCATTCAATCATGGCAGATCGATCTCTCCCTCCTAACCCCATTCTCCTGCCTTCGCCCCATAAACTCTGACACTCGTACTAATCAAGAATCTACCTATCTCGACCTTAAATATATCCACTGACTTGGCCTCCACAGCAAAGAATTCCACAGATTCACCACCCTCTGACTAAAGAAATTCCTCCTCATCTCCTCCCGAAAAGAACATCCTTTAATTCTGAGGCTGTGACCTCTAGTCCTAGACTCTCCCACTAATGGAAGCATCCTCTCCACATCCACTCTACCTGGTGCAGGTAAAGAATATCAGCACCTCTAAAAAGGTAAAAATACAGATTTTCACACTTTTAAAGTTACATCCTTGAAGCTCTTCAATTGAATTTTTTTAAGTTTCAAAAATAAAACGTGTCAACTAAATTTGGTGATCAGGCCCTTAAACGTACTCATATTCTGCTTGGTAGCTTTCAATGGAAAAAGCATTGAGTTCCCCAATTTTAAGTGAACTCCTACCCCACTCCACCCCACAACATACTCCCTTTCTCCCACACACTCTCCCGCTTTTTCTTCCCCCCCCCCCTCTCCTCCCCAATGCCCCACCTAGACCCCCACCCATTTCTCCCCTCCCCTCTCCCCTCCCATACAAGCTTCACAATTCGCAACTCTTCAACACTATCTCACACCTTCTCCTCTTATCTCTGGCTTTTGTTCCAACTATCTGCCTATCAAACCCCCCCCCCCCCCCCCCCCCCCCCCACCCCGCCGGTGTTGTCCGATCATCTACTGTGCTTTGTCCTGCTGCTCCCCGCTTCTACCTCTCTACTCCACCCTCCCCCCCCCTCCCCCCACCTCCTCCCCATTCACAATCAGTCTGAAGAAGGGTCTCACCCCAAAAGTAACCTATCCATTATCTCCATGTATATAAAATCTTGAAAGGAATAGATCGGGTAGACACACATAGTCTCTTGCCCGGAGCAGGGGAATCGAGAACCAGAGGTCATAGGTTTAAGGCGAGGGGGGGGGGGGGGGGGGGGGGGGGAAAGACTTAATAGGAATCTGAGGAGTAACTTTTTCCATACAACGGGAGGTGGGTGTATGAAATGAGCTGCCAGAGGAGGTAGTTGAGGCAGGCACTATCACAACGTTTAAGAAATATTTAGGCAGGCACATGGATAGGACAGGTTTAGATGATATGGGCCAAACACAGGCAGGTGGAACTGGTGTAGATGGGACGTTGACCGCAGTGGGCAAGTTGGGCTGAAGGGCTTGTTTCCACGCTGTAAGACTCTATGACTCCAGAGATGCTGCCTGGCCTGCTGAGTTACTCCAGCACGTTATGTCCTTTTAAGCGGCTTACACATGACAATCCAACATAAACACTAACAGCAGGATGGGTAACGGCACCTTTTTCCTACCAAAACGCACTGGTAAACGCAACCGCATCTGATTCAAAATTGGTAACTAAAAGGTCTTGCATTTTTATAGTGCCTTTATCATCCCAATATCCTTAGCAGCCAATCACATGTAGTATTAGAAGCAGAGCAATGGAAGTATGCCCCATCTTCATGTGTCCTTGTCCCACCTCTCCCCATGCATGGACCAGTTGGGCTGAAGGGCCTGTTTCCATGCTGTATAGCTCTATGATTCTATAACTGCCCCCTAAAGCATGTTTAAATCCCTTTGAAGGCCCATAGGATTTCACACAGCAAGCTCATACAATCAACATTGCAATGATGGCCTTCTCCACTAGAATTTTAATTGATGTAGAGGATGGGGCCAAGAGGATGGGACTGGACTTTGTGATTCCCACTGTGGGGGGATGTTTTTATGTTTTGGTGTGGAATTTCTTCATGAATACTATGTTGTATTTTAATTAGTGTGCTGCAAGGACATCTGAATTTCCCCTGAATAAGGGGATTAATAAAGTCTAATCTAATCTAATCTAGATTGAGAGTTAATGAGTTATAGGGTTAACCAAAGGATAACCAAGGCAATAGATTAACTCCCCTGCTCTCCTCTTTGACATTGCATTGAGATCACACCACACGATCCCTGTGACAATAGATAATGTCCTGTACTGATGGCAGCATAGAGAGGTGCCTGAACCTGCTAACATCTGGCAGAGGAGGCTACCAACTGCTCCAGGTTAGCATTGAAGAAGTATCATAAAGTTGTTTGAATTACTCCAAAAAATAGCCCCTGATCTACAAACGTTGAAATATATAAATGTCTGTGACAGGGAAGCACAGTGGCACAGCTGCTGCCTCACCGCGCCAGATACCCAGGTCGATCCTGCCCACGGGTGCTGGCTGTGTGTGGAGATTGCACGTTCCTCCTGTGACCGCATGGGTTACCTCCCACGTCCCAAGGATGTGCGAGTTTGTAGGTTAATTGGCCTCTGTAAAATTGCCCCTCGTGTGTAGGGAGCGGATGTGAAAGTGGGATAACATAGAACTAGTGTGAGTGGATGATCAATGGTCGACATGAACTTGGAGGACCAAAGCGCCTGTTACCGCGATGCGTCTCTAAACTAAATTAAGTCAACTAAACTAAACTAAACTAAACTAAACAAATCTGGGTAGTTTGAGTTTAAAGGGTCATGGTTTTTTACAGAACAAGTTTGCATTATCTGAGGATCCAGTTATTTTTGTGAATTAACATCCTGCCAGGCTAAACGTCATTTTCCACCATTATATAGAGATGTCCTTTTCTCTGTTTAATGGATTACCTGAAATGCTTTAACCCAGACACAGTGGCACATTGGTAGAAGTGCTGCCTTACAGCGCTGGAGACCCAGGTTCAATCCTGACCTCGGGTGCTGCCTGTACGGAGTTTGTACATTCTCCCTGTGACCGCGTGGGTTTTCTCCAGGTGCTCCGGTTTCCTCCCACACTCCAAAGACGCGCAGGTTTGTAGTTTAATTGGCTTCAGTTAAAAAAAATGTAAATTGTCCCTAGTGTGTCAGATAGTGCTGGTATACGAGGTGATCGCAGGAAGGAATGGATTTGGTGGGCCGAAGGGCCTGTTTCTGCGCTGTATCTCTAAAGCCTAAAGTCTAAAATCAGGTGGGCTTCCACAGATGGCTGATCCTCAGGATGTCCCTGTTTCTCTGTGTTTCTGTGTGATTCAACCAAGCACTTAAACCTTTACACATTGGACGTCATTTTCAAAGTCTTAGTAATTTTCTACTTAGATGTGTCAAAGTTTCCCAGGAAATGTTTACTGAAGCTGATGAAAATGTGCCTGATACTAATGCCCTGACATCAGATTAAGTTTAGGATAGTGACAGGATGGGATCTTGAGTGTCAGGTTTGATTTGGGCAGTATAAGGATTTGTCATAGGAAAGCAAAATTAATGACCAGCCATCGACAAACCAGTTGCTGGGCTTGTTGGACTTTAGTTGCCTTTTACTCTTTTAGCAAAAATACATCATTTTAATAACAATCAATTTGTAAACTATATTTTCTACAAAGTAAATGAACCAACCTGAACATTTACTGGACCCGGGGCCATGTTATTTTGGATATCCGAATTGTGAAACTGGTTAAATGGATATGGAGCAAATTACGAAGTGCTGGAGAAACTCAGCGGCTCAGGCAGCAACTGGGCAGGGAATAGATGGGCATTGTTTCGGATCGGGACCCTTCTTCAGACTTCTTCAGATCCTTCCAGTCTGAGGAAGAGTTTCAACCCAACAGGTTGCCTGTGCATTCCCTGCACAGATGTTGCCTGACCCACTAAGTTGCCCCAGCGCTGTGTGTTATGCTCAAGGTTCCAGCAGTTGCAGTCTCTTGTGTCTCTAATCGCTTGTGGAGTCTTCTTCACCAGAACTAAAGAGTCTGCTCCACTGTTATCTGTATCATGCCAGCTGTTATAGTCAGCAGACGGAGGAAACTTCGAATGCCTGAGAATTACCCATTACAAATAAAATGGTAAATAAACTCTTAATTTTAGGAGATTGATCTAAATTGGATTAGTGTGGTCCTGAACCAGATAGTGCCAACTTGTCTAACCTTTGTTTTGGAGATACAGCATGGAAACAGGGTCTTCATCCCACCGAGTCCTCACAGATCAGCGATCACTATACACGAGTTCTATTCGACACACTAGAGATAATTTACAGAAGCCAATTAACCTACAAACATGCACGTCTTTGGATTGATTGAGATAACCAGAGCAGCTGGAGAAGACCCACGCGGTCACAGGGAGAAGGTACAAACTCCATACGGACAGCACCCGTGGTCAGTATCGAACCTGGGTCTCTGGCGCCGTAAGGCAGCAACTCTACCGCTGCACCACCATGCCGCCCCTTTGGTGAGTGCCCACTCCTTTAAGAGCTGTACCATGTGACCCATTACTCCCCTTACATAAATGCTTATGTTCTTTGTATCAAACAAGGTGAAACTTTAGTTTGCAAATCAAAAAAACTGCAGATTCTTGAAATGTGAAATAAAATTACAAAACGTTGGGAGCAATCAACGTCAGGTGACATCTGTGGAGCGAGAAACAGAGTTAGTGATGACCCTTCATCGGATCCTTGATCTTCAACTTCAAACGGTAATCTTCATTGTCTCTCTACAGATGCTGCCTGACCAGCTGAGTGTCTCCAGCACTGTGTTTTTTTTTGTATTTGTGGAACCTAATATCTGTCTGGGAGAATCCAAATGAAGGACATCTGATTTGTCGCTCTCTGCAAGCTATTTAGTTTCATACACTACAGGTATTTTGAAAGTTTAACTTATTGCCTATCCTTGCTAAAGAGAGATTCTGGTACAATTTCCTCCCACATCCCAAAGACATGCGGGTTAGTAGGTTAACTGTAACCGTTTTAGTGTGTAGGTGAAATAACGGGGAGAGGAAAATGGGGAGAATAAAATATAAAATGAAGTTAGTGTGGGATCAGTGTAAATGGTCAGATAACACCAGGTTATGTATCACTGAGTACTACTGGTTCTCACAGAGGAATATTGTCAGAAATTAAGAGAATAAGTAACATTGTCTATCTTTTTGGTAAATAACAGAGTACACCAAATCTAGTTGACTAGATGAGAAAGGAAATATTGGTTCTATTCCACCAATATATCACAGTGTGGATTGATGGAATCAAATATACACTGTTCTATATATTCTACAATAGTAGAACAGAATGTTGTGTCCAACAAATATGTCTCTGTTATTTGCCTTGAATGTCAGTTAAGGCAGCACAGTGGTGCAGCAGTAGAGCTACTACTTCACAGCGCCAGAGACCTGGGTTCAATCCTGACTACGGGTGCTGTCTCTACAGAGATTGCATGTCCTCCCCATGACCTGTATGGGTTTTCTCCGAGATCTTCGGTTTCCTCCCACACTCCAAAGACGTACAAGTTCGTGGGCTAATTAGCTTGGTATCATTGTAAATTGTCCCAAGTGTGTGTAGGATAGTGTTCGCTGGTCGGTCCGGACTCGGTGGGCCAAAGGGCCTGTTTCCGCGCTGTGTCTCTAAACCAAACTAAACTAAGATGATGGCATCAATAGTGATCCAATCCTAGAGGCAAAACCAGTGACCGATGGCACGAATGGTCATGTTGGGCAGGGATCTGTAATTACATGAAATCACCACCTTTGCTCCAAAGTTGAATTGTATCCATACGTGGGCGAAGACAACTCCAAACTTCCGTTCATTCTCGCGATTTTAACACTTTGCATTCATTCGCAGGCTCCACCCATTTTATCTGCAGAAAGTCTATCTATATTAGTAGGATTACTATTCTACTATAAAAGGTATGCATGCCCTAGACTTGAATGGTAAATTACCTTGGTAGCCAAGAGGACAGACACACAAGTATCGATCCACGTCATGAACGCAGGTAGCACCGTTCCCGCAAGGCCTGGACGCACATTCGTTGATGTCAATCTCACAGTTAGATCCCTGATATCCAGGAACACAGAAGCATCTATATATATTTACCGCATCAATACACAGAGCCCCGTTCAAACAGGGGCTGGACGCACACTCGTCAATGTCGGTCTCGCAGCTAACCCCTGTGTAACCAGGCTGACATTCGCAAGTGTAATCTCCAATCCCATCCACGCAAGTTCCATTGTTCTTGCATGAGTTGGCAAGGCACTCATTGGTTTCTGTTGTACAGTTTTCCCCTTCATACCCGGGAGAACACCGGCAACTATATCCATTCACCTGATCTACGCAATCCACATGAAGCCCTGGGCAAGGATTGCTCTCGCACTCATTTATATTTACACTGCATTGACTACCTGCAAAGCCAGGTAAACATGTGCAGTTGTACTGCAGGCTTCCCAGTGTGGTGTGGCAGGTGCCGTTGTTCATGCATAGCGGGAAGCGGCAGGCGTCAAACAGTAGCTCGCAATTCTTCCCAAAGTAGATCAGAGGGTCCCGTGGACACTGGCAAGTGTAGTTGTCCAGGCCAGCTATGCAACTCCCTTTGTTCTGGCATGGCTCCGATAGGCACTCATTGTCTTCCGAGGAACATAGATGACCTGTGTGATTTAAAAAAAACAATAGTGTTTTAATAACTCTAGTGTATATCTCGACAGAGTAACCAGCCTCCTGTTTTCTGTGTTATCATAATATTGAAGGAATAACTAAGTATAATTGTAGGGAAGAGCTGCCCAAGGGGGCAGATAGTTTTGCAAAATTTATGAAACATTTGGATTGGGGAAAGGACAGGTTTAGGGGGATAGGGGCCAAACGCAGGCAGGTGGGACTAGTGCAGATGGGGCATGTTGGGCGGTGTGGGCAAGTTGAGCTGAAGGGCACGTTTCTGCACAGTATGGCTCTATGTAACATTCCAGGGCAGCACAGTGACACAGTGGTAAAACAGCAGCAGAGTCCCAGGTTCGATCCTGACCTCAGGTGATGGCTGTGTCGAGTTTCTACGGTCTCCCTGCGACTGTGTGGGTTTTCTCCGGTTGCTCCGGTTTCCTCCCGCAATCCCGAAGTGGCGCGGGTTTGTAGGTTAGTTGGCCTCTGTAAATTGCCCCTAGTGCGTAGTGGGATCGGGTGATCAATGGTTGGCGTGGACTTGATGGGCCGAAGGACCTGTTTCCACACTGTATCTCTTAAACTAAAACATAGTACAGCACAGGAACAGGCCCTCCAGTCCACAATAACCATGCTGAACGTGATGCCAAGTTAAACTCATCTCCCCTGCCTACCCATGATCCATGACCCTCCATTCCCTGCATATCCAGAAGCCTCTGAAATGCTACTATTATATCAGCCTCCACCACCACCCCTGGCAGTATGTTCCAGGCACCCACTATCCTCAGTGTAAAATACTTGCCCCCCACATCTCCTTTAAACTCATCCATGCCGACCAAGATGCTCCATCCAAGGTAGTCCCGTTTTGTCCGTTTTTACCCCATATCTTTCAGTTGAAAGTCCTTGATATTAAGAATAGACTTCATTGCCCCATCTCCCAGCAATGGGATGATGGACCATGTGAATCCTGTACAAGGGGGGAGGCTGTGTATACTGTCAGTGCAGAAATCCTGACTGTATTAATGAACGCTTCAGGAATATCCCACAGTTGGGTCTAACGTAAGCTCCACAGAGAGGAGCAATCTAAATAAACCAGCTTTATCAATCTTTGAAAGTAAACTGTTTAAAGTCACTCTGGTTTGGTTTAGTTAATTTTTGTGTACTGAGGGTCAGTGAAATGCTTTGTTGCATGCTATTCAGGCAGCGAGACTCTAATCTCACAGGCACTGCATGTCCAAGTCCCACTGCAGTCATACTCCAGATCCCTCGGTTTCCCAGACTATTGGATGTTATCTATTAATACTTCAACGCAATTTTAGTTTACTTTTCTGCAGGCATAAGGCTGCAGAATGTTAGCTTATCCGGTGACCAGTCTGGACAATGGTTCTGAGCTATCCCTCCACAGATGCTGCCTGTCCTGCTGAGTTGCTCCAGCTGTTTCTGTTTTACAGCTATTTTTGTGAAATATTTTGCTAATTTCTCTCCGTGGGTGTCCTCCAGGTGACCATAAGACATAGGAACAGATTGAGGCCATTCGGCCCATCAAGCCTGCTCTGCCGTTCGATCATGACTGATCTATTTTTCCCACTCAACCCCATTCTCCTGCCTGCTCCTCGTACCTTTTGATGCCCTTACTAATGAAGAATGTCAGGTCAGGTCGGAGGGAGTTCCCCCCCCCCCACCCCGTCATGGGTACCATGTAATCCCGTGCTACCTGCTCCATGGTCGGATAGTCGGCGACTAAACCGTCTCCCCCACCTGGTTTGCCAGGTGAGGAGGGGGCTGTGGACCCCCAGCAGGACCAAAAACAAGACCTGTCAAAGGGAGGATGAGCTTCTAGCGAGCCAACGGCCACCCACACTTCAGTAGAAGTTGCGATCACTGTCGTACACTGCATTGTAAGGAATGATGGTAAAGCACACACACACCAAAATCCTGTACTTCCAGCGGCGGAAGTCCGCAGGAACTGGAGGACAGGGATGTGCGGTGCATCCGTCACCGTTCCACTGTTCCAAACCAGCACCACGGCGTCGCTAATGTTTCAACGATGATGAATGACTAATCTAGAACCTATCAATCTCCGCTTTTAAAAACACCCAGTGCTCCAATATCCTCCCACATCCCAAAGACGTGTGGGTTTGCTGGTTAATTGGCCTCTGTAAAATAGTCCCTAGTGTGTAGGGAGTGGATGAGAACGTGGGATAACGTCGAACTAGTGTGAAGGGGTGATCGATGGTCGGTGTGGACTTGGTGGGTTGAGGGGCCTGTTTCCATGCTAAACTAAATCTATCCAGTGAATCATGTGAACTTAAAGGGATCACCAAAGAGACAGAGCTGGGAGATCTTTAGGGGGACATGGGAAGTGAATTCAGAGGGAGAGTCGAAACCGGAGCACTGGTATTCCTGAGGGATTGCGGGATTCAGCACCCACCTGCCAGACACCGAACCATTGGAGTCGCCGGTAGGTGGATTATCTGAATTTAGCTTAGTTTAGTTTGCAGATACAGCATTGGAAACAGGCCCTTCAGCCCACCGGGCCCACAGTGACCATCGATCACCCATTCGCACTAAATCTATCTGATCCCACTTTCTCATCCACTCCCTACGCACAAGGGGCAATTTTAAAGAGGGCCACTTAACCTACAAACCCACATGTCCTCGGGATGTGAGAGGAAACTGGAGCACCTGGAAGAAACCCACGTGGTCACAGGGAGCACGTGCAAACTCCACACAGAGGTCAGGATCGAACCCAGGTCACTGGAGCTGTGAGGCAGCAGCTCTACCCGCTGCGCCACTGTTCCACCTTAAATTAGACCAGGTAAACTTTGGCTGGCTCCACATAAATAAGTTTTCTCCAGCCTTGTGATGATAAATAAAGACAATTAACTGTTTAACCTTGATTGTTGTCTGTCCCTATGGAATGGATCTAAAGTTATGAATAAGAGAAATGCAAAGGTACGGAAATTTCTGCAGGTCGGCACTGGAGTTCAGCTTAAAGCGAGGGCTAATTAACTGAAAAATTCTGCTCTTTAAGTTTGGAAGAACCTATTGTAAGTGTGAATTAAACCAATTCCTTCAGGGAGAACAGTGACAGCAATTTATAAAAAAGGTGAAAGCAATGTTATATGCAGAGAATGGTGTATAGCGATAATTCCGACTTGATGTAGAGCCCGATAATTCTCCAACAGACTATGTGGAAGTCCCTTGTGTATAAGAAGGAACTGCAGATGCTGGAAAATCAAAGGTACACAAAAACGCTGAGACCCATGGTTTGGCATTTAGCCTTGCTGGAGATGCTTGCCACATACCCTTCCAACTCACTAGACCCCTGGTGCTTTTGCCGTTCCCCCCCCCTTGTGGCCCCGGTTCCCACCTCCCTCCCAACTCATCGGTGTCCTCCATGTTTCCTAAGATAGACACAAAAAGCTTGAGAAGTCTGAAGAAGGGTCTCGACCCGAAACGTGGCCTATTTCCTTCGCTCCATAGATTCTGCCTCACCCGCTGAGTTTCTCCAGCATTTTTGTCTACCTTCGATTATTCCAGCATCTGCAGTTCCTTCTTACACACAAAAAGCTGGAGTAACTCAGCCGGACAGGCAGCATCTCTGTAGAGAAGGAATGGGTGACGTTTTGGGTCGAGACGAACTGTCAACCTGTCCGGCTGAGTTACTCCAGCTTTTTGAGTCTCTTCAGTTTAAACTGCCATCTGCAGTTCCTTCCTACACATTCCCTCTAAACTTCACTGGAAATTTTATTTTAGTATTGCGTAACATATAAAAATAATGTTTGCTTTATTATGACTTTATTTGAATGTAGAATATAGAATCTGGATCTTATCCTGAGTTTTGTCTGCATTTCCATCAATGTTTTCCATACAGATGTCATCTGGCTTTCGAAACCTGCTGTAGTTATATTCGTCTCACCCGTTCATCCGTTATTGAATTTTACCATCAAAATCTTACACCTTCTGATAATCCAACAGAACATGGAACAGTACTTTTTTTCAGTCTGAATCAGGGTCCCATTCCCAAATGTCACCCCATCCTTTTTCTCCAGAGATGCTGCCTGACCCATTGAGCATTTTGTGTCTATCTTTGGTACAAACCAGCATCTGCATTTCTTTGTTTCTACATAGGACAGCACAGCACAGGAACAGGCCCTTCGGCCCACAATGCCAGTGCTGAACATGATCGTGAGATAAACTAATCTCCTGCCTCCAGGTGATCCATATCCCTCTATTCCCTGCCTATCCAAGTGCCTATTTAAAAGCCTCTTAATCACCACTATTGTATCTACCTCCACCTCCACCCCAGGCAATGCGTTCCAAGCACCCACCTCTCTCTGGGTATAAAATCTTGCCCCGCACATCTCCTTTAAACATTCCCCCTCTGCCCTTTGGTATTTGACATTTGCATCCTGGGATAAAGGTTCTGACTGTCCACCAGATCTATGCCTCACATCATTTTATATACTTGTATCAGATCTCCTCTGAACCTCCACAACATGGATAACAAGTCTTCCAGAGAGGCACCATCAGTCCTGAGGATTATCCAAATCTTCCTTTAACCCATGTTGAAAATCAAAGGACTAATGAGCGGCACGGTGGCGCAGCGGTAGAGTTGCTGCCTTACAGTGCTTGCAGCACCAGAGACCCGGGTTCGATCCCGGCTATGGGTGCTGCCTGTACGGAGATTGTAAATTCTCCCCGTGACCTGCCTGGGGTTACTCCGAGGTCTTCGGTTTCCTCCCACACTCCAAAGACGTACAGGTTTGTAGGTTAATTGGCTTGGTAAATGTAACAATTCCCCCTGGTGTGTGTAGGATGGTGTTAATATGTGGGGATCGCTGGTCGGCGCGGACCCGGTGTATCTCCAAACTAAATAAGCTTAAGTTTCCTGACTTAAAATTAAATATAGCATGGTGCTACACGTCCATATAAGTCACGTGCTGTATTAAATGAATAAGATCTTTTACATTTTATTTTGTATTTCCAAATATAAACTATATTCTGATGAAAAAATATATACAAAACAACAACAGCGTCTGTACATTCATTAGTGTCAGATCCAGTCGTGTTCACAACTATCTTTAAACCAAGCATCCTTGCCACTCTTGTGGCCCCCTGGGGTGATATCCTTCCCTTGTTTGAGGGGTGTCCCCAGCAGACTCAGACCCTCAATGTCCAGCAGTGGAAGGACCCTCGACTGTGGTCCTCCCCCACAGAGCCTTGGCGTTGGCTGCACAAAGCTTCAGCGAGTCCACTGTTCTTTTAAAATAGCTGTGTTTTTTTTTAAGCCGCCCTTTAAATGTAGACTGGGAGCTTCTGTTTAATCCCAAGATTTGCCCCATCTGTGCCTCCTTTGAGTCATTGTATGAACATGAATGGGAGAGGTAGTGTGTGCACTGCATTGTAATGCACAGTGGGACACGTCACTGGGATGTGCTTCACTTTCAATGAGCTCATCAGCTTTGTTCAGCTCCCCTGGAAGCACAGTCCTCAGTGACTAAGCCGTGGCCTTGCGAGTATTGAGCAAGTCGGCTGCTATGGGGAGGAGATGGCTGCCCACCTCTCTATAGTTTGGCTTTGCTGAGTACAATCCTGACCATGGGTGCTGTTTGTGTGGAGTTTGTACGTTCTCCCTGTGACTGTGTGGGTTTCCTCCAGGTGCTCCGGTTTCCTCCCTAGATCCAAAGACGTACAGGTTTGTAGATTAATTGGCTTCAGTAACATTGTAAATTGTCCCCAGCGTGTAGAATAGTGCTAGTGTACGGGCTGATCACTGTGCCTGTGCGGACTAGGAGGGCTGTTTCTGCACTGTATCTCTAAAGTAAAGATGTCAGGGTGCTTATCACGGATAACGAGCAGTTGTGCAACAGAGGACTCTACAATCTAAGGGCTGTTCCCAGCAATGCACTCAGAGATAGACATCACGGGGCAGCACAGTGGTGCAGCTGTTAGAGCTGCTGCCTCATGGTGCAGGACACCCGGGTTCGATCTTGACCTCGGGTGCTGTCTGTGTGGAGTTTGCACATTAACCTGTGACCGTTTGACTTTCAAACAGGCACTCTGTATTCCTCCCACATCCAAAGACGTGCGGGTCTGTAGATGAATTGGCCTCTGTGAAATTACCCCTGGTGTGTAGGAAGTGGGTGAGAAAGTGGGGTGACATAGATCTTACTGACATAGAAGTGACATAGAAGTGGGGTGACATAGACATAAATGTGAGGTTATCCACTTTGGCGGCAAAAACAGGAAAGTAGACTATTATCTGAATGGTGGACGATTAGGAAAAGGGGAGATGCAACGAGACCTGGGTGACATGGTACACCAGTCATTGAAAGTAGGCATGCAGGTGCAGCAGGCAGTAAAGAAAGCGAATGGTATGTTAGCATTCATAGCAAAAGGATTTGAGTATAGGAGCAGGGAGGTTCTACTGCAGTTGTACAGGGTCTTGGTGAGACCACACCTGGAGTATTGCGTACAGTTTTGGTCTCCTAATCTGAGGAAGG
The DNA here is from genome assembly GCF_010909765.2 of Amblyraja radiata. NCBI lineage: Eukaryota > Metazoa > Chordata > Chondrichthyes > Rajiformes > Rajidae > Amblyraja > Amblyraja radiata. The sequence goes on along the minus strand of NC_045987.1, from coordinate 20,136,916 downwards.
ACATTCTTGCCATAGAGGGAGTACAGAGAAGATTCACCAGACTGATTCTTGGGATGGCAGGACTTTCATATGATGAAAGACTGGATAGACTCGGCTTGTACTCTCTAGAATTTAGGAGATTGAGGGTCTTATAGAAACATACAAAATTCTTAAGGGGTTGGACAGGCTAAATGCAGGAAGATTGTTCCCGATGTGAATCTCTGGAATTCTCTGCCACAGAATGTAGTTGAGGCCACTTAATTGGCTATATTTAAGAGGGAGTTAGATGTGGCCCTTGTGGCTAAAGGGATCAGGGGGTATGGAGAGAAGGCAGGTACAGGATACTGAGTTGGATGATCAGCCATGATCATATTGAATGGCGGTGCAGGCTCGAAGGGCCGAATGGCCTACTCCTGCACCTATTTTCTATGTTTCTATGTTTCTATGTTTCTTCAGACTAAAGAAGAGTCTCAACCAGAAACATCACCCATTCCTTCCCTCCAGAGATGCTGCCTGTCCCGCTGACTTACTCCAGCATTTTGTGTCTATCTCAGGCTTATGACATGCTTGCCTTCATTAGTTGATGGGCCCGCTTCTATGTCGCATCTTTAAGCTAAACACAACTAAACAAATGAGTTATGGGATGGAAGGACACCAATTAAATAAATATTGTGTGGAAGATGTCACCAAATATCTGGAAGTGATGGACTCAGCATTAATGTCTTTTTTTTTTTGCACCATCTTCTCTCTTTTTACTGCCTTGTAGAATGTTCAAGTTCAAGTGTTCAAGTGAGTTTATTGTCATGTGTCCCTGTATAGGACAATGAAATTCTTGCTTTGCTTAAGCACACAGAAAATAGTAGGCATTTACTACAAAACAGATAAATGTGTCCATATACCATGATATAAATATATACACACATGAATAAATAAACTGGTAAAGTGCAAATAACAGAAAGTGGTTATTAATAATCAGAGTTTTGGCCGAGCCAGATTTAATAGCCTGATGGCTGTGGGGAAGTAGCTATTCCTGAACCTGGTTGTTGCAGTCTTCAGGCTCCTGTACCCTCTACCTGAAGGTAGCAGGGAGATGAGTGTGTGGCCAGGATGGTGTGGGTCTTTGATGATACTGCCAGCCTTTTTGAGGCAGCGACTGCGATAAATCCCCTCGATGGAAGGAAGGTCAGAGCCGATGATGGACTGGGCAGTGTTTACTACTTTTTGTAGTCTTTTCCTCTCCAGGGCGCTCAAATTGCCGAACCAAGCCACGATGCAACCGGTCGGTATGCTCTCGACTGTGCACCTGTAGATGTTAGAGAGAGTCTTCCTTGACAATCCGACTCTCCGTAATCTTGTGTGTATAATTTATGCTTCTGTGTGTTATGTCCCTGTGATGCTGCTGCCAGCAAGATTTTCAATGTAGCTGGACCTCACCACATTTGTGCAGATGACAGTAAACTAGACTTGACTTCACCACCCTCACTGTAATCCATCCATGTACCGATGCAGCTCCCTGTGACCTGAGGGATTGTGAAAGATTTTTACTGTATTTGCAAATTGCAATGTGCGAGAAGAGCTGATCTGTTGACAGCTCTCTGATCCCATTAGACGTCAGAATATGTATTTTTTAAAAGCAGAACATTACTCCAGCAGGTGTGAAATTCAAACTGGGTGACTGCTTGTTGGAGCTGGTCACACAGTTAATGATGTGCTCCTGAGCCATCTTCCTTCTTGAGTTGCATCCCGCAACTTGTGTACATGTAATGGCCTAACTAACGTACATGGCCTATTTATCGCAGAATCCAGCACACCTCCTTAAATAACTTGAACAAATAACTCCACAGTCTCACCTGGAGGGCGGTGGGTTTGTGGAACGAGCTGCAGGAGGAGGTAGTTGAGGCAGGTAGCATCGCACGGTTTAAGCAACAATTAGACAGGTAGATACAAAATGCTGGAGTAATTCAGCGGGACATGCAGCATCTCTCGAGAGAAGGAATGGGTGACGTTTCGGGTCGAGACCCTTCTTCTCAACCAGAAACGTTACCCATTCCTTCTCTCCAGAGATGCTGCCTGTCCCGCTGAGTTACTCCAGCAATTTGTGTCTACCTTCGATTTAAACCAGCATCTGCAGTTCTTTCCAACGCAAGTACATGGATAGGACAGGTTTAGAGGGGTATGGGTCAAATGCAGGCAGGTGGGAGTAGTGTAGATGGGACTTATTGGTTGGTGTGGGCAAGTTGGGCCTGTTTCCACGCTGTGTCACTACATGACTATCACCTAGACTCCTTCATTAAAACGTGTAATGTCTGTACTGTAGCATGAGATGAATGTAATCTTTACAGTCATGGACCTCTGACTCATACATTGCCCCAGAATATTATTTTTTACAATATATTACCTGGCTGTCAAAATACACAATAAACAAGTCAAATGCCACTGCATATTCTTGCACCTTTTTTGTAAAAAAAAAAGGGAAGAAAACATATTGTCCAAACTTTATATACTGGGAGGTTTCTGTGGGGATTGGAATGTTGAATAGTCGTACAGAGATTTGTTTCCATTTTAAACGAAGCAGGAAAATGTGGATGGTGAATATGCGTACAGGAAATAAAATGACTACAAATAACAAAATTATTAATTTTCTCTCGAGTCCTAGCAGTGAGGCATTCAAACACTAACCCAAACAGCTTACATCATTAGAGGGAGTGAGAGGTGTGTTCAAGGCAAGTCCTGAAGGACTAGTTTGGGAAGATTTAACAGACAGAACTGCTGAGTTCAATGAAATAACCACAGCAAAGTAGCAATTGTTTCTGCTTACTGGAGACTTTTGTAAAAAGGCTTGATCAAGCAAATTACACATTTTTCAAGTCACATATTTTACTTCAAAATGTTTTCTCGTGCTCAAATCACTTCACCTAAAATGTATAATGTATTTTGTCCCATTAGAAATGTGGATGATTAAGCCAAAGTCTGTATTTTTAATTAGTTCCTATGTTTTACAATCAAACCACTTATTGGTGGGAGTGTGTATGCGATGCAGGCTTATATTTGCATTGAGTGCTCTGGACCTTCAATAAAAAAGTTGTTTTAACCTTTCAAGCCCGTAAACTTGTCATTTCGAGATTCCTTTTCGAAAACTCAGCTGGCCACAGGGTCACAGAGTCATTGAGCTCCACAGCATGAAATCAAACCCTTTGTTTCAGCCACCACCCCAAGTCAATGCTGAACAAGTGAGCACACCAGGTTTCTCCCATCTGCCCCTTATTCCTCCAAACCCCCGCTATCTGTATCTGTTCAAATGCCTTTGAAATGTCGTCATTAAATCCGCTTTTATATAGCTTCCTCCGGCAGCTCATTCCAGATACGTACTAATCTCTGACTCAAAATGTTGCCACTGAGGCGCCTCATAAATCTCTCCCCTCTCCCTTTAAGCCTATGTTCCAGTTTCAGAACCCCCCACAAAGCTTGACACCATACCTTGGTACAAGTGAGAATAAAGCTTGAGTAGTTTGGTTGTAGTTGGGGACAAATGGAAATTTGGGGATCTTCTTTTGTAACACTCTCTCTTGTGCCTCCAAAGTAATACTGTCTTGCCGACAATGCTTCTCTCGTGACATTCCAAAGAGCTTTGTAGCAAATGAAGTTCTTTTTTAAATTACGTCATTGTAGTTAAGTTATGAAAGGAAAATTTATGAATGGAAAAGATGTCCTTGCACAGGGGGCATTGGAGAGGCAGTTTTTTCCTACACAGGGTTGGAGAGGAGATGTGCTAAGGTGTTGTTCGATCTGAAAATGCAGAGTTGTGAGGAAAGATTGGGTGGTCGGGTTGTTTTCTGAGGCCGAGGGAAGACTTAATTGAATTGTACAAAAGCAAAAGCAGCCCAGGTAAAGCAGGAAAGGTTCATTTTCCTTCACACTAATGTTAATGTTAATGGCTCACTACATTGTTCAAGGTTGAGTACTTATCCACCCATCATTTGATCATGGCTAGGATATAGATTAGTGTAGAGATACAGTATGGAAAACGGCCCTTCGGCCCATCGAGTCTGCGCCAACCAACGATCACGCGAACACTGGTTCTATCCCAGACACTGTTTCTCGATGAATCAGCAAGTTCATCCCAGCATGCAACAAAAGAACTGCAGATGCTGATTTAAATCAAAGGTAGACACAAAATGCTGGAGTAACTCAGCGGGACAGGCAGCATCTCTGGAGAGAATGAATGGGTGACGTTTTGGGTTGAGACCCTTCTGAAGCCTCAATCTGAAGTTTCAATCTATCAGTCTGAAGAAGGGTCTCGACCCGAAACGTCACCGATTCCTTTTCTCCAGAGATGCTGCCTGTCCCACTGAGTTACACAGGAATTTGTGTCTACCAAAAGGACCGTGGGTTTCTATTTTTGACACTACATTCCTTTTGCGTAAAGGACACTCACCCATTTGATGAATATGGTGATTTATTAAAAGATATTTCCTCCTTTAAATTTTTGTCTTTGGTTTAGTTTAAGTTAGAGATACAGCATGGAACCAGGCCCTTTGGCCCAACGCGTCTACGCTGACCAACGATACACTAGGTCTATCCTACACACCTGGGACAATTTACAGAAGCTAATGAACCTACAAACCTGCACGTCTTTTGCAATTGGGAGGAAACCGGGGCACCTGGAGAAAACCCAAGCGGTCACGGAGAGAACGTACAAACTCCGTGCAGACAGCACCCATAGTCACGATCAAACCCGGGTCTCTGGCGCTGCAAGGCAGCAACTCTACCGCTGCGCCACTGTGCCACATCAAGCCGTATGTGTAGGCTTTCGAGGTACTTAAAACCTAGCAGTTTGCACACACAAAAAATAGCCAAAAAACGGATTTGCGAGCAGCAGTGTCAGCAAAACCAGAAGAGATGAAGGTGTAACAAGTGCCAGGATAGATTGCAAGTGAGTGTGTAGGGGTGGAAAGTAGCAGTGGAGTGACACTGGGCTGCTGTTAAATCTACATGTACATCCAAGCCCACTTTCAGGAGCTTATGACGTATGAAACAAACAATTCATCTATTGTAATTATCAGTTTCTATTCCCACAGGATAAAGATAATGAAGATAGATCACAGATTTCTGGAGTAACTCAGCGGGACAGGCAGCATCTCTGGAGAGAAGGAATGGTATCTTACACTGTTCCGATTAAAGGATATTTAACTGAAGCATTAACTCTAGGGAGACAAGAGACTACAGATGCTAGAATCTTGAGCAAAACACAAAGTGCTGGAGGAACGCAATGGGCCAGGCAGCATCTGTGGAGGGAATGGACAGGCGATGTTTTTCTATAGACTGGGGATACAATATACTGCAGATACTGGAATCCTGAGGGGAAAAAATTGGCGAAGAGGTTTGTGTCTGTCCATTCCCTCCTCAGAGGTAGCATGACCTGCTGAGTTCCTCCAGCGCTTAGTTTTTTTGCTCATGCTTCCAGCACCTGCAATCTCTTGTGTCTCCATTTTACCGCTGCACTGCAAAGTCACCTCACTGTATGTCTAGATTTTGGAGAGATTCTCTTCCTCTCCCCAATGGGTGTTCTACGAAACCCTCCCGGCCTCCCACACTAGTCCCTCTCTGTAATTCAAACTGCTCTTCCACCATGCTCTGACCCAAAGGGTCCCCAACCCGAAACGGCGTCTACGGTGCGTTTCCTCCAATGATGCTGCCTGACCCGCTGTTAGGTTTCGAGACACAGCGCAAAAATTGGCGCTTCAAGCCCACGCCGACCAGCGATCAACATGTGCACTTTCCTACACACCAGGGACAATTTACAATCTTTACCAAGGCCAATTAACCTACAAACCTGCATGTCTCTGGAGTGTGGGAGGAAACCGGAACACCTGGAGAAAACCCACGTGATCACAAGGAAAACATACAAACTGCGTGCAGACAGCACCCGCAGTCAGGATCAAACTCTGGCCTCCGTCGCTGTGAGGCAGCAATTCTACCGCTGCACCACCGTGCCCCTATTCCTCCAGCACTTTGTGTTTTGCATTAACTCTGCGGTTCTCTTTTCACGGATGCTGCTTGACCTGCTGGGTCTCCCCAGCATTCTTGTTACGGTTCAAATAACATTCTGTGTCCGGTTCCTCCTACAGGAGATAGACATAAAGTGCTGGAGTAACACAGCGGGTCAAGCGGCATCTCTGGAGAACATGGATAGGTAACGTTTCTGGGCGGGACCCTTCCTCAGACATCCGAAGAAGGCGTCTGAAGAAGGGTGGCACAATGGGCTAAGTGTTCGGCTGGCAACCGGAAGGTAGCCGGTTCGAATCCCGCTTGGAGTGCATACTGTCGTTGTGTCCTTGGGCAAGACACTTCACCCACCTTTGCCTGTGTGTGAATGTGTGTGAATGTGTGTGAGTGATTGGTGGTGGTCGGAGGGGCCGTAGGCGCAGATTGGCAGCCACGCTTCCGTCAGTCTGCCCCAGGGCAGCTGTGGCTACAGAAGTAGCTTACCACCACCGAGTGTGACTGAGGAGTGAATGAATAATGCGATGTAAAGCGCCTTGAGTATTAGAAAGGCGCTATATAAATCCCATCCATTATTATTATTATTAAGGGTCTCGACCCGAAATGTTGCCCATCTTTTTTCCCCCAAGAGATGCTGCCTGACCCACTGAGTTACTACTCCAGCACTTTGTGTCTACCTTTGGTGTAAACCAGCATCTGCGGTTCTTTGTTTCTGCATTTCTGGTCCATGCAGGTCAGGCCGTTTACCGTGATGGCCACACATCAGCTCCCATGACGAGCGGCTTCAATTTAACCCGCTAGCTGACTTCTCCGCAATAACTAACGGTGAGCATCGCCTGCAATGGCCATTATGCTGCGGTGGGATAAAAGTTTTACAGTTGCGGCCGTGAAAGCGACTTTATGGAGCTGCTTAATTTGGAAGCCATCACTGTATTCGACGGTAATTGCCTGCTGGGTTCAGCTGCGGTAAACATAACTCCTGGCAGTCAGGAGTGCTGCTTCAATCTCTGACGGTGAACTTTATGCTGTGGTTGACTCCCCGCAGAGAAATTAAAGGAGATACAATGGATTCTGTGCTTTATTACACTCGGCTCCCACAAACTGGCTTATTGCAACAGCACTCACTAGATACTGTTTGAACGGCAGCAGATGCAACATTACTTTTATTTTAGACTTGCAACAGAAAGAGAGATGTTAATTTAGCGAGAATGTGCAATTTGGTGATGCAGCTGTAAGTTGTTAAGTGTTTACAAATACGGCATAACCAATAGCTCGATGATTCATGCTGTGACACTCCGCTCCTGCTACATTACACCCCTACACACTTGCTATCTTTCCTGACATTTGTTACACCTTCATCTGTTCTGGTTATTGCTGACACTGCTGTTTGCAAAATAGTTTGCGCCCTGCTATTTTTTTTGTGTGTGTGCAAACTGCTGGGCTTGAAGTGCATCGAGCACCCAGACAATCTGCCTGTGCGAGAACTTGGAGATAGAGCTTACATCAGAAATATTGGATTTCTCTCTCCCTTTCTCCCACTCTCTCCCCTTCCCTCTCCTCTCTCTCTCTCTCTCTCTCTCTCTCTCTCTCTCTCTCTCTCCCCCTCTCATTCTCACTCTCACCCTCCCCCTCCCCCCCTCTCTCTCCCTTTCCCTTTCCTCCACTCTCACTCTCTATCCCCCCCTTCTCTCACTCACTCTCTCTTCCCCTACCTCTCACACTCCTCCCTTTCCCTCTCCTCACTCTTTCTCTCCCCTAATCCCCCTCTCGCTCCTGATCTCCCCTTTCTCCCTTCCCCACCCCTCTCTCTCTCTCTCTCCCTGCTCTCCCCCTCTCTCTCTCTACCTTTCCCCCTCTCTCTTTCCCTCTCCTCTCTTTTTCTCACTTTCTCTCTCCACCCCATCCCCTCTCTCTCTGCCTGTCTCCCTCTCTCTCCACAAATTATTGACGGACCTGCTGAGTATTTCCATCCCTCTGTAATTTTAAGTTGGATTCACAGCATCTGCAGCGTTTTGGTTTTACATATCTGAATAAGTTGTTTGCTTAATCACTTGTCGAATCACAGGAGAACTTCAAACCTGGAGGCACATCGGTGCAGCGGGTAGTTTAGTAAGAGATACAGCGTGGAAACGGGCTTCGGCCCACCGAGTCCGCACTGACCAGCGATCTCCGCACATTAACACAAGCCTACTCACACTAGGGACAATTTACACTTATACCATGTATACAAACCCAAGCCAATTAACCTACAAACCTGCACATCTTTGGAGAGTGGTGGGAAATCGAAGATCTCAGAAAAAAACCCACACAGGTCACGGGGAGAACGTACACACTTTGTACAGACAGCACCCGTAGGGATAAACCCGGGTCTCCGGCTCTGCAAGTGCTGTAAGGCAGCAACACTGCCGCTGCACCACCGGGCCACTCAACGAGTTGCTGCCTCACAGTGCCGGACACCCGGGTTCGATCCTGAGCTTAGATGCTGTTTGTGTGGAGTTTGCACATTCTCCCTGTGACTGTGTGGGTTTCCTCCGGGTGCTCTGGTTTCCTCCCACATCCCAGTGACATGCGGGTTTGTAGGTAATCACCCTCTGTAACTTGCCCCTAGTGTGTAGAAAGTAGGACAGCATAGAACTAGCGTGAACAGATGATCGGGGCTGGACTCGATGGGCTGAAGGGCCTGTTCCCGAGCCGTGTCTCTAAACTAAGATTCTCTGTCATTCTTCCTATTCTGAAGATAGTCCATGTACATATCAGAACCTTGTGTTGATCCACTGTTTCTATCTGCACAACTACCAGGCACTGAGTCATTATCAGACCATGTCAAGATAACCAGTTATTGGTTTTCTTCCCTCTAATCCCTTTATGACTCGGATAAACAGAATTATTTGTGCAGAATAGTCAGCAGGCCACGGCCTGGGAATGACCAAACCAACCATCAGGACACCCATCCTGGAAACGCAAGCATTTCATTCCAGGGACTATCTGAGATACCGAGGAATTTTAAGGGTCTTTTGCTTTTGCCAAATAAAGATAAAATGCATAAGAGAGAGATAGAGGATTAGGGACTTGCATTCTAGTCCCAAAGCTGCCATGCTGCTGATAGGACTATCAGCAATTAAGCCGCTGAGCCCCTGTGGGAATATTAACAGGGAACCTGGCTGAAGCATACATTGATCGGCAGCGGACTGCGCTGTGAGTGGAAGTAGAACGATTCTGCCTTGTAAATGGCGCAGCGGTAGAGTTGCTGCTTTGCAGCGCCGGAGACCCGGGTTCGATCCCGACTACAGGTGCTGTCTGCATGGAGTTTGTACGTTCACCCCGTGACCTGCGTGGTTTTCCCCGTGACCTGCGTGGGTTTTTATCCGAGATCTTCGGTTTCCTCCCAAACTCTAAAGACATACAGCTCTGTAGGTTATTTGGCTAGCCATAATTAGTATACGGTGAGTGTAAATTATCCCCAGTGTGTGTAGGATAGTGTTAATGTGTGGGGGTCGCTGGTCCCCGCAGACTATATGGGCCAAAGGGCCGGTTTACGCCCTGTATCTCTAAACTAAGTAGACACAATTGCTGGAGAACTCGGTGAATCAGGTCTCCCCTCAGCCTTCGACTCTTCTGAGAAAACAATGTTTGCTAAAAAAAAATGCAAGCTTGCAAAACGTTTTGATGGCGTTAAAGACACAGATGTTGATATATTTTGATGTACTAGTTCTTCAGGAAATTGGACCTTGCAACAGTGGAAGAGCAAGTTTCATTCTATGGGAATGGAGATCGTCATTAGAAAACAGGAGGTAGACACAAAAACAGAGGGCCAGGCAGCATCTCTGGAGAAAAGGAATAGGTGACGTTTCGGGTCGAGACCTTTCTTCAGACTGAGAGTCAGGGGAGAGGGAAACTAGAGGTATGAAAAGGTTCAAAACAAATCAGAGGCGGCACCGATGAGCAAGGAAATGTGGAGCCCACAATGGTCCATTGTTGGCTGTGGAAGAGGTGGTAACGTTTATTTGGTCTCCATCTTCTGCACTAGCTGCCCAGTCTCACACTGTGACAAATCCACCACATATCTCATGCACAATGCAAGCGGCACATCGTATCTCCCGTCCCTTACATCCAGACTCCAGCTGGCTGTCGACTTTATACTTTTAGACTTTAGAGATAGGGTGTGGAAACAGGTCCTTCGGCCCATCGAGTCCACGCCGACCAGCGATCACCCACTACACTAGCACCAGCCTACACACTGGGGACAATTTACAATTTACAGAAGCCAATTAACCAAGTACGCCGTTGCAGTGTGGGAGGAATTAGGAGCACCCGGAAAAAACCCCACACGATAACGGGGAACGTACAAACTCGGTACAGACAGCGCCCGCAGTCAGGATAGAGCCCGGGTTTCTGGCGCTGTGAGGCAGCAACTCTACCACTGTGCCACTGCTATCAGACTTCTGAACGGTCTTTCCATTAGCTAGGGTGCTGGCCCATTGATTCAACCACCTCATTGCAGACAATGGACATTTTCTCTAAAACTGTTATATTACAATGCCGTGAACTGTATTCTGCACACTGAAGATAGATACAAAAGGCTGGAGTAACTCAGGGATTCAAGCAGCATCTCGGGAGAGAAGGAATAGGGGGGTTGCACGTAAGGTCACAGGGCATGACGCATGGAGCAGCTCAATCCATGTGGAGGACATGGCTGCCTCAGCACACACTGTTAACACACGGAACGCGTACCTTCTTACCTGTTAAAAAACGCCGACATTGTCAATTTTTTGCGCTATAAATGTGGGTGCTGCCATTGAAAGCGGGAAGGTATCAGTATCTTTGCTCTGAACCAGAGCACCAAGGTGTAAGCGACCGAAGGAGCGCATCCCTCGGGACAGCCCCCACTCTCCCCCCCCCGGGTCAGCGCTGTCCGGCCACGGCCGCCCTCCGCCCCGTCTCCCTCGCACTGTCGCACGGCCGCACTGTCACGGGCTGTGGGTCAGCAGCGCCCACACACGGGGCCGGGTGGAGCGGGGCCGAGTGAGGTGGGGCCACGGCTCCGGGCAACGTCAGCTGCAGCAGAGTTGGGGACGGTCTGCTCCCTCCGCCCACCCAGAGTCACTGACCGAGCCCCCAACCACCTCCTCCCACCCCCGGCCGTGGGATAGACGGCCCGGGGTCCGCGGGTGTGCAACCAGTCCGAATGCTGGGCTAGAAGAAGGGCCGGCTGTGCTGCCAGCCATAGTAAATGCTTACCTGCAGTTCACCGCGTGTACTCCAGTTGGCGTTGCATGGCAACAGTACAAGTCACGGGTCGTGACCTCGACTGCATGCAACCTCCCTATAGGTGACGTTTCGGGTCGAGACCCTTCATCAGACTGCCGTGCACACTGATATCTCTCCCTTTGATCTACTTGCGTTTGGCTTGATTTTATTCACGTGCGGTATTACCTGATTTGATCGGATAGCGCGCAAGTGAAAGCTTCTCACTGTACCTCAGTACATGTGACAATAATGACCCTAAACCAATTCTCGAATGGATGTGGGAAACCTTGGTCTTAATGTTGTGGCATTTACCTTGCAGAGCTGTCATCATTTTCGAACCGCAAATTGGAAGCTACTTCTGCCGATGAAGATTTTTAGGGGATTTATGTAGTATGATATTTTAAAAAGGCAACTCACATATCATGCAAGCAACAGAGGAATTTCATGCACACACAAGCAAATGAATTTCTCAAAATATTCAACTGGGGCAGAGATAAATATTCATGTGAGGATCTTATTTTGCGATCAATGAATTACCACGTTACACATGATTTACCACTTTCAGTGTGTGGTTTAATAGACCATTTCATCTCATATAAAATACTAAACACGTCGGTGAGCATTTGCCACAGAGAACACTGTATTAAAAATCCTGTCCTGAATTTTGCCTGCATTTCCATCAATGTTTTCCATAATGATGTGATCTGGCTTTCCAAACATGCTGTAATTATATTCGTCCCACTCCCCACCTTGAATGGACAATCTAATCCTAACCATAAACCTTCTGATAAGCCCCTAGAACACTGAACAGCACAGTGACAGGCCCTTCGCCTACAGTGTCTGTGCCCAACAGAATGCCAAGCTAAACTAGTCTCTCCCTGCATGTAATGGATCATGTCCCTCCATTCCCTGTACATCCATGTGCCTATCAAAAAGCCCTTTAAAACATCACTATCATATCAGCCTCCGCCACCATCCTTTGGCAGCACTTTCCAGGCACCCACCACTCTCTGTGTAGGAAAAAACATGCCCCATACATCTCCTTTAAACGTTTCCCCTCTCACCTCCAATCTATGCTCTCATTTCCACTCTGGGAATTTCCACTGTCTGTCCGCTCTATCTAAGCCTCACCGATACCCAATGCTTGTTTACAGAATTTATTATCATAAATGAATATACCATTTTACAGAATATATCCCAGTGACGTGTCATTCACCATGGAAACAGGCTCCTTGGGCCCAACTTGCCCACGCCAAGCAAGAAATCCCATCTCCACTAGTCCCACCTACCTAAGGCCCGTAACTTAGACCCATATCCTTCTAAACCTTTCCAAACCGCGTACCTGTCCAAGTTTTTTTTAAATTATGTTATAGTATCTCCCTGAACTACCTCCTCTGGCAGCTCATTCCATTACACCCATCACCCTCTGTGTGAACGGATTGCCCTCAGGTTCCCATTAAAGAGAACGTGGATGAAAGGACAGAAGTGCCATTTGCTTTAAATGTTAATTTGAACATTTTCTTTTAGTTTTCAGGCCCGAAGACTTGCTATGGAGTTCGTGTCATGTCGAATCAAGTCAGGTCTATTGTCGTATGCACAAGTGCGTTGAGGTACTTATACAATGAAAATCTTGCTTGCAGCAGTATCACAGGCACATAGAACCAGACAAACACACACAAACATAAATCATGCAAAGGTTTAACATAAATTCTACAAGACAGTGATAAGAAAAAGACTGCAAAAAAATACTTTGGTGGTAAATACACAATCAGAAAACAAATCGATGGTGTGCAAGAGATGGTTCACAGTGTTCAGTTCCCTGGTTAGTATTAGGATTGGCCAGCTCGGTTCAAGATACTTATAGCTGTTCCTGGGCTGGAAGATTGTAACCTTCACGTGGTCCGCCCTGTTTCGACATGCAATCAACTCGACGTGCACAAACGGAAGATCAAATAGAACAAGTTGTCCAACAACTTTAGGCTGTGCACGCGAAAGAAGAATAGCTGTTCCTGAATTTGGTGATTTGGTTTAGTTTAGTTTATAGATACAGCGTGGAAACAGGCCCTTTGGCCCATCGAGTCCGCACCGACCAGCAATCACCCATACGCCAGTTCTATCCTACACACTAGGGACAATTTACAGAAGCCAATCAACCTTCAAAAACCTGCACGTCTTTGGAGTGTGGAAGGAAACCGGAGCATCTGGAGAAAACCCACCCGGTCACGGGGGAGAAGGTACAAAGTCCGTACAGACAAGCACCCGTAGTCAGGATGGAACCCGGGTCACTGACGCTGTAAGGCAGCAACTCTACCGCTGCGCCACCGTGCCGTAGTGTGACATCAGGCTTCCATAATTCCTGCTTGATGGTAGCAGGGAGGAGATGGATGGTGGGGATCCTTGACGATACAAGCCACTTGTGATAGACCGGACTGAGTCCACCACTCTCTGCAGCCTCCAGTTCCCAATTTCTACACCAGCACTTTGTGCCTTTTTTTGTAAACCAGCACCTGCAGCTCCCAATTCCTACTCCAGCACTTTGTGCTTTTGTTGTTGTTGTAAACCAGCACCTGCAGTTCCCAATTTCTACTCCAGCACTTTGTGCTTTTTTTGTAAACCAGCACCTGCAGTTCCCTGTTTCTACTCCAACACTTTGTGTCTTGTTTGTTTATGAAGCCTCTTGTCTGCAGCACACTGCTGAACATGGACTGGGATATCTGGGGTGAACCTGTCACCCGATGACCCAGGGGTCAGGGTGCTGTGCCCCGATGCTGGTCTAACTTCAATAAGGTCCTGCTCACTGGGGGGATGTCAACTGGTGGGCTTCAGTGCGGTCCGTGGAGGAAAACAAACTCAGCTCTTGTGTGGTCAGGTCTAGAAGCTGCCTGACTTGGCATCTGAAGGCAGCTTAATGTATGAACGCTTTCAGGAGGATCCCTGGGGGTTTGCGATTATCCACGAGATTATCCAACAATTACTGCCAAAATAATACCGCCGGAATGCACAGCGATCCATTTTGCCGATGACAAAAGAACGGGAAGTCCCGCTGCCAGCTCTACCTTGAATACAGAGACACTGCCCTCACAATGTATTTGTAATACCAACCTGAGCCAATTCTGACCTGTGTATAAAATCATGAGGGGAATAGATCGGGTAGATGCACAGAGTCTCTTGCCCAGAGTTGGTGAATCGAAGACCAGAGGACAGAGGTTTAAGGTGAAGGGGAAACGATTTAATAGGAGGCAGAGGGCTAACTTTTTCAAACAAAGGGTGGTGGGTGTATGGAACAAACTGCCAGAGGAGGTAGTTGAGGCTGGGACTATCCCAACATTCATGAAACAGTATGACAGGTACATGGATAGGACAGGTTTGGAGGGATGGGGACCAAAAACGGGCAGGTGGGACTGGTGTAGCTGGGACATGTTGGGCAAGTTGGGCCGAAGGGCCTGCTTCCACAATGTAGATAATGAAAGTGCACAAACTATGATTGTGTGTAAAAAGACTGCCATTGTCCTAATCAGTTCTCCAAGTCTGGGGTGCTGTTGCAACGTGGGGGCCCCAGTTAATCATTATGAACATCCACCCGCTGTTGCTCTATTTTCACACTTATTTTTTTCCCTTGTGTCCGCCCGTATAAACTGTAACACTGGCAAACGAGGCCAGTTTATTCTTATCGCTGACAAACAAGCTCAAGAGAATTGCAGGAGAGATGAGGTTGTGAGGGTGTTAATGTGGGATGGAAACAAATAGTTTCCTGCCTTTTTTGGTATCTGTATGCGTGTGCTTGCCTTTGATTAAATATTTAGAGAGATAAATTAGTGGCAAGATTATTTAGTTATTTAAAAAAAATAATTTGGAATATGATAAATTTTCCGAATCCCCGTAGAAGCAGGAAGACGGAGAAACTGTGTATGTTCAAATAATACAGTAAGTGGTCGCCATGCTATATGAAGCATGTCATTAAACTGGAAAGGGTGCAAAATAAGATTTGCGTGGATATTGCCAGGTCTGGAAGGTTTAAGCTGTAAGGAGAGGCTGGTTAAGAATTCTCCCAGGTTTTCCCCTTGATTCAAACTCGGAGAATGTTCGTAACGGGTCCGTAGGAGGCCGGAGGAGTCCGTAGATATATCGTAGCGGCTCGTTATGTCAGCCGTAGGTACTCAGGGCATCAGGTAAGTCGGGACGTTTTTTCCAGCTTGACAAAAAAATGTCCACGAGTAAAAAGATAGTCGGGAGGAGAAATATTGCGACATTTAATGCCCCGAGTACCTACGGCTGACATAACGAGCCGCGACGATATATCTACGGACGTCTACGGCCTCCGTACGAACATTCTCCGAGTTTGAATCAAGCGGAAAACTCGGGAGAATTCGTGAGCAGCTCGGGAAAGCGGGACAGGCCCTATAGGCTGGGTCTTTTTTTCCCTGTTCTCTGTCCTACTCTGTTGTATGTTTCAATGAGTTCTGCTTAATCCCTCATTGCTAAAAAATCAATCTGGTGAATCTTTCCATCACAAGTGATGGGCGGCACAGTGGCGCAGCGGGCAGTGTTCCCGCCTCTCAGCGTCATAGACCTGGGTGTGATCCTGACCTCGTACGTTGGCTATGTGAAGTTTGCACTTTCTCCCTATGCCCGCGTGGGGTTTCTCCGCGTGTTCTGGTTTCCTCCCACATTCCAAAGACGTGCAGGTTAAATGGCCTCTGAAAATTGCCCCTAAAGTGTAGGGGAAGTGGGATAACATAGAATGGGTGATCAGTTGTCGGCATGGAATGTGTGGGACGAAGGACCTCTGTCCATGCTGTATCTCTAAACTAAACCGAACGACTGTAAGTGTATCCTTCCTTAGGTAGGGATGCAGTAGATAGACACAAAGTGCTGGAGTAACTCAACCGGGTCAGGCAACATCTCTGGAGAAAAAGGATGGGTGACTTTTCGGGTCGGAACCCTTCTTCAGACCCTTCTTTGTTCCGATCCGAAATGTCACCCATCCTTTTTCTCCTGAGATGCTGCCTGAGCTGCTGAGTTGCTCCAGCACTTGGTGTCTATCTTTGGTATAAACGAACATCGGCAGTTCCTTCGTACACTTCCAGGTGCGGTACCTAATTACTTCAATAGTTGCAGTTTAAGTCAATGACAGCAGCAGATCTATCAGACCACCAGGAGGTATAGTGGAGGGGCTCAGTATAGCAGCGTGTTACATGGTTTGACTGAGATTGTGAATGCACAGACTGCATTGGACTAGACTTGTGATATGAATCATAGAATCATGCAGCAAAGGAACAGGCCCTACAGCAAATTTTCCCAGGTCTGTAGAGTCTAAAATTAGAGCGCAAATGGGAGACTGGAGAAAATTAGTATTAGAAGAAAGAGTATAGTTTAGTTTAGAGATGCAGCGTGGAAACAGGCCCTTCGGCCCGCCGAGTCCGTGCCGACCAACAATCAGCCCGCACATAAATTCTACATTACCCACTAAGGACAAGTTACAGAAGCCAATTAACCTATAAACCGGCATGTCTTTGGAATGTGGAAGCAAACCGGAGCACCCGGAGAAAACCCATGCGGTCATGGGGAGAGCATTCAAACTCCATACAGACAGCACCGTCAGGATCGTCAGGATCGAACCCAGGTCTCTGGCGCTGTAAGCCAGCAACTCTACCACTGCGCCACCTTAATCTTTGTATTACTACTCGCGTTACTTAACCGTTACACCACCACCATTTTCTCTTCCTTGCACCCTTCTAGCCTAATGTTTAGGTTAGAGATACAGCGCGGAACCAGGACCTTCAGCCCAACGAGTCCGCGTGGGTAAGGAACTTAAATTACTCCACGGTTGTGACTGTGGTGTTGTTGATGGTGAATGGGGGAAGAGGAGGGGGGAGCTCTCCTAATTTTTTTGAGGATGTAACAAGTAAAATGGACAAGGGAGAGCCAGTGGATGTAGTGTACCTGGACTTTCAGAAAGGTACCACACAGGAGATTAGTGGGCAAAATTAGAGCACATGGTATTGGGGGTAGGGTATTGACATGGATAGAAAATTGTTTGGCAGACAGGAAACAAAGAGCAGGGATTAACGGGTCCCTTTCAGAATGGCAGGCAGTGACTAGTGGGGTGCCGCAAGGCTCGGTGCTGGTTGCAGCTATTTACAATATACATTAATGATTTAGATGAAGGAATTAAAAGTAACATTTGCAAATTTGCAGATGACACAAAGCTGGGTGGCAGTGTGAACTGTGAAGAGGACGCTATGAAGATGCAGGGTGACTTGGGCAGGTTGGGTAAGTGGGCAGATGCATGGCAGATGCAGTATAATGTGGATAAATGTGAGGTTATCTACTTTGGTGGCACGAACAGGAAGGCAGGTTATTATCTGAATGGGGTCAGGTTAGGAAAAGGGAAGTACAACGAGACCTGGGTGTCCTTGTACACCACTCACTGAAAGTAAGCATGCGGATACTGCTGGCAGTGAAGAAAGCTAATGGCTAATGGCCTTCATAACAAGAGGTGTTGAGTATAGGAGCAAAGAGGTCCTTCTGCAGTTGTACAGGGCCCTGGTGAGACCACACCTGGAGTATTTTGTGAAGTTTTGGTCTCTAATTCTTGCTATTGAGGGATTGCAGCATAGATTCACAAGGTTAATTCCCGGGATGGCGGGACTGTCATATGATGAAAGAATAGAGCGACAGGGCTTGTATTCACTGGAATTTAGAAGGATGAGAGGGTATCATATAGAGACGTATAAAAATATTAAGGGATTGGACACGATAGATGCAGGAAACATGTTCCCGGTGTTGGGGGAGTCCAGAACTAGGGGGCCACAGTTTAAGAATAAGGGATAGGCCATTTAGAACAGAGATGAGGAAAAACATTTTCACCCAGAGAGTTGTGAATTTGTGGAATTCTCTGCCTCAGAAGGCAGTGGAGGCCGATTCACTGGATGTATTCAAAGACGAGTTAGATAGAGCTCTTAGGGCTAGCGGAATCAAGGGATATGGGGAGAAGGCAGGAACGGGGTACTGATTGTGGATGATCCGCCATGATCACATTGAATGGCGGTGCTGGCTCGAAGGGCCGAATGGCCTACTCCTGCACCTATTGTCTATGTATCTATGGATCTATGTATGGAGTTTGCCTGTCCATCTCCTGACATTCCCTCCACGATCATCCATCCCACACCAACCCCACACCTCTCCTTCCCCAACAAGCCAGAGGTGTATCCTGCCCCCCTCACACCCTGCATACAAGCAGCTCCAAAGCACTCAACACCAGAAACTCGGATGTACTTCACAAACCTGCCTGAGCAACTACAAACTCACCATCAGTTCCCATCCCGGGCGCCTGAATTAAGTGCACGCCGCACGCAACACGGCCTGAGAAACAGGTCAAAAGGAAATGTCACATCAGACACGCGGGTGGGATGGTTTGCAGATTGTTATCAAGAGGTTGGCAGCTCGGTACAGCGGGCCGATGATTCCCTCCAGCATGAGACACGCGGGCTGGAGAATGCAAACAAGACTATGGGAAGTGGTGTAAACAGAATACAAGTCAGCCTTTCCCTCTTCTCTCCCTTTGGCACCTACACAGCCTTTGGCTACAAACCTGCACACTCCAACTAGCCCCGGAAAAGCATTCCCTTTCCCTCCTTTCATTAATATTTGACGTACTGTATAACACTGTGTCAGTCAATATTTAAGAGGGCTGCTTCTCCACAAACCTCCACCGCTGCTGACGTGGGGAATATAATATCACTTGGTGGAACCTTCCTGGCCCAGGCGCCGAGACCGCGCGATCATTTTCTCTATTCTCCGAAGAATTTAATTCCGAGCTCTTCCACGGTACTTCACAAATGGAATTTTAAATGAGAGCTGTCTATTAGCATTCAGTGATTCAGTTGGTGAAGCGCTTGCACCTCGCCTGGCCAGCCTTGCCCACCCCCTCCTGCTGCTCTCTCGCATGTTTGAGTCATTTCTGCCACTTGGCATTTTTTTATCAATCCTGGAGGATTTGTTTGGAGAAAGCTGAGGAGTCACCTGGGAAGAAACTGCCTGAATTCCCCGATGGATCAATGTGCGATGTGTTCTCGCTCGTACAGGGTAGATAGAGGAGGGAGGTGGACTGGCGGAGAGGTTGTGGGGGGCAATTTTGATGCCTGCTCCTCTCACGGCCATCCCTCGCCCCCTTCAGTGCCCCGGAGTTTACGTGACCTCCACCACCTACTCTCGGGGGGAGGGCTCAGGACAGACCAAGGACCAGCCCTCTTTCAATGTAACAACGAGGTGCTGCAGGGAGGGCGGCACAGTGGCGCAGCGGGTAGAGCCGCTGCCTCGCAGCGTCGGAGACCCGGGTTCGATCCTGACCTCCGATCTGTGTGGAGTTCGCACGTTTTCCCCCTGTGACAGTGTGGGTCCCCTCCAAGTGCCCCGGTTTCCTTTCGCATCCCAAAGATGTGTGGGGTTACTGGCCCCAAACGTGTGGGGGGAGTGAACGGGTGGTCGACGTGGACTCAGTGTTTCCTTGCTCAATCCATCCACGAATCATCTCCAGATGAGATCTCCAAATTCGTCTTGTCCTCTGTCCTCGGAGACATTTCTCATTTGCCCTATAATGTGGACTGAAATACAGTCCTCACCCTCAAAACTTCCGCTCTGTTATCAGGCCACTCACAGAAATGTTGTACAGATTTTCCAAATTAGCTCATTACAGAACTGTTACGCTATGATGACGAGAAACTATGTTCTACACTCTGGTATGTTTCTCTTTGCACTACCTGTTGTACTCATTGTATTCATCTGATCAAGGCTCGATCAGCCCCGACGCGAGGTTCGATCGCCCGGCGCGGGGGACTGACATCCCCCCAATGCAGGAGCTTGATCGCCTCGACGTGGAGGGCCTGAACGTAGCCGGCTACAGTAGTCAAGATCATCCCGTCAACGGGGGCTCGAGGCGCACGACCGAGGAAGAACAAAGGAAGAGACTTGAACTTTATTTCGCCTTCCACCACAGTGAGGAATGTGTAGGAGTCACTGTGGTGGATGTTCATGTTAAAATGTGTTTGAGTGATCTCTTGCTTTTAATTGTATGACTGACCTGGCCAAAGGAATTTCCTCATATATTGCAAAACATACTTGGCGAATAAAGTGTGATTCTGATCTGACCAAATTAGCCAGCACGCAAAACAGAAGCGTTTCTGCATCTGCAGTACACAATAATACCACTGGAACTCTTCACAATCACAGTGACGCCCGGTAGAGTTGCTGCCTTACAGCTCGAGAGACCCGGTTCGATCCTGGCTCCGGGAACATGCTGCCTGAAAGGGTGGTCGAGCTGTCTGTACATTCTCCCCGTGACCGCGAGGGGTTTTCTCCGGGTGCTCTGGTTTCCTCCCACATTCCAAAGACGTGCAGGTTTGTGGGTTAAATGGCTTCTGAAAAATTGTCCCCAAGGACAGAACAAGTGTACGGGTGATCACTGGTCGACGTGGACTCGGTGGGCAATAAGGCCTGTTTCCATAAACCTCAGGAAAGGTTACAATTCAGTTTCTGGGACCTGGACCTTGTGAGATCAGTGAGCCCTTTCCGTTTTGTTATTCACTGATATGGCAAATTACCTCCCTTGTTCCCACCGTGAACAGATGCCATCACTTCAGGCATCTATGTAAACCACATTCACACCAAGTGTATTATTGGGTTCCTCGCACTTCCTGCTTCAATCTGCTGCCTCGTGGTTCTGACCCTCCCAATGCTCTCTAGTCTACCCTGTACCTCCATAGAGGATGTCTACCCTCACCACCCTTTCAGGCAGCATGTACCCGACACCGTGCCGGACTATGAGTGAAAAACAATCCCCTCCGTAACCTTTCTAATTCTTGTACCAATTAAGCTACCTGTATGTCCTTTGCTCATTGGCCAAGTTCTTGTGTTCTTCCTGTTCTCCATGTCTCAAGCCCTCATAAGCAAAACACAAAGTGCTGGAGGAACTCAGCTGGTCAGGCAGCATCTGTGGTAGGAATGGACAGACGATGTTTTGGGTCGGGACCCTTCTGCCGCCTGATGGGTTAGAAGGGAAAGTGGGCATGTATGGAGCAGCATAATTTGAAGAGGTTCTCTCGCTGCTCCACCCTCTAATTCCTGCTGCAGGATAAAGGGAATGAGGTTTAGTGCAAGATAAAGTCCAGAAAAATCCCTTTAAAGATAGTCCGAGGGTCTCGAATGAGGTAGATGGTAGCTCAGGCACAACTCTCTAGTTGGTGATAGAATGGTTGAGTTGCCTGATAACAGCTGGGAAGAAACTGTCCCTAAATTTGGAGAGGTGCGCGTTTTCACACTTCTCTACCTCTTGCCTGATGGGAGAGGGGAGAAGAGGGAGCAACCGGGGTGAGACTACTCCTTGATTATTCCGTTGATCTTGCGGAGGCATCGTGAAGTGTACATGAAGGCAATGGAAGGGAGGTTGGTGATCTCCAATCCAAGTTATAAATCTGTCAAGGGATTTCAAGGTGCCTGCCTATCCATTGCTGAGGCTGGTAATTGAGAGAGGAGAGAACAACTTTGAAAAATCATAGACACTAGCCGTGAAGGACAGAGAATTCAAATCCACACTAGGGAAATAGCCACACAATCCTGAGCTAAGACCCCAGCTCAAACTTGAAGGAATGCAGTGCTGAGAGAGTGTGTGTGGCATTGAATAAGGAGCATCCTCTCGTCTCGACCCGGAACTTCACCCATTCCTTCCCTCCAGAGATGCTGCCTGTCCCGCTGAGATACTCCAGCTTTTTGTGTATCTTCTCATTTAAGTTGTTGCCCCGAGAACTCATCCATCAATCCTCTCACGTGAATATGAAAGATACTTCGAGAAGTCAACAGAAGTTTTTCAGAATGTCCTAAGGCCAATATTTATTCCTCTGGGAACAGCAGAAAAACAGATTATTTGTTCTTCGCCACGTACCTCGCTGTTTGTGTGAACTCCCTGCAAATCAGCTGCACTGTATCCTACATTACACCAGTGACGACACTTCAAAGCCATCCACTGGACCTAACGTGCACAGAGATGTCCTGAGAGGGATGCAGAAGTTGCTATAGAAATGCAAATCTTCCTTTGAAGAACATATGAAGTCAGTTTTGATTTAGGATCACCGCAGGCCACCCCCAGGTAGCAAACAGGTTGTGTTTTTTTTACAAATGTCCTTGAGCATATTTTGTCCATAATAAGTCGACCGGTGCACAAAACCTCACACGGTTATGGCAACCATACCTCCACAGTATTGTAATAAATGGCGTCAAATGCACTTCAGACTGATAAGAAAGAACAGCGTGTGTATAAAATCATGAGAGGAATAAATCAGGTAGATGCACAGAGCCTCTTGCCCAGAGTAGGTGAATCGAGGACCAGAGGACATAGGTTCAAGGTGAAGGGGAAAGATTTAATAGGAATCTGAGGGGTAACTTTTTCACACCAAGGGTGGTGGGTGTATGGAACAAGCTGCCAGAGGAGGTAGTTGAGGCTGGGACTATCCCAATGTTTAAGAAACGGTTAGACAGGTACATGGATAGAACAGGTTTGGAGGGATATGGACCAAGCGCAGGCAGGGCTAGTCCAGTGGATGCGACTTGTTGGCCGGTTTGGGCAAGTTGGGCCGAAGGGCCTGTTTCCACGCTGTATCACTCTATGACTCTATAACTGCTTCTAAAAGTGGAGAGAAAAATAAAACTAGTTCTGCCGATAATAGCAACAACATTTATAATGAATAATATAATGAGTGCTCGATTAATTGTTGAGGTGTCTTCAAATCGGGCGTTTGGAACTCTGGGATGGCCTGTATAAAGATTTTTATCGAAAGAACAACATGAATCTAAATTTAAAGACGTTGAAGGGCATTCGCTGAATCCACATCAGGGGGTCTGATGTAGAGAACATAACTTTGTACCAGGCAACTTGGGGGCACTTCCACAAACGAGCTCTCATTATATTACTCATTATAAAAGTCGTTGCCACAATGGGCAGAACTAGTTGTCTTTCTCACTTCACTGTTAGTAACCGTTCATTCTTGTCAGTCTGACATGCCTATGATGCCATTCATCGCAATAGTGTGGAGGTATGGTTACCATATCAAATGACTTTCGGAACAGAGTAGGACACAGTGCTGGTGTAACTCAACGGGTCAGGCAGGATCTCTGGAGAACGTGTTTAGGCGACGTTTTAGATCGAGACCCCAGCCCTCACCCCTCTCCAGTTTTCACCATCCACCCCCACCCCCCCCCCCCTACCCTGACCACCCTCATTCCAATACAGAGTGGTCTGTCCTTGCCTTTGTACCCCTCGGCCCCCACCTGAAAAAACAGAAGGGTCGCGACCCAAGACATCACCTATCCCACCTTCTCCGGAGATGCTGCTTGACCTGCTGAGTTACTCCAGCACTTGGTGTCTATTTGTGCATCTGCAGCTCGTTGTTTTTAACTTTGTAATAGCCTGCGATGCATCAGTAGGTTGTGAGGTGATCCTACATTGAAACACATGCGAGAGGTTCTATCAGTTTTCATGCTATTTGGTTGGTGTAACTTCTTTCACAAAGGTGGAAGCAACATTTTGTCCCTGGCTGGCACACGCTGCCTGCCAACAATGCAACGTTAGCCCTGGCAATGCTACATGTGCTTCAGGCTGGGACTAGTTTAGAGATACAGCGTGAAAACAGGCCCTTTGGCCCACCGGGTCCTCGCCAACCTGCGATCACCCTGTACACTAGCGCAATCTTACACACTAGGGGTCATTTACAATTCTTAACAAGGCAATTAACCTGCAAACCTGCATATCTTTGGAGTGTGGAAGGAAACCGGAGCACCTGGAGAAAACCCACACAGTCACAGGGTGAACGTAGAAACTCCGTGTAGACAGCACCCATGCTCAGGATGGAACTCGGGACTCTGGTGCAGTAAGGAAGCAACTCTACCGCTGTGCCACCATGCCGCCCCCTCACCGGGATGGTGATTTCAGCAGTCCAGGTCACCTCGTGGTGGGATTAGAAGACAGGGCCCGCGATAAGAACCAGCGGATCACCATTGTTTTGTGAGGTTTTCCGCCTCATTCTATTGTCACAGCGTTAAACAGCATCGAAACAGGCCCATCGGCCCAACTTGTGCCGACCAAGATGCCCCATCTAAGCTAGTGCCATTTAAAGTCATAGAGTCATACAACACAGAAACAAGCCCTTCGGTCCACCGAGTCCACACCAAGCAACGTTCGCCCCATTCACTAGCATTATCTCACACACTAGGGACAATTTAGAATTTTACCGAAGCCAACTATCCTCATGGACTCCCCTTACCAACCCTTCTATGAGTACAAAGAAGGCATCAGACCCAAAACATCACCCTGCCATGTTTGCCAGAAAATGCTGCCCGATCCGCCAGGTTACTCCAGCATCTTTTTTTCGTAAAACAGCATCTGCGGTTCCGAGCGTCTCTTTGGAGATTGGTTTAACTTGGCATCCTATCTGGCATGGACATTGTGGACCAAAGGGCCTGTTCTTGTGCTGCACTGCTGCATTGGGCTGCGACCGGCTCTGTCCAAAACCGCAAGAAATTGCAGAGAGTTGTGGACCCAGCCCAGGCCATCACACAAACCAAGCTCCCTTCCATCTACTCCATTTACAACTTCATGCTGCCTCATGCAGCAAGGCTAGCAGCATAATCAAGGACGAGTCTCACCCCTCTCTCCCATCAGGCAAGAGGTACATTCGTGAGTAAACGCATGCATCCAGATTTAGGGAGAGCTTCTTCCCAGCTGTTATCGGGCAATTGAACCAACCGATCACCAAACAGTGAGCGATCCTGGGCTACCATCCATCTCACTGGAGACCCAAGGACCATCTTGAATCGAACTCTACCTTGCACTGAACATTATTCCCTTTATCCTGTATCTGTACACGGCTCGATTGTAATCGTGCATAGTCTCCGCTGACCGGTTAGCACGCAACAAAAAGCTTTTCACTGTACCTTGGTATACATGACAATGAAACTAAACTAATCATGTGCTGGGGCAGCTCACACCTCCAGCATCATATGGGCCTTTTAGATGGAGCAGCATGCACAGGCTGTGCCTGAGGTTACAACATTCTGTAAACAAATGGTGAAAAGGGATATTGACCACTTGGTATAGAGCCACACCACAGGGGCAGAATGCAGCAAATCAGGTATTGAATTCCACGTGTGCTCCCCTCATAACAAACCTTAAACAAATCTGCTCAATAATTTATGGGCTGCACATCAAAGCTTCTCGCCGTTGAATGGCCAGTTTGTCAAAAGCAAGTTGGTCAAACGCACGAACTGTGGTGATCAGCAGGCAGGCTGTGCAGCAGAGAGGTCCGCACTTTTATTAACACAAGGAATATAATCAGCTCCTTTGAACCTCGGTCTCTGCTCGCTCGGATTTCCTACACTAATTAAAACCTTCCGACCAAACCTCTCAGTCTGCACCATGCTCTCTGTGGAATATTCCTTACAACTGCCTCTTCTCTCTTTCAGGGAACCACGTGCGCAAAAACGCACCGTCTTGTAGGAATCTAACTACAACTTGCATCATGACAATCCTCCAACTATTTTCTTGCTAATTTAATATATAGAACCCGGAACAGTACACCACAGGAACAGGCCATTCGGCCCACAATGTCTGTGCTGAACATAATACACACACATATCTATAAAACCCATAATAAAACAGTATTAAAAATATTTATGTATGTATGTGTGTGCGCGTATACACACACACATATACATATATATATATATACACACACGTATATGTATATGTATATGTATGTATATATGTATGTATACACACACATATGGTTGGTGGTGGTTGGTGGTGGTCCCATGTTCACACGGGAGGGCTGGTTCCCCAACGCAATATTCCACCTCTCCACCAATTCCAATATTGGTGCTAGTCGGGGGGGGGGGGGGGGGGGGGGGGTTTCTGGAGCGCTAGTATGGGTGTCGTGGACAGAAGGGACTGGTTTCCAGAGGGCTAGTATGGACATTGTGGGCCTCATGGATTCTTGGGGTGGCAGCTCAGTCACTCAAGCCTGATGTGCTGGCAGCTCACTCACGGCTGGTGGGCTGGCAGTTGACTCACGGCTATTCATTGAAATTCCATTTCAAGCAGGGTGCAAGGTCACCAAATTCAATTGCAGTTTCATACCACTTCAAGCAGGGTGCAAGGCCCCAAAATTCAAGTGCAGTTTCATGCCACTACAAGCAGGGTGCAAGGCCACCACATTCAAATGCAGTTTCCATACCATTTCAAGCAGGGTGAAACCACACATAAACACCACACTCACAGTTCAGTAGACATTCAGTGTGTTCAGTTGATTCACAGCTCAGACAGAGTTGTGACCTCTCCCTCCCCCATCTTTCATTGACTGAGCCACACCCACACTTCCGGATTTTATAATCCCTCCCCACTCCCACTGGAAGGGGCGTGGCCTTCATGGCGTGATTGACAAGAGAGAGATTCTCTACATTTTTTAAACACTAATAACACTTTTATTTTTCATTGATGGGCAGAATCCTCTGCACCTGATGAGACTGAGTAAGATGGCTAAAAATCACAGCCATAAGTGGTAGCGTTTTTATCTGAAATCGATATACAGTGCAAACAGGAAGTTGTCAAGTTTAGACTTTTAATCATTTGCCATTTCAAACCAGCCACCACCAACCATTTGCTGTGCTTTTTTTCCCCAAACCAACCACTTTTTCAAACCACATTAAGGGCACTCAAGGTCAGTAAAACCACACACAGTTTAGTAGACATGTGTTCAGTGTTATTCACAGCTCAGACTGAGAGACGTGACCCTCTCGCTCCCCCATCTTGCAGAGACTGACTGAGGCACTCAAACACTTCTGCGTTCCACTCCCGAAGGGGCGTGGCCTTCAGGAGAGAGAATCTCAACATTTGTTAAACACTAATAACTCTTATTTTTCATCGATGGGAAAAATCCTCGCCCTGCGCAGCGGAGGGGGACTCTGAGTGAAATGGCCAAAAATCACAGCCGTAAGTAGCAGCGGTTTTTACTAAAATCAATATACAGAACAGGAAGTGGTCAAAATCAGGCTTTTAGCGATATATATATAAATATATTTTATATATATCGAAGATGGGCACAAAATGCTGGAGGAACTCAGCAGGATAGACATCAATTGTTCATATTACTGCCACAAGATAAACAAAAATAAGAATGTTTTTAGATATTAAAAAACTAATGGATGTTGGGTTACTTCAGGAAAGTGGCGTGAAGGTGGAAGGTCATCCACGATCTCACTGAATGACAGAATTGGAGGATGGGCCGAATGGTCTTCTCGTATTACCACTTCAATTTTTAAAAATTGCTTGCTGGATAGAAAGATACAGCATGGAAACAGGCCCTTTGGCCCATCGAGTCCATGCTGACTATCTAACCTGCTCATGACGCTCACAGGAGGCTGCAGCCTTTGAGAAGCCAGGCGGCGGATCCCCAAGGCCGGACTCGGGGTCGGTGCCACGGAGCCGTCAGGAGAGGGCCTGCCAGCAGTCGAGGTCGAAGGTGGGCGCTGGCGTTCGAGGAGGACGGGTCCACATGGGTGCCGGACCCACTGCCGAGAACAAAGGGGAACCCGGCGTGGGGGGGCCGCCAGAAAGAAAGGGGGACCATTGGGGGCGAAACTTAGTCAGCACCCTATATGTGACCACTCTTTGCATACTTGTGGATACAAAACAAAGAATCTGACTGTGACATGTCACATGTGATAATTCTTTCACATTAGTTCTATGTTATCTCACTTTTGCATCCATTCCATACACGCTCGGGGCAATTTGCACAGGTCAATGAACCAACAAACCTGCATGCCTGTGGGATGTGGGACAAAACTGGAGCAGCCGGAGGTCAGGATCGCTTCACTGGTAGAGATTTAATTATTCTTTAATTTACACCAGTTGCTATAAAACACCTGTATGTTCTAACCTGCTTTCCTAACCTGGCCTTTAACATTAGATCTATTACAAGGAAATTAAATCACTTCTCTTCTGGAGCGGCATCTATCTCTACTTAATTGCAATCCGCAGAGCGCTCTTTTAATTTAAATCCCTCTCCACTTCCCTGCTCCTCTCTCCTCATTCATTCTGGTTTCCTTGTCTTTGTATGTAGATTTGCCTGGAAACATTCCTCTGACACATCTTTACCAGCAGTGGGACAAACGGCTGGTTGTTGCTTCCACCTGTCAGGTATATCACAGTGGGTGGGGGGGGGGGGGGGGGGGGGGGGGGAGAAGACAGCCAAATAGCACAATGCTAAACTGAAGAGGTGCAAGGCCTTTGTGGAAACATTGATCAACAGGGTGTCCTGCAAATGTAACACCAGCAAGTTTAATGCAACTTTTATTCCGAGTATATTTCGCTTTGATTCATTTCTGATGTGTTGTCACTGTGCTTGGATATTGGAACAAGCAAAGATAAATGGCCCTGAAAACATTTATCTCAGACTCTCCAACACTGACCTCCAAATGTCTGCAGTGAGAAAATATTTCTACAGTTTAAGTCCCATTCCCTAATTCATTACCTCGGTAACTTCTTTTATCTGGGCGGCCTTTTGAAGAAAAGATTATGACCTAGAATTTGACAAAAAGCCCAAGAGCGTTGCGTGCGTGGAGCATTATGTCGAAGTGACAACTAAATATAATCCTGTTAAAAATAAGAGCTTGTGTGGGTTTGTAGAGAAGTACATTTTAAGCAGTGAAGATGGGTTCTGACCCGAAACGTCGCCTATTCCTTTTCTTCAGAGATGCTGCCTGAACCGCTGAGTTACTCCAGCATTTTGTGTCCATTATAATTTTAAGATGCGGTGCAGTCACGATCTTTCAGTCCACCTCATTGCAAACATTGGACATTTTCTCTGCATCTGCAATGCTATAAACTATGTTCTGCACCCTGGTATGTTTCTCTTTGAACTATCCATTGTATATGTGTATGGCTTGTACTCTTGTAGCAGTTTGATTTGACCCACATGGGTACAAAAGCTTTTCACTGTAACTCGTGCATGTGACACAAATAACCCATAGGGTGGCACAGTGGCGCAGCTGGTAGAGCTGCTGTCTCAGTGTCAGAGACCCAGGTTTGATACCAACTTTGAGTGCTCTCTGTGTGGCGTTTGCACGTTCTCCCACGTTCCTCCCACATCCATAAGACATGCGGGTTTGTAGGTTCGTTGGCGTCAAATAAATGGCCCCTAGTGTGTAGGGAGTGGATGAGAAAGGACTAGTGTGAACGGGTGATCGATGGTCGACATGGACATGGTGGGCCGAAGGGCCTGTTTCCATATCTTTCAATCAATCATTACTGATACCAAAATGTTATGGCTTCTTTAGAAAACTAATTCTTGCAATATGTTAATGTGTACCGTGTTCAATGTTGAACGAAAACAAAAGTTAAAAAGAAACAATCCTTGGCACATTTTGACACAACTCTGGAACGAGGCCGAGATGTTTGTTTGCCAATTCCTGACGTTGGGGCTCGTTAGCAATAGGCACTGAGTTGAAACAATGTTGGGCAGTGTACCCGGGCCACTAGATATCACAACTACTGCAGCACAGAAACAGCAGCAGATGTATCCCGGAGACATTGAACCTCACAAGGGAGAGGCTCTGACTAATAATGAATCTTAATTATTTTCTTGCTTCCAAACTGAAATCAAGTGATGTGTGTAATCAACAGTGACAATGCCTTTCTTCACAACAGCTCCATGTGAATAGTTCACCCCGATAGTGCTCAGCCCACGACTAATGCATTAACATGTGTGAGTTGGCAGTGAATCGTGTAGGACTCCCCCCGTACCTGAAACTTTCATTGTCGGTGCTCCCACTAACCCAGCACGCGTTAGGAACTACAAGCCCACAGGAAGAAATCAAACACAACACAATCCACCTGCTGCTTTGAAGCCCTTTGATCATCCTGTTTTGTCTTTCTGCAGACTAATCCAAAAACTTCTTAACATTTTGTCTTAAGACAGGATCAGGGTTTATTCTGTTCAAGAAGGAACTGCAGATGCTGGAAGATCGAAGGTACACAAAATTGCTGGAGAAACTCAGCGGGTGCAGCAGCATCTATGGAGCGAAGGAAATAGGCGACGTTTCGGGCCGAAACCCTTCTTCAGACTGATGGGGGGTGGGGGGAGAAGGAAGGAAAAAGGGGAGGAGGAGGAGCCCGAGGGAGGGTGGGAGGAGACAGCTAGAGGGTTAAGGAAGGGGAGGAGACAGCAAGGGCTAGCAAAATTGGGAGAATTCAATGTTAATGCCATCCGGACGCAAGGTCCCCAGGCGGAATATGAGGTGCTGTTCCTCCAATTTCCGCTGTTGCTCACTCTGGCAATGGAGGAGACCCAGGACAGAGAGGTCGGATTGGGAATGGGAGGGGAGTTGAAGTGCTGAGCCACCGGGAGGTCAGGTTGGTTATTGCGGACTGAGCGGAGGTGTTCGGCGAAACGATCGCCCAACCTCTGCTTAGTCTCCCCGATGTAAATCAGCTGACATCTAGAGCAGCGGATGCAGTAGAGGTTGGAGGAGATACAGGTGAACCTTTGTCGCACCTGAAACGACTGCTTGGGTCCTTGAATGGAGTCGAGGGGGGAGGTGAAGGGACAGGTGTTGCATTTCTTGCGGTTGCAACGGAAAGTGCCCGGGGAGGGGGTGGTGTGGGAGGGGAGGGAAGGGAAGAATTGATGAGGGAGTTGCGAAGGGAGCGGTCTTTGCGGAAGGCAGACATGGGGGGAGATGGGAAGATGTGGCTAGTGGTGGGGTCACGTTTGAGGTGGCAGAAATGGCGGAGGATTATGTGTTGTATTTGCCGGCTGGTGGGGTGAAAGGTGAGGACCAGAGGGACTCTGCCCTTGTTGCGAGTACGGGGATGGGGAGAGAGATCAGTGTTACGGGGTATGGATGAGACCCTGGTGTGAGCCTCATCTATGGTGGCGGAGGGGAATCCCCGTTCCCTGAAGAACGAGGACATTTCCGATGCCCTGGTATGGAATGTCTCATCCTGGGAACAGATGCAGGGTAGGCGGAGGAATTGGGAGTAGGGGATGGAGTCTTTACAAGGGGCAGGGTTGGAAGACGTGTAGTCCAGATAGCCATGAGAGTCAGTGGGTTTGTAATGTATGTCGGTCAGGATTCTGTCCCCTGCGATGGAGATGGTGAGGTCAAGGAATGGTAGGGAAGTGTCGGAAATGGTCCAGGTGTATTGGAGTGCCGGATGGAAGTTGGTGGTGAAGTGGATGAAGTCAGTCAGTTGTGTGTGGGTGCAGGAGGTGGCCCCAAAGCAGTCGTCAATGTAACGGAGATAGAGGTCGGGGATGGGGCCCTGGTACGTATTGAACAAGGATTGTTCATCGTACCCGACAAAGAGGCAGGCGTAGCTGGGGCCCATGCGTGTGCCCATAGCTACGCCTTGTGTTTGGAGGAAATCGGAGGAGTCAAATGTAAAGTTGTTGAGGGTGAGGACCAACTCCGCTAAGCGGAGGAGAGTGTCAGTGGCTGGGTATAGGTTGCTCCTCTGGTCGAGGAAGAACCGGAGGGCCCCGAGGCCATCCTGGTGGGGGATGGAGGTGTAGAGTGACCGGACATCCATGGTGAAGATGAGGGGGTGAGGGCCCAGAGAGTGGAATGCGTGGAGGCGGCGGAGAGTGTCTGAGGTGTCTAGAACATAGGTGGGAAGGGATTTGACCAAGGGGGATAGGATGGAGTCAAGGTATGTGGAGATGAATTCGGTGGGGCACGAACACGCAGAGACAATGGGTCTGCCGGGAGAGCCGGGTTTGTGGATTTTGGGGAGAAGGTAAAAACGGGCCGTGCGGGGCTGGGGAACGATGAGGTTGAAAGCTTGGTCGGGCAGGGCGTGGGAATTGATGAAGTCGGTGATGGTGCTAGAAATGGTGGCCTGGTGCTCGTCAGTGGGGTCATGGTCCAAGGGTAAGTAGGAGGAGGTGTCCGAGAGTTGGCGCGTGGCCTCAGCTTTGTAGAGATCGACGCGCCAGACTACCACGGCACCTCCCTTGTCGGCTGGTTTGATGACCCAATCTGGGTTTTTGCGGAGTGATTCAATGGCAGTGCGTTCAGAGGGGGAAAGATTAGAGTGAGACAGGGGAGTGGAGAAGTTGAGGCGGTTGACGTCGCGGCGGCAGTTCTGGATAAAGAGTTCCAGAGCCGGGACTTTACGAGAGGGGTTCCACGAGGAGGGGGTGCGTTGGAGACGGGAAAAAGGGTCATCATTGGGGGGCGAGGACTGTGAGGCGGAGACGACGGTAGAAGCGCTGTGAGGCGGAGACGACGGTAGAAGCGCTCCAAGTCATGGTGGGCGCGGAACTCATTGAGATGAGAAAATCCAAGTTTGTCAAATATTAACTAATACCCTCTAATCCAGGTAACGTTCTGCTAAACCTCTTCTGAACCCTCTCCAAAGTCTCCACATCCTTCCTGTAATGGGGGCGACCAGAACTGCACACGAGTGCGGCCTAACAAATGTTCTATAATGCCCGTCCCACTTAGGAAACCTGAACGGAAACCTCTGGGGACTTTGCGCCCCACCCAAGGTTTCCGTCCGGTTCCCGGAGGTTGCAGGTGGTTGCAGGTAGTGGAAGCAGGTAGGGAGACTGACAAAAACCTCCGGGAACCGCACGGAAACCTTGGGTGGGGCACAAAGTCTCCAGAGGTTTCCGTTCAGGTTTCCTAAGTGGGACAGGGGCATTTAGCTGCAACACGACTTCCTAATTCTTCTGTGTAGGAAGGACCTGCAGATGCTGGTTTACACCAAAGAGAGATCCAAGAAGCTGGAGTAACTCAGCGGGACAGGCAGCATCTCCGGACAAAAGGAATAGATTACGTTTCGGGTTGAGACCCTTCCTCAGAAGGCAAGCAGACCATCCGCATTCTTTACCATTTTATCTAAGCGTGTCACCACCAATCTATGGACGTGGACCCAGTGAAAAGTGGAGCCCATTTGTAGAGTCCACCTCTTGTCACTGTAACCTGCCATGCAAGCAAGCAGTGGGGGAGGGATTTGTTTGGGCTATTTTTCCACTTGGTTCTGAGAACGCCTTCACATTGGTTGGTGTTGATGCTCTTCATCCAATGTTTATAAGAAATGTATTCTCCGAAGCTCTGTCTATTAACAAAGCACCTTGCCGAGCTGTCAAGAGCTGTCAGTTGTGCACATTCATTCATCGACACGTTGCCTTGCCTGCCTTTCACTTCTGACCCAGAGATTTATTTTGTTTTCGTTTCCCTTATTAAGGGAAAAAGCCAAATCTCTTCCTCTTCCAAAAATAAAGGGCACCGACAACCATTATTGTTGTTGTGTTATGACCAGGGATTGTATTAAAACTGCACAGCGAGATGAATCCACCGAAATTAGTGCAATCTCCTTCTGTCCAAAGAATACGTTTAAGAAGGAACTGTAGATGCTGGAAAACAGAAGGTACACAAAAATGCTGGAGAAACTCAGCGGGCGAGGCAGCATCTATGGAGCGAAGGAAATAGGCAACGTTTCGGGTCGAAACCCTTCTTCAGACGTTTCGTCCCTCAGCATTTCTGTCAAAACGACCATATGGTGATTGCAATAATATGGTGTCACTTCATTCGAGTGTCTGTAGCCATTGCTCAGATATGATCAAAGTGTGGTTGTACGTCCTCGTTACTCAGATGGTGGGGAATGGGCTGACGATCTCCTGTACTGGCTTCACTCGTGGGCCATTATAGCGGCAAGTCACCAGCTGACGCGTAGAACATAGAACAGTACAGCATCGGAACAGGCACTTTGGCCCACAATATCCACACATGAACACAATGCCAAGTTAAACTAATCTCCTGCATGCGATCTATATCCCTCCCTTCCCTGCATATACATGTGCCCATCTAAACACCTCTTAAACACCACTATCATATTTGTCCCCACCACCATCCCCAGCAGCGTGTTCCAGACACCTGCCACCCTCTGTGTATATATCATTAAAAAAAAAACTTGCCCCGCACGTCTCCTTTAAACTTTAGAGAAACAAGGAACTGCAGATGCTGGTTTGCAAAAAAAGACATGAAGTGCTGGAGTAACTTAGCAGGTCAGGCAGCATCTCTGGTGAACCTGGATACATTTTGGAGTGGGGGGGGGGGGGGTTGGCTTTTAAAATTACCCTCCCTCACCTTAAAGCTATGCCCTCTATGCTTTGATGTTTCCACCCAAATGTTTCTGACTGTCTACCCTATCTACGCCTCTCATAATTTTATATAAGGAGTGGCGGACCGCTGACTGTAGAGGGAGCCGCTGAGCCGGCCGCTGCTCGTCCACTAAGGGCCAGAGAGGAGGCCGGAGAGAGCCGGCGATGGTGGGCGTGAGAGCAAGGGTGTGAGAGTAAACCGGGGTCTTACCTTCCGCACCCTCAAGGTCGGCTGCGGGAGGCGTCCCTCCCCCAGGGGCACGAAGACTGAAGGAGGCCGGGCGAGCAGAGGGACGAGGGGTCGCTGGATGATCTGGACGGAGGCCACAGAGGGAGGCACTGCAGCAGCCTGGGGCTTGCCTGGATCGGGCCCCACTCCAGGAGACCAAGAGCATGGGCCGGATTGGACTTTGAAAATGGTACCGAACCCGGGTGACTCTTGTATGCGGTCTCAGTGGACTATTCACGGCAATCGGGGATTGTGCTTAGTATGGCAATACTTCACTGAACTGTAGTAATTTCACTGTACGTATGTACATGTAACAATAAAGAACCATTGACCATTCTTCTATCGGGTCTCTCCTCAGCTTCCAATGCTCCAGAGAAAACACACCAAGTTTGTCTATTTTCAAGAACCTGATAGTACATTGGCCACCAGACAGGTCAAAGGGCGCCTCACGATGCCATCATCATCAGTTGCCAACTCTTGTGCACCAGTCATAGAATCTGTCACAGCCATTCAGTTTAGAGATACAGCTCGCAAATAGGCCCTTCGGCCCACCGAGTCCATGCCGACCAGCGATCCCCGTACACCAACACTATCCTACCACTCTAGGGACAATGTTACTGAAACCAATTAACCTACAAACCTGCACATCTTTGGAGTGTGGGAGGAAACCGAGTACCCGGAAAAAACCCACATGGTAACAGAGAGAACGTACAAACTCCATACAGACAGCACCCGTGGTCAGGGTCGAACCCGGATCTTTGGCGCTGAACCTCTACTGTGCTGGCCTGTATAGACATCATGTCTCCAAGAGTTGCCCAATTCTTAACTGGCCCAATGAGTTGTTGGTGGCATACCAATTGGGCAAGAGTTAGTCAAAGATAGCACGGGCAAGTTGGGCCAAAGGGCCTGTTTCCATACTGTATGACTCTAGATCACATGATTGCATAGATGCTAGGTTCAGAAATTCAGCATCTCCTTTCCAATTACATTGGGATATAATGTTATAGACGTTTTAGCTCTTTACATCTAACTCTGAAAGGCAGGTTTTTTTTTTTTTTTAAACCTTTCTTTTGCCCCTGACAGAACAAGCATCTTGATTTTCACACAATAGAACAAACTGTGACATCAGGGACTCTTAATCTTCCTACGGAGAGAGATTTACGCACAGAGATTATGAGCACAATTCACATAGTGTGCTCGACTGCTAAATGTAATTCTTGGCACAATACGTGTTGTGTCATTTTACTGAGGAAAAAAAAAATCCATTCTCTTTAATAATTCTTCTGCACAACACAAAAACCTGTCTCCCTGGGAAGATTGAGGACAATACTGTTACAACTTGGATGAGATATTATGGGGAAGGTTTGAAAATCATGGCTGGTTGGTTTGGTGTTTGGGAATGGCTTGCAGTATCTTCCAAAGTGCAAATCCCAACCTACACTGGGACCCAGTACACTAATGTTCTCTCTTCACTTCACAGATAATGCCTGACTTGCTGAGCTTTTCCAGCAGTATCTCTTTTTACTTCAGATTTTCAGCATTTGCAGTTCTTTTTTTTTTCATCTTCAGAACCTGCTCGCTCCTCCAACATAGGATGAATTTTAGTTTCCTTTCCGTGTTCCTCTAGGTGCCCAGCTCCCAGTTTCTGCACACACAGGGTTTCACACATCTGAAGAAGGGTCCTGACACAAAACATCATCCTTTCATTTCTCCACCCCACCCACCCACCAACCCCCTCCCCCCACAGAAAAGTCAGGACCCCTCAGACTGAAAAGTTACCTGTTCATTTCCCATCACCCCCCTTCGGACTGAAACGTTATCTGTTCATTTCCCTCTACAGATGCTGCCTGACCCGCGCAGTTCCTCCATCACTTCTGTTCTTTTGCTGAGGATTCCAGCATCTGCAGCCCCTTGTGTCATTATTTCCCAAGGGAGTGTTTTTGGGAAAGCAGTCAAGAGACAGTGGTTTTCCATTCCCTTGAACCATTGTTTTTTGTGATATCATTTAATCGATTCTTACATCTTTATTTGTTGTGTTATTGCATTTACAGGCCTGCTGCAAGTTTAAAATGCCCCTGTCCCACTTAGGAAACCTGAACGGAAACCTCTGGAGACTTTGCGCCCCACCCAAGGTTTCCGTGCAGTTCCCAGAGGTTTTTGTCAGTCTCCCTACCTGCTTCCACTACCTGCAACCTCCGGCAACCACCTGCAACCTCCGGGAACCGCACGGAAACCTTGGGTGGGGCGCAAAGTCTCCAGAGGTTTCCGTTCAGGTTTCCCAAGTGGGACAGGGGCATAAAAGTTGTTCATAGTTCTGTTGCCAGTACATATGACAATCACACTCTCTTGATTCATGTTATGGGAGGTGGTCTTGGAGGGGAGGATGCTCCTCAAACTGTGGAGCATCCTGGACAATCCAGCTGAACCCCTCCATAACACACTGGTCAACCCGAGGCGTATCTTCAGCAACAGGATGGTTCCACCTAGATTCAGGACAGAACGCCACAGGAAATCCTTCTTCCCTGTGGCTATCAAACTGTACAACTCCTCCCCCTTCTATCGTGGGGTAGACTGAGACCGACTCGCCTCTCCCCCCTCCCCAATCCTTTCCACTCGTCACTTTAATTTCATGTTTCATGTATTTTGTATTTTTAGGACTGTTGGCAGATCAATTTCCCCTCCTGGGATAAATAACGTTCTATCGTATTGTATCGTATCATTTACTGGGATCAATCAGTTTACTGGGAGTGGATAGGTTTACAATTTACGAGTTCACTGGAGGACAGACACAAAATGCTGGAGTAACTCAGTGGGACAGGCAGCATTTGTGGAGAGAAGGAGGAATGGATGACGTTTCGGGTCGAGACCCTTCTTCAGACTGATGCCAGGGGAGTGGGCGGTACTAGATAGAATGTAGTCGGATACATTAAGACCAGTGGGAGAACTGTGATGGGGAGGGGATGGAGAGAGAGGAAACGCATGGGCTATTTGAAGTTAGAGAAGTCAAAGTTCACACCGCTGGGGTGTATTCTACGCAAGTGACGGAGTCGAGGGTGGGGGGGGGGAGGTAAAGGGGCAGGTGTTGCATCTCTTGTGGTAGAAGGGGAAAGTACCTGGGGAGGGGGTGGTTTGGGTGGGAAGGGACGAGTTGACTAGGGAGTTGCAGAGGGAACGGTCTCTGCGGAAAGCAGAAAGGGGTGAAGATGGGAAGATGTGGCTAGTAGTGGGATCCTGTTGGAGGTGGCAAAAATGTTGGAGGATTATAAGCTGTATGCGACGGCTGATGGGGTGGAAGGTGAGGACAAGGGGGACTCTCTTCTTATTATGAATGGGGGAGGGGGAGCAAGAGCAGAGCTGTGGAATATCGAGGAGGCCCTAGTGAGAGCCTCATCTATAGTGGACGAAGGGGACATCTAAAGAATGAGGACATCTCCAATGACCTGGGATGGAAAACCTCATCCCTGGGCGCAGATGTGGCATAGACAGAGGGATTGGGAGTGGGGATAGAATCTTTACAGGATGGGAAGAAGTGTAGTCTCGATTCACTTCAGGCCATCTCTGCTCCAATTTTGGCTTTTTAAGGACCATTGAATTGAATCACTCCACTTTGCAGCCCAAGTTCATAAGTCATAGGAGCAGAATTAGGCCATTCGACCCATCGAGTCTCCTCTGCCATTCAATCATGGCTGATCTATCTATCCCACTAGGTGCTGATGAACACTGGCTGAACTGGAGATGTCTCACCCGGGCAGTCAAGGGTGACAATGCACAGATGGGGCTACATCGAGGGCACAACAACCTGTGACTGTGGCACACAGACCCAGACAATGCAACACCTACTGCAATGCCCATTGCTGGATAATCCATGTACTACTGCAGACCTTGCACTCAACACTCCAATAGCACAACGATGCGTACAGCAGCGGCGAGCCACTATATAGCATCACATAGGTGTCCTTGAGACTCTTGAAAGGCGCCCATAAATAAAATATATTATTATTATTATCATCACATGAAAGAAGAAGAACCCCATTCTCCTGCCTTCACCCCGTAACCCTGAAACAAGGACTGCAAATGCTAGTTAATGCACAGAAGGACACAAAGTGCTGGAGTAACACAGCAGGTCAGGCAGCATCTCTGGAGAACATGGATAGCTGGTGTCGAGTTGTCCCTTCTTCCAGACCCTTTTCTTTCTTTATCTAGTTCAGTCTGAAGAAGGGTCTTGACCCAAAACGTCACCTATTCCTATTTTCCGGAGGGGCTACCTGACCCGCTGAGTTGCTCCAGCTTTTGTGTCTACCTTTGTTTCTTTCTGTTGAGTTACCCCAGCAGTTTGTGTTCTTTTCCATCCTGCGTTCCATGTTCTATGACGAGGAAGACGTCATCTTTATTCCACAAGGGTTCAGGTTGAGTATATCTTCCAGAGATATGTTACATGCTGTCGATTATCATGGCTGGTAATTCTTCAGAAGGATCAGTCTGACAGCTGGGATAAAACATGCTTTCCTGACCTGCAGCTGACTTTGTGCATTCCTGTTCTATTGAAGAGTGAACCCAGACGCATCCATCAGCTATTCCTTTCTAGTTGCGAATCTCATCAGTTATATCATATTGGGTTACAAGATCTCTCCGCGTTGCTGCTTTTCATCCGATAACACAGAACAATGATGCGCATGAGGTGACATCAAGAGGGTTTGTCAAAGATTTGAATGGACCTGCTCCCCCGATGATGGTTTCCGCAGAAGGTTGTTGAGAGGGCAGAGGTATTAGAATACTCACCTGGAGCAAGTTACCATTAAACCCAGGGATTTCCAACTACCACTGATTCTCAACGTTCCAGATATGCAGGCTACACCGAATTGTGGATGCAGCCCAGGCCATCGCACAAACCAACCATCCTTCCATTGACTCCATTTATACCTCGCGCTGCCTCGGCAAGGCCATCAGCAGAATCAAGGACGAGTCGCACCCTGCCGCTCTCTCTTCTCACCTCTCCCATCAGGCAAAAAGCACACCTCCAGATTCAGGGGCAGTTTCTTCCCAGCTGTCATCAGGCAACTGAAGCATCCTACTGCAACCAGAGAGCAGCCCTGAACTACCATCTACCTCATTCGGGACCACTGGTCTATCTTTAATTGAACCTTACTGGCTTTACCTTGCACTAAACGTTATTCCCTTATCACATTATTCACACTGTGAGCGGCTCGATTGTAATCATGTATTGTCTTTCCGCTGACGGGTTAGCATGCAACAAAAACTTTTCACTGTACCTCGGTACACGTGACAACAAACTTAACAGTGGCATGAATTTATATAGCACCTTGACCTTAACAAGATCCTTCTGAACGTCATGGTGGCTTAGGCCAACAAAGGTTGAGACTTGAGCCAATGAGGGAGATGTTAGGAGGGAGGACAGAGAGTTCAGTTTTAAAGAGTCTTCTAAAGAAAAAAAGAAAATGAGTGGGAGATGGAATTCCAGATCCTGGTACCTTGGCAGCTAAAGGCCTGGATAGAGTGGATGTGGAGAGGATGTTTCCAATAGTGTGGGAGTTGAGGAGTCTAGCACAGTCTCCAAATAAAAGGAGGTACCTTTAGAAAGTAGATGAGCAGGAATTTCTTTAGTCGGAGGGCGGTGAATCTGCAGAAATCATTGCCACTGACGGCTGTGGAAGACAAGTCAATGGGTTTTTGTAAAGCAGCGATTGACAGATTCTTGAATGTCACTGGAGCGTTAAACGATTCTAAACCACTGTCGAGTGAGTGTGAATAGCTACTTGCAAGATAGTGCTGAAAGTGTCGATGAGAAGTTAACATTGTAAACGTCAACTCATGGTGAAGAGGAAATTCTGTACACTCATATTAGTTCATGTTGTCTTTATTTGACTCTCTTGCTCGATTTGAATTGGTAATAACCACCCGAGGGCTATTACTGATTCTGCTTTCCACTGAGTTCCGACAAGTGTAAGACATCACACAGAGGAAGCACAGTATGTGGCAGAGTGAAGCACAAGGTGCTGGTGGAGTTCAACTGGTGAAGTCAAGTGAGTTTATTGTCATGTGTCCCAGATAGGACAATGAAATTCTTGCTTGCTGCAGCACAACAGAATATTGTAAGCAGAAATACAGAACAGTTCAGTTCAATTCAATATACACATAAATAAACAGAGAAAGTGCAATAGGCTGTTACAGTTCAGAGTCTGTTTGTTGGCGAGGTTAATAGCCTGATGGCTGTGGGGAAGAAGCTGTTCCTGAACCTGGATGTACCAGTTTTCTGGCTCCTGTACCTTCTACCCGATGGTAGCGGAGAGATGAGTGCGTGGCCAGAATGGTGTGGGCCCTTGATGATGTTGGCAGCCATTGAGG
This sequence comes from Amblyraja radiata, assembly GCF_010909765.2. Lineage (NCBI taxonomy): Eukaryota > Metazoa > Chordata > Chondrichthyes > Rajiformes > Rajidae > Amblyraja > Amblyraja radiata. Next base: position 20,095,882 of record NC_045987.1, on the reverse strand, counting down.
CAGTGATTGCGATAGATCCCGTCGATGGTGGGGAGGTCAGAGCCGATGATGGACTGGATAGTGGTCACAACTTTCTGCAGTCTTTTCTGCTCCTGGACGCTCGAGTTGCCAAACCACGCCACGATGCAACCAGTCAATATGCTCTCTACTGTGCACATGTAGAAGTTCGAGAGAGTCCTCTTTGGCATACCGACTCTCCGTAATCTTCTCAGGAAGTAGAGGCGCTGATGTGTTTTCTTTATAATTGCATCAGTGTGCTGGGACCAGGAAAGATCTTCAGAAATGTGAACGCCCAGGAATTTGAAGTTCTTGACCCTTTCTACCATCGTCCCGTTGATATAGATGGGATGGTGGGTCCCTATCCTTCCCCTTCCAAAGTCCACAATCAGTTCCTTGGGGTTGTTAGTATTGAGAGCCAGGTTATTGTGCTGGTACCATTTGGTCAATCGGTCAATCTCACTTCTATACTCTGACTCATCACCATCAGTGATTCGTCCCACAACAATGGTGTCGTCGGCGAACTTGATGATGGAGTTCGCTCTATGTTCGGCTACGCAGTCATGAGTATAGAGTGAGTACAGCAGGGGGCTGAGCACGCAGCCTTGAGGTGCTCCCATGCTGATTGTTATCGAGGACGAGACATTTCCACCAATACGGACAGACTATGGTCTGTGGATGAGGAAGTCGAGGATCCAATTGCAGAGGGATCTGCAGAGACCCAGATCTGAGAGTTTGGTAACCAGCTTAGAGGGGATGATTGTATTAAACACCGAGCTGTAGTCAATGAATAACAGCATGACATACGAGTTTTTGTTGTCCAAGTGGTCCAGAGCAGAGTGGAGAGCCAGTGAGATCGCATGCACCATTGATCTGTTGCGGCGGTAAGCGACCTGCAGTGGGTCGAGGTTCTTGTAGAGGTAGGAGTTGATATGCGCCATAATCAACCGCTCAAAGCACTTCATCACCACAGACGGTAGTGCCACTGGTCGATAGTCATTGAGGCACGTCACCTTGCTCTTCTTTGGCACCGGTATTATTGATGCCCTTTTAAAGCAGGTAGGAACCTCAGAACTCAGAAGTGAGAGGTTGAAAATGTCCGTAAAAACTCCAGCCAGTTGGTCCACACAGGTTTTTAGAACACGAACGGGTATACCATCAGGTCCAGGCGCTTTCCGAGGGTTCACTCCCTTGGCTGCATCTGTGGAGGGAAATGGACAGGTGACGTTTCAATCTGAAGGGTCCTGACCCCAAATCGTCATCTGTCCATTTCCCTCCACAGATGCTACCTGACCTGCTAAGTTCTTCCAGCACTTTGTGGTTTGCTCAAGATTGCAGCATCTGCTGTCTCAGTATAGCAGAGTGAATATTGCTTTGCTATTAGTCTTCATTTGTTTGAAAATGAGAAAACTGAACATTTTTAAGAAGAAACACATGAATAGTTATATCTTAGGAGAAAGAATGAAGATCAGCTGTTTAAACTTGATAACATAATTCTAAACATAATTCTATAAGCAGGCTAATCTAGGGGTGTCTTTAAGTCGTTGAAGGTGGCAGGACAGGTTAAGAAAGCCCGTAGCAACCTGGCTACTAGTAAATGGAGTGGTACTATTTAAGGCACGGAAGCCATTAAGCTAGAAAGAGTGCAGAGAAGATTTGGGAGGATGATGCCAGCACTTGAGGACCTGAGCTATAGGGAGAGGTTGCACAGGCTAGGACTATTCTTTACGGTGATCTCTTAGAAGTGTATAAAATTATGAGGGGAATAGTTAGGGTGAATGCACACAGAGCCTTCTTCCAAGAGTAGGAGAACCAAGAACCAGAGGACATACAGTAAGTTTTAGGTGAGAGGGGCAAGATTTAATAGGAATCTGAGGGGAAACCTTTTCACAAAGAGGGTGATGGATATAATAGGTTCGAGCTACCAGTGGTCGTTGAGGCAGGTATTATAACAGCATTTAAAAGACACATGGACAGGTACGCAGATAGGAAAAGTTCAGAAGAATATCGGCCAAACACGAACATATGAGATTAGTTTAGATGGGACATCTTGGTCAACATGGACAAGTTGGGCCGAATGGCCTCTGTCCACGCTGTGTGGCTCTATGAATCAACGCAATGCTTAGCCTTATGATACGCTGATTCACCCTAACCAGAGCTTTGCGTCCACCTTCCAGGGACCAGACTTGAAACTAAACATGAGGGCTTCAGAGGAATGCCGACGAGATTAACCAAAAGTTATGCTGGGGATTTAAATACTTGAAAGGAATAAATATCAGGGCTTTGGGGAGAGGGATGGCTGTGAAATGGGCCCAGCTGGATTCTCTTGAATAGAGCAGACATAGACTTGACAGGGAAACAACCACCCCAGTGCTGGAACTTCTCTGGAGTTCAGTGGGACCAAAGTCTGCATCACACTCTAACATTGCCAACATCATTGTTTTATTCATTTGCTTCAATGGAACTTTAGTGTTACAAGGTACAGGAATTGTTACAAGGTTAAGGTACAGTGAAATTCCCATTTGCACACAGTCCAGTAAAAATAGAGTCGAGTGCAGGGAATCTGGAACATTGGATTTACTTTAGTTTAGTTTAAGGGTACAGAGTGGAAACAGGCCCTACAGCCCACCGAGTCCGCGCCGACCAGCAATCCCCGCACATTAACACTATCCAACAGACACTAGGGACAATTTACAATATTACGAAAACCAGTTAGCCTAGAAACCCGTACGTCTTTGGACTGTGGGAGGAAACGGGAGCACCCGGGCAAAACCCATGTGGTCATGGGGAAAACGTACAAACTCCGTACAGACAGCACCAACGGTCAGATCAAACCCAGGCGTCTGGCGCTGTAAGGCAGCAACTCTACCACTGCGCCACCCCTATTGATTTGGGTAAATACAGCTCTGCAGTCAGTTTAAAAGTAAATTTGACTGAATCAAGGTTAAACGGAAACTCCACCGAGAAATCTGGAATTCTGCTTTTACAACCTTGGGCTGTTCTGGCATTAGTTTATTAATAGTCACATGTACTGGGATACAGTGAAAAGCTTTTGTTTCGTTACGAGATACAGCATGGAAACAGGTCTATGGCCCACTGGGTCCACGCTGACCGTCCATCACCCACTCACACTTGTTCTACATTTCGCATCCACTCCCGACATGCTAGGGGCAATTACAGAGGCCAATTAGCCTGCAAACCCACACACCCTTGGTTTGTGGGAGGCAACTGGAGCACCCAGAGGAAACCCAGGGAGATCACAGGGAGAAGGTACAGATTCCACACAGACAGCACCCGGAGGTCAGGATCGGACCCAGGTCGCTGGTGCTGTAGTGGTGGCAGCTCTACCACTGTCTGCATGCTATTCAGTCAAATCAAATCATACACGACTATAAACAAGCCTGACACAAGTATAACAGGTAGTGCAAAGAGAAAAATAACAGCGTGTGGAATTACAGCATTATCACCTACACTTACAGAGGACACGTCGAATGTCCACAATGAGGTAGGGTGGAACTGGAATGCAAATTGGAACTACACCCTGGTTTATGGGAAGGCTGATGTGTGGCCTGATAACAGCGGGGAAGAAGCTGTTCCTGGATGTGGTGGTACGTGCTTTCAAGCTTTCGTATCTTCTGCCCGACAGGAGAGAGAAGAGGGAATGACTTGGGGTCTGAGTGGTCCCTGATGATGTCGGCTGCTTTCCTCAGGCAGCGTGATGTGTAGATGGTGTCAATGGTGAGGAGCATGGTCCGTGTGATGGACTGCGCTACATCAACAACTCTCTGCAATTTCTTGCGCTCTTGGGCAGAGCTGTTCCTGAACCAAGCTGTGATGCAGACCGATGGTGTGCTTCCGATGGTATCATACCATACACGAGTACAATGGGTCGGGCAAAAGAGAAAATAAACAGAGAGCGCAGTACCTCATTACAGCTGCAGAAAAAGAGATTTTAAAAAAGTGCAAGGGGTGCAATGAGGTAGGTTGGAAGACTGGGAATATGGTTGATTGTGAAGGCAAAATGGCACCAGTGGAAGGATGTACAGGCTTGGCTCAGTCCATGGTGAAAGCTTCATTTAATGAGTGGGGAATTAATATATGCTGTGGAGCAAGCAGATTTTCCAAGCCACACATTGAAACATAACAGACATCCAGCCAAACCTAGCAGCACCATAAAGACCAACAATCACCTGGAGTCACTATAATGAACCACTGTTATCCTGACAGTAGTTGGAAATCTTGCGCATTCATCGCCAAAAAATTCTTCTGTTTCCTATAGCAACCGTGTATAGAAAAGAATGAGTGACGGGCTCTGGGGTGAATCAATTGGAAAACCCCATTGAATACCCAGCTAATGAAACCACTCAGAAAATCCAAAGCACTCTTCAAACAGCAACCCCCTCCCCACCCCCCACCACTGTAGCAAAGTATTACTTCTGCAGAAAAAAATGTTCAGTAGCTATAGGGACCATTTGTATTCAGGATCTCTGAGGTAGCCAAGATGCAACATTGTCTGCAACATTAGGGGTGCCACAACGGTCGAGTTGCAGCCTTACAGCGCCAGAGACCCAGGTTCGATCTTAACCACGGGTGCTTTCTGTACAGAGTTTGTACATTCTCCCTGCACCCCGCATAGATTTTCTCCGGGGTGCTCCGGTTTCCTCCCACACTCCGAAAACATACAGGTTTGTAGGTTAATTGACTTCGGTAAAATTGTGAATAATTGTCCCTATGCGTGGAGGACAGTGCTAGTGTAGTATTGCTGGTCGGCACGGACTCGGTGGGCCGAAGGGCCTGTTTCCACGCCGCATCTCTGTACCTTTTCTCAGAATAACAACTCTGCCACAAATTCAACCTGCTACAAGTTATAGAACCACAGAGTCATACAGCACGGAAACAGGCCCTTCGGCCCAACTTGCCCATGCTGACCAAGATGCCCCATCAACACTAGTCCCACCTGCCCGCGTTAGGTCTATGTCCCTCTACACCTTCTTCTGCAATGACTTCTTCTGTGGTTGCTGTTTCAGTACTCAAAATCATTTTTCAGTTCCAACAAGGTTGAAGAAACTTTGTTGCTTGGCTTATTATTCCTATATTTAATTCCTGTAACCGGCCAGTTTATTGTGACTTGGGAAGGTTTTACTGGCGTTTTGAGCTGCGTGGAACTACTTGAAGCACCAACTGCTGGAGCTGACAAAAGGCGCAAGCGGGGATTACACAGACAACAAACTGTTCAACATTGCCACTGATCTGCCACTACCATCTGGCGATTCATCCTCCCTCATCACCAAGCCTTCTGAACAGGCTTGCTATATGTTAACAAACATCTCCCGTAGTTTCAGATACTTTTTCACTCTTCTTAAAAACCCATGTAGAGACTTCCTTCATCGCCCAGTTCAGTTTAGTTTAGAGTTACAGGCTCTTCAGTCCACCGAGTCCACGCCGCCCAACAATCCTACACACTAGGGACAATTTTTACAGAAGCCAATTAACCTTCAAAACCTGCACATCTTTGGAATGTGGGAGGGAACCGGAGCACCCGGAGGAAACCCACTCGGTCACAGGGAGACACCCAATCGGTCACAGAGTGCAAACTCTGTACAAACAGCACCCATAGTCAGGATCGAACCCGGGTCATTGCCGCTGTAAGGCAGCAACTCTACCGCTGCGCTGCGTGTGTTCCGTGTTGTGTGATCTGACCTTTTTTTTTGCCGAAGATGCCACCCATCTTCGCACTGAGATTAATCTAGTAATCAATTAAAGCATTAGAAAGGCCAACAGGACCAGATCCAGAATTGCAAGAAGATTAGTTTCAATGGTCAGGGCGATCATTAGTTACCGACAGAGAGTTAACTGAAACTTCACCGAGACAGTCACCAAAACTGGAGCAATTTACACTAATGCCACCCTCTCTCTTTGACCCGATAACCCGACGCAAAGCAGCAACAGATAAGGGTTTGCCTTATTTTTCAGTGGAAGGTTTTAAAAAAGCAGACACTAGTATGGAGAGTTTCATCCTGGAACTGGGCTCATTCGCGTGGCCACCCTCGACTACTCCAGCTGTTTTACTGGGTTCAAATATTACCTCTCCTCAGTGACCCCGCCGATTAGCTTGCAGTTTACCACCAAGTAGAAACACATATTTTGTTCCATTCAAGGGTCAGAAGTGAAAGGCACACCAGTGCTAGAGCCACCTTCATCAATCATGCTCAATGTTGAAGGAGAGGACTGGGCTGGATATCCCTCGTTTTATTACCCTACTCATGTGAAACAAAAAAAACCGTCTCCCATCCCCTCCTCTCCTGCAGTAAATTCTACTCCTCTAATCGCCCAGCAACAGTAACTGCTATCACTATGGTTACTGAAAGAAATTTCATTGTGCTGCTTTGCTTTCAGAAGTTAAGCCGTCCACATTCATTTCAAACTCCGTGCAAACTGAAGGTAGGCAGAACAGTCATTTGGCTTGTGAGCGAATCAATTAGGCACAAGCAAAACAAAATTCATTTTATCAGTTATCAGACCAAGTTTAAGCATTTGCCTCTTCTGTACAAGCCAGTAAAGTATTCAGCTCACATAAAACCCTAACCATACTCCAACGATTCAGCTTAGGGCACGAGAAATAAAGTCCATGCCAAGTCTTTCTCAATTCCAGTCGCAAAACTGAACTTCAGCTCCGTGGTACTAGTTAAGAAAGTTTAGCGCAGAAAAAGCTGAGGGTTGACCTACCGCAAAAGGAGAGACACATCACAATCAGTGCAGCAGGGTGAGACAAGGCTCTCTGTCCTTCCATGGTTATTGGGGCAAGCAGTCTAGAGACGCTGGAGCAAGCAGTGTGCAGCAGCAGCAGCACCCTCTCTCAGCTGCCTCTCCAGCATGTCCTTCAAAGCTCGCTCACAAACTGATGGGAAGAACATCACCAGTGCTCCATGCTCAGTCACAACAGTGAACACCAATGATACTCTCGCCCCCGTCCACTCGCTCCAGCTTCACTCAACCCCGTTAGAGCACTTTGTAATACACGGTCCGGAATTCTCAGCTGGACTGGGTCAATGATGTCCTGCAGCTGAACTTATGAGTGTCCTCGTGACTTTTAGGAATGAGACATTCCCATCATTTCCAACACTCTCCTTGTCCACAAACAACTACAGGTTACATGCGTTTTAACAGGGTGACCAATTTTCATTGTGAAAAGGGTTTGGAAATCTAACAATCTAACTTTTGATGATTCATTTACTATAGAAAGATGTTGACATCATTTCTAAACTGCAGGCTTTAAAGCGTATTTATAATTTCTGAAAGCTTGTGACTGTGATAATTAATCTTTTAATACGATGGTTATTGAAATTACTGATCACTTAATATGGTATAAGGACAAAGCAAGTTACTCAAAGCTTAATCCCATCCCCACCTCAAGCTATACATAGTCTGTTATCAATGAAATGTATAGATTTTGTATCACGCTGCCTTATTTTGATGGATTTTGTTTAGTTAATGCTCAACGTTTATTTGTAAAGTCAGCATACTTTTTGTTTGCACAATATCGATGGGAAAGACGCAATGTTCCATCCACGTTTACTGTCACTAGGATGTTGCCACTGGGATCAGGGCAGGTTAAAAGGGTTGAGGCAACTTGTCTGAGCTCGACTTGACCTTGGAATTATTCTGGACCGGGATGGAGGGAATATTTTGGTTACCAGAGGCTATGATGTTTGAGGTTCCTGCCAAGAGTGGTACATAGTGGTAGGGGGGAGGATGTCCTGGTTGGGTTGCTCCTGGGCCTGGCCAAGCTGGCCATTCGCAAGTCACGACGCCTGGCGGAAGAGGGCTCTGCCCGAGCCGGCGGCTCTGCCCCTTTTCCTGGGTTACGTCCGCGCCGGGGTGATACCAGAGAAGGACTACCCTGGGGAATTTCCGGGACCGCTGGGCACCGTGGGGGGTTGAATGCATCCTTGACAAAGATTTTAACATAGTCGTATAGTAGTTTATTTAGTATGTAGACAAAAGTGCTGGAGAAACTCAGCGGGTACAGCAGCATCTATGGAGCGAAGGAAATAGGCGACGTTTTGGGCTGAAACCCTTCTTCAGTCGGTTTCGGCCCGAAACATTGCCTATTTCCTTCGCTCCATAGATGCTGCTGCACCCGTTGAGTTTCTCCAGCACTTTTGTCTACCTTCGATTTTCCAGCATCTGCATTTCCTTCTTAAACAGTTTATGTAGCATATTTGTTTGTCTTGCATTCTGATGGTGGGTTCCATTTTGTCTTATTGTATTGTAAATATTATTTTAAATAATTTAATACATTTTTTGTTAAAATTTATTTTAAAAGAGTGGTACATAGTTGGGTTCCTGCATTAGAAAGTTTGTGTTTGATAGATTTTTGAACCATTTTCCAATGAAAATATATTATTGGCAACAGCCTGGAATAATTTCCTGGCCACCACACAAAGGATGGTTGAATAGAACGAGCTGCCGGAGGAGGTAGTTGAGGCAGGTACTATCGCAACGTTTAAGAAACATTTCGACAGGTACATGGATATGACAGGTTGAGAGGGATATGGGCCACACACAGGCAGGTGGGACTAGTGCAGATGGGACATGTTGGTTGGTATGGACAAGTTGGGCCGAAGGGCTTGTTTCCATGTTGTATGACTCTATGTCTGTGACTCTCTCTATGACTATCGATATGCTACTAAATGTTGGTGACATCAACGGTCAGTATATGAAAAGGTTAAGAACAGAGAACTTTAGGCTTTAGAGAGATACAGCAGGCCTTTGGGTCCACGCCGACCAGTGATCACCTCATACACCACCACTATCCTACACACTGGATAAACAATTTACAATGTTTACCAAAGCCAATTAACCTACAAGCGTATAAGTCTTTGGAGTGTGGAAGGAAACCGGATCACCCGGAGGAAACCCACACAGTCACATGGAGAACGTGCAGACTCCATACAGATAGTGAGATCCAGGTGCAATGAAAATCTTGCTTGCAGCAGCATCCTGAACTCAGTCAACACACAAAAACAAAAAATATACACATATTCTACAAGACTGTGAAAAGATGCCTGTGTCCAAAAGATGAGAGGAGAGAGATTTTAAGATGATGCTTAAGGTGAGAGGAGACGGATTGAAGAGGGACTTTGGGATCAAATCTTTTCACCCCATATCTGGCTGCTCCCTATCTGGAATAGCTGCCACAGAAAGCTATAGAAGCAGATAATATTGTGAATTTGAAAGTACATTTAGACAGTTATATGCTGAAGGAAGGGTTTAGAGGGCTAGGGGACAAATGCAGGCAAATGAGACTAGCCAAGAATGCCAACTTGGTCGGCATAGACAAGGAAGGCCAAAGGGTCTGCTTCTGTGCTGTATGGCCCAACAATACAAAAATAAACAAGACATTAGTGCAAAAATACACATAATCACCCATTCAGCGCAGAGTTGCACAAGGCAAGTGTAGGCTTGCATTCCCTGTAAGTAAGTAAGTAAGTTTATTGGCCAAGTATTCACATACAAGGAATTTACCTTGGTGCTCCTCCCACAAGTAACAACATGACATACAGTGACAGTGACGAATGACTCTGAAAACACTAAACATTAATAATAATAAGACATTTATGATAAAACACCATTGATCAAGCATGTGTTGTACTTCCGGTGGCGCTGGCGTCAGCTGCCTCCACCTACAGCCCGGTATCTTTTTGTTTTTTTGTTTATTTAGTTATGTAAAAGTGTGTTTTTTTTGTGTTTTTTTGTGTTTTGATGTGGGGGAAGAGGGTACGGTGCGGGGGATACCGACCTTCAGCCGCTTCCTGGTGAAGACGCAACTTTTATTCGAGTCGCGTCCTCGCCCCCCCTCCCCCCCACCACCAGCGGCCTACCTACTGGATTGGCGTGGACTTTCCTGCGACCAGAGCTCCAGCAGCGGCGGGACAGCGCTTTAACATCGCGAGGCTGGCGATGCCTTACCGGGGATCGCCGTCTGGAGCCCGGAGTGCTGGACCTGCTGCACCGACATCCTGGAGCTGAGGTTTGCGGAGCTCCCAACGCGGGCGGCGCTGATGGATAGCACGGGGTCCTGCGACTCTGCCCGGCTCGGCCTGCGGACTCGGGAGCTGCGGACTCCGGCTGCGGGAGGCGGCTGTTCAGGAGGTCCGGGCCGCTGAGGAGGAGGATGTTCACCGTCGGGGTTCGGCGTCGGCGTTCCACCAGCCCGGCGTGAGGGCCTGAACATCGGGCCACCCGGGGCGGAGACTGCGGGTGCTAGGAAGGCCTCGACCACGAGTGAAAATCTGGGAAGAACGGAGTGGAGGCTGGCTGGACTATGGTGCCTTCCTCACCTTGGTGCCACTGTGTTATGTTGTGTCGTGGACTTTCAGTGTTGTGCTTTTTTTTAAATTCTATTTTATTTTTAATATGTTTTATTATTTATTATTATTTATTTATTTTTATTTTTATGATACTGCCTGTAAGGGAAATTCATTTCGTTGTCTCTAACTGAGACAATGACAATAAATTTGAATACAATACAATACAATACAATACAATACAATGTGAACCAACAAAATACCAGATCAAAGGGAAGCTACAGATTTTTGGCTATTGAGTAGAGCAACTACTCGTGGATAAAAACTGTTTTTATGTCTGGCTGTGGCAGCTTTGACAATCCGGAGTCGCCTTCCAGAGGGAAATGATTCAAAGAGTTTGTGGCCAGGGCGAGAGGGGTCAGAGATGATCTTGCCCGCTCGCTTCCTGGCCCTTGCAGTGTACAGTTCGTCAACGGAGGGAAGGTTGCAGCCAATAACCTTCTCTGCTGATCGGATGATTCGCTGCAGCCTCCAGGTGTCGTGCTTGGTGGCTGAGCCAAACCAGACCATGATGGCGAGGATGTGAAGGGTACATTAAGTATACTACGCTGAGACAGATACAAGAGTACTAGATTCATAGTCATACAGCATGTAAACAGGTCCCTCAGCCCAACTTGCCCATGCCGACCAACAGGTCCCATCTCCACAAGCCTACCTACCTGTGTTTGGCCCATATCCCTCTAAATCTATCCTATCCATGGGCATGTCCAAATGTTTCTTAAATGTTCTGATTGTAACTGCTTCAACTACCTCCTCTGGCAGCTCATTCTATACACCCACCCACCCTTTGTGTAAAAAAGTTGTCCCTCATGTCCCTATTAAATCTTTCCCTTCTAACCTTAAACCTATGTCCTCTGGTTCTTGATTCCCCTACTCTGGGCACAAGATTCTGTGCATGTACTCTATTTATTCCTCTCATTATGTTATACGCCTTTATAAGATCACTCCTCATCATCCTGTGCTCCAAGGAAAGCTAGCCAGCTCAACCTCTCCTGATAGCTCAGGCTCCAGGCAACTTCTTCATAAGTCTTCTCTGCGAATCCTCATGGAAAAGCCACTGCTTTCACCATATTACAAACGTTCCTCAAACGGCAATAGTATGCTGTCCCCTGGGCTCACAAGATACGTGATATTTATGTTTTCTGCTATTTTTAAAAGTTTTCTAATTCATTAAACTGTTAAGCAACTATGTCAAATTAAAGGGCCTGTCCCACGTGGGCGACCTAATCCGCGAGTTCTGGCAAGTTTGCCCTCGACTCATACTCGCAGCATGGTCGTAGGAGGTCTTCGTAACTCTCCTTCATGCTCGAGAGTGGTCTCCACGTACTCAAGGCCACAGCTAGGTTTCGACGTTTTTTCCAAGATGTTAAAAAAGGTCGCCATGGAAAAATTGATACTTTTTTTTACTCCTAGGTTTAGTCGTAGTAGGTTGAAGTAGGTCGGCCATGTCAGTTGTAGGTATTCGAGGGTAGTCGAAGGTGGTCGTAGATAGTCTTCATCATAGTCGAAGGGAGGTCGAAGGAGATCGAAGGAGGTCGTCTTCACTCTCCACTATTCGGTGTCCAATTTTCCTGAAGTTAGTCATAGTTAGTCGAAGCTAGTCTTCAACATAGTCGAAGGAGGTCTTCAACATGTTGTTCAAGAAGGAACTGCAGATGCTGGAAGATCGAAGGTACACAAAAATGCTGGAGAAACTCAGCGGGTGCAGCAGCATCTATGGAGCGAAGGAAATAGGTGACGTTTCGGGCCCGAAACCCTTCTTCTTCAACATGTAATTTTTTCAAACTCTTCTAAACTCGCCAATTAGGTCGCCCAAGTAGGACAGCTCCTTAACCTTCTTAGGCAAGATAACATTATCACCGCAAAGAAGAAAGGTGATCATTTAGACTTTAGCCTTTAGGCATACAGCGTGGAAACAGGCCTTTTGGCCCACCGAGTCCGCGCCGACCAGCGATCACTCTATCCCGCACACTAGGAACAATTTACAATTTACAGAAGCCAATTAACCTACAAAACTGTACGCATTGGAGTGTGGGTGGAAACTGAAGCACCCGCAGTCACAGGGAGAAAGTACAAATCCCATACAGACAGCACCGTAGTCAGGATCGAACCTGGGTCTCTGGCGCTGAAAGGCAGCAACTCTATAAATGCTCAAATCATGTTTGAGAGTTTGAATAACAAGGACAGTACTTATTGTAAATCACTCATGGCCCTTGGACCAAATGGCTTGTTCATCCAATTCAGTGTTGGGTCTGGCACATTTCTTCCACTGAAATTAATAAATTAATGGCATTAATAAATCAAGTTTAATTAATGACTGATTTTAAATGCCGCAAATGCCTTGATGGGATTTGAACTCTGTGTCTCGGGGGTTCAATGGAACTTTTTTATTACTGATACTGAGGTGCAGTGAATTTCCCTGTTGCCTAGTTCAGTAAAAATTGTCACATATAGCGAATCTGGAACATAGGGTTTAGTTTAGTTTAGTTTAGGTTTCGAGATACAGCGCTGAAACAGGCCCTTCGGCCCACCGAGTCCGTACCAACCAGCAATCCCCGCACATTAACACTATCCTACAAACACTAAGGACAATTTTGCACTTATAACAAGCCAATTAGCCTACAAACTTGTACGTCTTTGGAGCATCGGAGAAAACCCACGCGGTCTTAGGGAGAACGTACGAACTCCGTACAGACAGCACCCGTAGTCGGGATCGAACCCGGGTCTCTAAAGGCAGCAACTCTACCACTGCCCCACCGTGCTGCCCCATTTAGTTTAGTTTAGTTTAGTTTAGTTTAGTTTAGTTTAGTTTAGTTTAGTTTAGTTTAGTTTAGTTTAGTTTAGAGATACAGCATGGAAACAGGCCCAACTCACCAAGACTGTGCTGACGAGCGATCATACACTAGTTCTATCCTACACACTGGGGACAATTTACTGCAACCAATTAACCTACAAACCTGCATTTCTTTGAAGCATGGGAGGAAACTGGAGCATCCGGAGAATATCCACGCAGTCACAAGGAGAATGTACAAACTCCGTACAGACAACACCAGTAAGCGGCATCGACCCCGGTTCTCTGGGGCTGTAAGGCAGCCCTGTGTGTACCAGGTTCACCATCACTGATTGTGTTGAGGTTTATCAAATGACTTAAATTTAAATCTCACCATTGTTATTTAAACTCTTGCCTCTATATTGAAGCTCTGGATTTGAGACCAGTAAATCAATCACTACATGCCCAGGTATAATATTCGAAACGGATCTGTGATTCCCGACTGAAAGAATCGTTTAACATGCTGTCTGTTTCTTCTCGAGCAGCTGAGGCCAGTTGTAAATCCAGAATCCATCTCAAAATCCATTCCAGGCCACCAGGTAACTCTTCCCATGGTACCAGTGTGAGTCTGCTACCAGATAAGGCTGAGTTTTTGTGGATTTCTTGAAATGCAAAAAAAAATAAGTGCGGGAACGCTGATTCATCTTGTATCACGTAGGAGTTATATATATTTTTAGGAATTTCTGGAACAGGAACACCTGTTCCCGAGGAATTTCAGTTATTTTCTCATTTTCTCTTTTAGTAAAATGACATATTTTGGGTATTCTTTTGTGGAAGACTATCTAACTTTTTGCCAGCATGTAGCACATTTTATAACTGTGAAGCAATCTTGGGGAGTTGGCGAAGTCAGTTTGGAGGTTTTGAAGAGATCCTTTCACTTGCACACGTTTATCATTTGATGCCCTGCACCGTTAGATTTCCACATTCTGCTGCTAGCGCTCTTTGTACCGATATAACTCATGCTTTGAAAATTGCCCGTGCTTTTCAAAGATTTCATGAAAAATGTAGCAAACACAAAGTATAAAGATAACGGACAGGGGAGGTTTAGAGAGATATGGATCAGGCATCCACAAATGGGACTGGCTTGGATGGGGCATCTTGGTTAGCAGGGACGAGTTGGGCCGAAGGGCCAGTTTGTGAGCTGTATAACTCCTTGACGCCATCAAAACCTGTTTTTTCACTGTGAGGATCAGTTTTGTTAACTTTTGCTAGTGACTTTATTCATTGGACTCTCATTGTTACAGTGTGAGACCCAGGTTCGATCCTGACTACGGGTGCTGCCTGTAAGAAGTGTGTACGTTCTCCCTGTGAGTTTTCTCCGGGTGCTCCGGTTTCCTCCCACATTCCAAAGATGTGAAGTTTGCAGGTTAATTGGCAACTGGAAATTGTCCCCAGTGTGTAGAATAGAACCAGCATACAGGCGATCGCTGGCAGGCACAGACTCATTGGGCCAAAGGATCTATTTCTATGCTGTATCTCTCAACTAAACTACACTAAACTAAACTAAACATTTATACCCTTTTCTCTGAGTTATTAGATAAGTATTCTGGATTATCATTATTCTCTGTGGGCACACTCATAATTAGAGGTTTTAATTTAATTATCTTGATTTTTCATTTAGTCATAAAATCATACAGGTCAGAAACAGGCCCTTCAGCCCAACTCTTCCATGTTGACCAAGATGCCTCATCTAAGCCAGTCCCATTTGCTTGCATTTAACCCATATACTTCTGAACCTTACCATATGAGATTAGTTTATTTTAGTATCATGTTCAGCACAGACATTATGGGCCGAAGGGACTGTTCCAGTGCTGGATGGGATATGTTATATCCCATATTCCTATTCAAATGTCTCTTAAATGGAGTAATTGTACCTGCCTCAACTGGTAGCTCGTTCAATATACCCACCACCCACTGAATGTCATAACATCATACAGCGTGGAACCAAGCCCTTCAGCCCAACTTGCGCACGCCAACCAACATGTCCTATCCGTCTTCTGCAGAGTACATTTTCCCATCTCCACTTCCTACCGCCTTCCACAGAGAACGTTCCTCCGCAACTCCCTGGTTAACTCATCCCTTCCCACCCAAACCACCTTCTCCCCCGGTACCTTCCCCTGCAACCTCAGAAGTTGCAACACCTGCCGCTATACCTCCTCCCACGACTCTGTCCAGGGACCCCGACAGTCCTTTCAGGTTAGGCAGAGGTTCACTTGCACCTCCTCCCACCTCATCTACTGTATCCGTTGTTCAAGACGTGGACTCTTATACATCGGCGAGACCAAACGCAGACTGGACGATCGTTTTGCGGAACACTTTCATTCAGCCTGCGTGATCTCCCAGTTGCTGACACTTTAATCCTCTTTCCCATTCCCACACAGACCTTTCTGTCCTAGGTCTCCTCCATTGTCAGAGTGAGGCTAAACGCAAATTGGAGGAACAGCACCTCATATTTTGCTTGGGCACCTTACAGCCCATAGTGTGAATATTGATTTCTCTCATTTCAGGTAGTCCCGGCATTCCCTCTCTCCATTCCCTCCCCCACCCAAGTCTCATTAGCTTCTTGTTTTCACCCTACAAACAGGTAACAATGGCCTGTTTCCTGTCTCCACTGTGGTGGATGTTAATATGTGTTTATTGTTGTTTTTTATTGTATTGTATTGTATTGTATTGTATGTTTGACTGCTGCAATTTCGTTCAGACTTCGGTCTGAATGACAATAAAGGCTATCTAATCTATCTAATCTATCTAATCTAATCATCGTTACTTTTTTGTGTATCTTTCATTCATTGTTCTTTATCTCCCCACATCACCATCTATATCTCTCGTTTCCCTTATCCCCAACCAGTCTGAAGAAGGGTCTCGACCTGAAGCGTCACCCATTCCTTCTCTCCAGAGATGCTGAGTTACTCCAGCTTTTTGTGTCTATCCAGTTTAAACCAGCATCTACAGTTCTTTCTTACACATCCCAACTACACTACTCCCACCTGCCTGTATTTGACCCATATCGTCTAAACCCATTGTCTCCACGTACCTATCCAAATGTTTATTAAATGTTTTAATAGTACCTGCTTTAACTGACTCCTCTGGCAGCTCTTTCCATATACCTACCACCCTTTGTGTAAAAAGTTCCCCTTCAGCTTCCGACTAAATCACTCCCTCCCTCGTCTTATACCTCTGGCCTCTGGTTCTTGATTCCCCAACTCTGGGCAAAGACTGTGCATTGACCCTATCTATTCCCCTCATGATCTTATACACCTCTGTAAGATCACACTGCAGCCTTCTGCACTCCAAGGAATAAAGTCCTAATCTGCCCAACCTCTCCCTATAATGGGCCTGTCCCACTTACGCAATTTTTTCGGCGGCTTGCCGGCACCCGTCATAGTCGCAGCAGGTCACCGAAAATGTTCAACATGTTGAAAATCCAGCGGCAACCAGAACAAGGTGTGACTTTGGGCGACTACTCATGACCATACAGGCTTCTCCCTGCAATATGTCGCCAGGGTGTTGCCTGTATGGTCGTGAGTCGTCTCCTCAGTCGCCCAAAGTGTCGTAGCCTCTTTCTGGTCGCCGCTGGATATTCAACATGTTGAACATTTTCGGTGACCTATGACAGGTGCCGGCAGTCGCCAAAAAAGTTGCGTAAGTGGGACAGGTCCTTAACTCGTGCCCTCGAGGACTGGCAATATGGGCGGCACGGTTGCGCAGCAGTAGAGTCGCTGACTTACAGCGCCAAAGACCCGGGTTCGATCCTGACTATGGGTGCTGTCTGTACAGAGTTTTACATTCTCCCCGTGACCTGTGTGAGTTTGCTCTGGGTTCTCCAGTTTCCTCCCACACTCCAAAGACGTACATGTTTGTAAGCTGATGTACATGGCTTGTTATAAATGTAAATTGTCTGTAAAGGACCTGTTTCCATGCTGTATCTCTAAACTAAACTAAACTAAACTAATATCCTCGTAAATCTTCTCCAGCATGAAACATTATTTTTTTTAATTGAATGATGGCATCTTAATTGTTGTACTGCCAACAATGCAGTTCCACAGCCTGTGCTGCCACAGACTGCCAGACACTGCCCCTGACGTGCGTTAGCAGGGAGGTAGAGGGCTGAATTCCCCAGACTGGGCCCGTTGCCACTGATGAGCTGGGTCTGCTCCACCCCTGTCGCATGAATCCCTTATCTCACTCCACAAGAATGTGAAGTTAGTGAAGTGTGGTGTGAATGTCAACACATTTGAATGAAGTCCTTTTTAAAAAGGACATCATCAGCATCACAAGCACTTTCATTACCAATACGCCCACATAAAGGAAATGGATTTATTGTCGAGGAGATTTCTTAAGTTTTATTAATAGTAGATCCAAATAATATTGCGAAACACTAGAACACATCATACTGCCGCAAATTGCCAATTAGCGAATGAATTTGAATAATCAGCTTTGAACGTGGGTAGTTTTGTGCTCTAGTTAATTGGTAATGTTTATCAGAAGTGTCAGCTGTGGCTCAGTGAGTTCGAGGCTGTATTGAAATGTTGAGAGTTCAAGTTCCACATTAGATCCTTGAGCAAAGTGAATCATACAGCCGTAGTTTAGTTTGGTTTAGCGAAACAGCTTGGAAACAGGCCCTTCGGCCCACTGAGTCTGCACCGACCAGTGATCCCTTTACGCTAACACTATCCTACACACTAGGGACGATTTACAATTTACAGAAGCCAATCAACCAACAAACCCATTTATATTTGGATTGTGGGAGAAAACCAGAGCACCGGGAGAAAACCCACGTGTTCATAGCGAGACCGTACAAAGGCCGTACAGACGACACCCCATAGTCAGGATCAAGCCCGGGTCTCTGGCGCTATCAGGCAGCAGCACTATCGCATGGAAACAGGCCCCTCGGCCCAACTTGCCCATGCCGACCGACAAGCTTCAACTACACTAGTCCCACCTGTTTGCATTTGGCCCTTATCCCTCTAAACTTATCCTATTCATGTATCTGTTCAAATGTTTCGAAAACGTTGTAATAGTATCTGCCTCAACTACGTCCTCCGGCAGCCCATTCCATATACCTACAACCCTCTGTGTATAAAAGTTGCCCCTCAGGTTCCTACTAAATCCCCCCCCACCTTAAAAAGCATTCCAACTTAGACTGCCTCTCCAGTGTTTAAGAAGGAACTGCAGATGCTGGAAAATCGAAGGTAGACAAAAGTGCTGGAGAAACTCAGCGGGTGCATTAGTTCCTCTTTGATCCCTTAGTATGGGCCCCGGAGAGGTGGTTGGGCCGAAAATAGGTGGTGGAGAGGCGGTAGGGCCATGCTGCCGAGATCAAAGAAAGACCGGGGTGGGGGGGGGGGGGGAGTCAAGAACAAAGAGGAACCAACATGACTAATGAGAACTTTTGTAACTTTGGATGCACCAGAAACGTGGCCAGTCTTTGTGTACTTTGTGTTTGGCAACAAAGAATTTCATTGAACCTAGGTACTTGCTGCAATAAAGTATCATTGAATTGATGTCATTGCTGGCACCAAACGGTAATTGACATTGGCAGATGTAACTACCAGCCTCTCCCATGGGAATTTCTTCAAGTCATGGTGATGCAGCGGGTAGAGCTGCTGCCTCGCAGTGCCAGAGACCCAGGTTCGATCCTGACCCTGGTTGCTGTCTGTGTGGAGTTTGCACATTCTCCAGTGACTCAGTGAGTTTCCACCGAGTTCCCCAGTTTTCTCCTGCATGCGAGTTTGTAGGTTAATTGAATTCAGGAAAAAATTCCTCCTGGTGTGTAGGGAGCAGATGCGCATGTGGGATAACCTGGAACTAGTGTGAACGGGTTATCAAGTTCACCAGGTTTGGTTAAGTGAAGGATCGTTGCAGGGATGTGAAAACCCCTGTTACAGGCAGATTGTTTTTAAACTAAGGAAGTTCCAGCGAGTTAATAGAGATGTTTCCTAAACTCACAAGGAGCTTTGAATGGGCAAGTAAGGATCTATCTTCAGAATAAGCCAGCTTCTGCAGTTCCTTCGTACACAATACTGCTCGCTGTGGCAGGAGGGTTGGAATCCTGAGCAGATTCCTCTCTCCCACAGCGACAGGTTGTGATCTGGAAAACCTCTGCCTGAAACCGACAATGAAAAAGAATCGGTTTACAAGGAAGCAGAAAACCTCAGGGCAGATGATGACTTGGGAAAGAGCATCGTTCAAATGAGTAGTCCTGCCACAGGGTGGGGTTGATGGGCCAAATGGCCTTCGTCTTTGCAGAGGTCCATGAAAGAGCAACTTTTGGATTAAGGCTGGAGAAAAATAAAATAAACTAAAACGGAAAAGGCTGAAAATACTCAGCAGGTTGGAGACAAAAAAAACGGAAGGTTTTTCTGCCGGAAAGTGGTCATCTATCAATTTTGTTGTCTATATTTAGTTCCCAACCCACTTTTAGGGCCTGCTTTTCATATTCTATCTACGCTGTTTCTCCCCAGGTGATCGCAACTTGAACAGTTGCAAATGATAGTTGCAAATGTAGGTTGTTTGCTCTGGATCGCCAGAGGAGGAGAGGAAACCTGATACATGTGTATAAAATCATGGGAGGCATCGATAGTGTGTAGACAGTCAGAGGTTTTTCCCTGGGGGGGGGGGGGGGGGGGGGGGGGGGGGGGGGGGGTGGGGGGATGTCAAAGACTAGAGGGCATAGCTTTATGCTGAGATGGGAAAAGTTTAAACAAGATGCGTGGGGCAAGTTTTTTTTACATATAGTGTGGTGGGTTCTTGAAATATAAAGCACTGCAGATAGACACAAGAAGCTGGAGTAACTCAGCGGGTCAGGCTGCATCTCTGGAGAGAAGGGAAGGGTGACGTTTCGGGTCGAGACCCTTGTCTGAAGAAGGGTCTCGACCTGAAATGTCACCCAGTATATATATACTGAACTTCAAGTAACCCCTGCACTCCCTCTCTCTCCATCCCTCCCCCACCAGGTTCCCATTCTCACCTGGCAAACAAGCTAACAATGGCCTGTTTCCTTTATCATCAGTACTTGTTTGCATCTTTCGTTAATGTGTTCTACATCTATCTACATCGTCGTCTAGATCTCTCGTTTCCCTTTCCCCTGACTCTAGCCTGAAGAAAGGTGTCGACCCATTCCTTCTCTCCAGAGATGCTGCTGAGTTACTCCAGCATTTTGTGCCTATCTTTGACAATGAAACACCCTTGAGTTCTCGCTCTGCTATCTTCGGAGTTTTGCCTCCTGGTGAGGGTACAGAGGGTGAGGTGTGGCCAACACTGTACTGGGTGACCCTCCCGTCTCCATGGTTGGAGTGGAGGCCAACACTAGACACAACCTTGTGTGGACCTACTGTTAGTGTTGCTGGCAAAGCCGTGGATTTATTTTCAGTTATCTTTACAGAGACACTGTTTGTTCTGACACTCAACGCTCACAATTGTTTCAGTTGCCGCTCGAGAAATTTGAGCTTGGTTTTTTTTTTGTATAACATTTTGTTCTGTCCTTTCCTGTTGTCGGAGGATGGGTTTGTTATTTCAGATCTTACCATTTTGTTCCCTAATGTCTCTTTCCATGTTAGTTCTTCAAGCAAGTGGCCTTAATTGGGTTTAATCAGGCTTGGCCAGGGCTGTTATTCGCTCGATTCATAATTATTTGCCAACTTGTTGCTTCCACACATTTTAGTGACCATTTGCGGGGCAGGCAGCATCTCTGGAGAGAAGCACTGGGTGACGTTTCGGGTCGAGACCCTTCTTCAGGCTAGTCAGGAGAAAGGGAAGCGAGAGATATAGACAGTGATGTAGAGAGAGAACAAATGAATGAAAGATATGCAACAAAATAACAATGATAAAAGAAACAGGCCATTGTTAGCTGTTTGCTAGATGTGAACGGGAACCTGGTGCGAGTATTTGTTCTATATCTCTCTATATCACTGTCAATATCTCTTGTTTCCCTTTCTCCTGACTAGTCTGAAGAAAGA